>NW_027464700.1:0-329546 GCF_043290135.1 Rhipicephalus microplus | reverse complement strand
GCCAATTGCGCCACGGAGACAGTCCTGCTCCACTCTCACCACCATCAGAACATATCTTCAAAGCTATCAGCCCAAACAAAAAAGCGCCATACCACCACCGGGTGGGCTCGAACCTCCGACCTGTTGGTTAACAGCCGATCGCGCTAGCCAATTGCGCCATGGAGACAGTCCTGCTCCACTCTCACCACCATCAGAACATATCTTCAAAGCTATCAGCCCAAAGAAAAAAAAGCGCCGCACCACCACGAGGTGGGCTCGAACCTCCAACTTTTCGGTTAACAGCCGATCACGCTAGCCAATTGCGCCATGGAGACAGTCATGCTCCACTCTCACCACCATCAGAACATATCTTCAAAGCTATCAGCTCACAGAAAAAAAAGCGCAGCACAACCACCGGGTAGGCTCGAACCTCCAACTTTTCGGTTAACAGCCGATCGCGCTAGCCAATTGCCCCACGGAGACAGTCGTGCTCCACTCTCACCACCATCAGAACATTTCTTCAGAGCTATCACCCCAAAGAAAAACAAAGCGCCGCACCACCACGAGGTGGCCTCGAACCTCCAACTTTTCGGTTAACAGCCGATCACGCTAGCCAATTGTGCCATGAAGACAGTCATGCTCCACTCTCACCACCTTCAGAACATATCTTCAAAGCTATCAGCCCACAGAAAAAAAGCGCCGCACAACCACCGGGTAGGCTCGAACCTCCGACCTTTTGGTTAACAGCTGATCGCGCTAGCCATTTGCGCCACGGAGACAGTCCTGCTCCAATCTCACCACCATAAGAGCATATCTTCAAAGCTATCAGCCCAAAAAAAAAGCGCCGCACCACCACCGGGTGGGCTCGAACCTTCAACTTTTCGGTTAACAGACGATCACGCTAGCCAATTGCGCCACGGAGACAGTCCTGCTCCACTCTCACCACCATCAGAACATATCTTCAAAGCTATCAGCCCACAGAAAAAAAAGCGCCGCACAACCACCGGGTAGGCTCCAACCTCCAACTTTTCGGTTAACAGCCGATCGCGCTAGCCAATTGCGCCATGGAGACAGCCATGCTCCACTCTCACCACCATCAGAACATATCTTCAAAGCTATCAGCCCACAGAAAAAAAGCGCCGCACAACCACCGGGTAGGCTCCAACCTCCAACTTTTCGGTTAACAGCCGATAGCGCTAGCCAATTGCGCCACGGAGACAGTCCTGCTCCACTCTCACCACCATAAGAACATATCTTCAAAGCTATCAGCCCAAAGAAAAAAAAGCGCCGCACCACCACCGGGTGGGCTCGAACCTCCAACCTTTCGGTTAACAGCCGATCACGCTAGCCAATTGCCCCAAAGAGACAGTCGTGCTCCACTCTCACCACCGTCAGAACAGTTCTTCAGGGCTATCCGCCCAAAGAAAAAAAAAGCGCCGCACCACCACCGGTTGGGCTCGAACCTCCAACCTTTCGGTTAACAGCCAATCGCGCTAGCCAATTGCACCACGAAGACAGTCCTGCTCCACTCTCACCATCATCAGAACATATCTTCAAAGCTATTACCGCAAAAAAAAGCAACACACCACTCCCGGGAGGGCTCGAAACTCAAACCTTTTGGGTAACAG
Source organism: Rhipicephalus microplus (assembly GCF_043290135.1). Lineage (NCBI taxonomy): Eukaryota > Metazoa > Arthropoda > Arachnida > Ixodida > Ixodidae > Rhipicephalus > Rhipicephalus microplus. Next base: position 327,939 of record NW_027464700.1, on the reverse strand, counting down.
GCGATCGCGCAAGCCCATTGCGCCACGGAGGCAGTCTTGCTCCACTCTCACCTTCATCAGAACATATCTTCAAAGCTATCAGCGCAAAGAAAAAAAGCGCTGCACCACCACCGCGTGGGCTCGAACCTCCAACCTTTCGGTTAACAGCCGATCGCGCTAGCCCATTGCGCCACGGGGACAGTCTTGCTCCACTCTCACCACCATCAGAACATATCTTCAAAGCTATCAGCGCAAAGAAAAAAGCAACACACCACAAAGGGAGGGCTCGAAACTCCAACCTTTCGGTCAACAGCTGATCGCGCTAGCCCATTGCGCCACGGAGACAGTCTTGCTCCCCTCTCACCACCATCAGAACATATCTTCAAAGCTATCAGCCCAAAGAAAAAAAAGCACCGCACCACCACCGGATGTGCTCGAACCTCCAACCTTTCGGTTAACAGCCGATCGCGCTAGCCAATTGCGCCACGGAGACAATCGTGCTCCACCCTCACCACCATCAGAACATATCTTCAAAGCTATCAGCGCAAAGAAAAAAGAAACACACCCCACCCGGGAGGGCTCGAACCTCCAACTTTTTGGTTAACAGCCGATCGCGCTAGCCAATTGCGCCACGGGGACCGTCCTGCTCCACTCTCACCACCGTCAGACCATTTCTTCAGAGCTATCACCCCAAAGAAAAAAAAGCGCCGCACCACCACCGGGTGGGCTCGAACCTCCACCCTTTCGGTTAACAGCCGATCGCGCTAGCCAATTGCGCCACGGACACAGTCCTGCTCCACTCTCACCACCATCAGAACATATCTTCAAAGCTATCAGCACAAAGAAAAAAGCAACACACCTCTCCCGAGAGGGCTCGAAACTCCAACCTTTCGGTTAACAGCCGATCGCGCTACCCAATTGCGCCACGGAGACAGTCCTGCTCTACTCTCACCACCATCAGAACATATCTTCAAAGCTATCAGCCCAAAAAAAAAGCGCCGCACCACCACCGGGTGGGCTCGAAACTCCAACCTTTCGGTTAACAGCCGATCGCGCTAGCCAATTGCGCCACGGAGACAGTCCTGCTCCACTCTCACCACCATCAGAACATATCTTCAAAGCTATCAGCCCAAACAAAAAAGCGCCATACCACCACCGGGTGGGCTCGAACCTCCGACCTGTTGGTTAACAGCCGATCGCGCTAGCCAATTGCGCCATGGAGACAGTCCTGCTCCACTCTCACCACCATCAGAACATATCTTCAAAGCTATCAGCCCAAAGAAAAAAAAGCGCCGCACCACCACGAGGTGGGCTCGAACCTCCAACTTTTCGGTTAACAGCCGATCACGCTAGCCAATTGCGCCATGGAGACAGTCATGCTCCACTCTCACCACCATCAGAACATATCTTCAAAGCTATCAGCTCACAGAAAAAAAAGCGCAGCACAACCACCGGGTAGGCTCGAACCTCCAACTTTTCGGTTAACAGCCGATCGCGCTAGCCAATTGCCCCACGGAGACAGTCGTGCTCCGCTCTCACCACCATCAGAACATTTCTTCAGAGCTATCACCCCAAAGAAAAACAAAGCGCCGCACCACCACGAGGTGGCCTCGAACCTCCAACTTTTCGGTTAACAGCCGATCACGCTAGCCAATTGTGCCATGAAGACAGTCATGCTCCACTCTCACCACCTTCAGAACATATCTTCAAAGCTATCAGCCCACAGAAAAAAAGCGCCGCACAACCACCGGGTAGGCTCGAACCTCCGACCTTTTGGTTAACAGCTGATCGCGCTAGCCATTTGCGCCACGGAGACAGTCCTGCTCCAATCTCACCACCATAAGAGCATATCTTCAAAGCTATCAGCCCAAAAAAAAGCGCCGCACCACCACCGGGTGGGCTCGAACCTTCAACTTTTCGGTTAACAGACGATCACGCTAGCCAATTGCGCCACGGAGACAGTCCTGCTCCACTCTCACCACCATCAGAACATATCTTCAAAGCTATCAGCCCACAGAAAAAAAAGCGCCGCACAACCACCGGGTAGGCTCCAACCTCCAACTTTTCGGTTAACAGCCGATCGCGCTAGCCAATTGCGCCACGGAGACAGTCCTGCTCCACTCTCACCACCATAAGAACTTATCTTCAAAGCTATCAGCCCAAAGAAAAAAAAGCGCCGCACCACCACCGGGTGGGCTCGAACCTCCAACCTTTCGGTTAACAGCCGATCACGCTAGCCAATTGCCCCACCGAGAGAGTCGTGCTCCACTCTCACCGCCGTCAGAACAGTTCTTCAGAGCTATCACCCCAAAGAAAAAAAAAGCGCCGCACCACCACCGGTTGGGCTCGAACCTCCAACCTTTCGGTTAACAGCCGATCGCGCTAGCCAATTGCGCCACGAAGACAGTCCTGCTCCACTCTCACCACCATCAGAACAGTTCTTCAGGGCTATCCGCCCAAAGAAAAAAAAAGCGCCGCACCACCACCGGTTGGGCTCGAACCTCCAACCTTTCGGTTAACAGCCAATCGCGCTAGCCAATTGCACCACGAAGACAGTCCTGCTCCACTCTCACCATCATCAGAACATATCTTCAAAGCTATTACCGCAAAAAAAAGCAACACACCACTCCCGGGAGGGCTCGAAACTCAAACCTTTTGGGTAACAGGCGATCGCGCAAGCCCATTGCGCCACGGAGGCAGTCTTGCTCCACTCTCACCTTCATCAGAACATATCTTCAAAGCTATCAGCGCAAAGAAAAAAAGCGCTGCACCACCACCGCGTGGGCTCGAACCTCCAACCTTTCGGTTAACAGCCGATCGCGCTAGCCCATTGCGCCACGGGGACAGTCTTGCTCCACTCTCACCACCATCAGAACATATCTTCAAAGCTATCAGCGCAAAGAAAAAAGCAACACACCACAAAGGGAGGGCTCGAAACTCCAACCTTTCGGTCAACAGCTGATCGCGCTAGCCCATTGCGCCACGGAGACAGTCTTGCTCCCCTCTCACCACCATCAGAACATATCTTCAAAGCTATCAGCCCAAAGAAAAAAAAGCACCGCACCACCACCGGATGTGCTCGAACCTCCAACCTTTCGGTTAACAGCCGATCGCGCTAGCCAATTGCGCCACGGAGACAATCGTGCTCCACCCTCACCACCATCAGAACATATCTTCAAAGCTATCAGCGCAAAGAAAAAAGAAACACACCCCACCCGGGAGGGCTCGAACCTCCAACTTTTTGGTTAACAGCCGATCGCGCTAGCCAATTGCGCCACGGGGACCGTCCTGCTCCACTCTCACCACCGTCAGACCATTTCTTCAGAGCTATCACCCCAAAGAAAAAAAAGCGCCGCACCACCACCGGGTGGGCTCGAACCTCCACCCTTTCGGTTAACAGCCGATCGCGCTAGCCAATTGCGCCACGGACACAGTCCTGCTCCACTCTCACCACCATCAGAACATATCTTCAAAGCTATCAGCACAAAGAAAAAAGCAACACACCTCTCCCGAGAGGGCTCGAAACTCCAACCTTTCGGTTAACAGCCGATCGCGCTACCCAATTGCGCCACGGAGACAGTCCTGCTCTACTCTCACCACCATCAGAACATATCTTCAAAGCTATCAGCCCAAAAAAAAAGCGCCGCACCACCACCGGGTGGGCTCGAAACTCCAACCTTTCGGTTAACAGCCGATCGCGCTAGCCAATTGCGCCACGGAGACAGTCCTGCTCCACTCTCACCACCATCAGAACATATCTTCAAAGCTATCAGCCCAAACAAAAAAGCGCCATACCACCACCGGGTGGGCTCGAAACTCCAACCTTTCGGTCAACAGCCGGTCGCGCTAGCCCAATGCGCCACGGAGACAGTCTTGCCCCCCTCTCACCACCACCAGAACATATCTTCAAAGCTATCAGCCCAAAGAAAAAAAACCACCGCACCACCACCGGGTGGGCTCGAACCTCCAACCTTTCGGTTAACAGCCGATCGCGCTAGCCAATTTCGCCACGGAGACAGTCCTGCTCTACTCTCACCACCATCAGAACATATCTCCAAACCTATCATCTCAAAAAAAGCGCCATACCACCACCGGGTTGGCTCGAACTTCCGACCTTTTGGTTAACAGCCGATCGCGCTAGCCAATTGCGCCATGGAGACAGTCCTGCTCCACTCCCACCACCATCAGAACATATCTTCAAAGCTATCAGCACAAAGAAAAAAGGAACACGCCTCTCCCGAGAGGGCTCGAAACTCCAACCTTTCGGTTAACAGCCGATCGCGCTAGCCAATTGCGCCACGGAGACAGTCCTGCTCTAATCTCACCACCATCAGAACATATCTTCAAAGCTATAAGCCCAAAGAAAAAAAAGCGCCGCACCACCGCCGGGTGGGCTCGAAACTGCAACCTTTCGGTTAACAGCCGATCGCGCTAGCCAATTGCGCCACGGAGACAGTCCTGCTCCACTCTCACCACCATCAGAACATATCTTCAAAGCTATCAGCCCAAACAGAAAAAGCGCCATACCACCACCGGGTGGGCTCGAACCTCTGACCTTTTGGTTAACAGCCGATCGCGCTAGCCAATTGCGTCATGGAGACAGTCCTGCTCCACTCTCACCACCATCAGAACATATCTTCAAACCTATCAGCCAAAAGAAAAAAAAAGCGCCGCACCACCACGAGGTGGGCTCGAACCTCCAATTTTCGGTTAACAGCCGATCACGCTAGCCAATTGCGCCATGGAGACAGCCATGCTCCACTCTCACCACCATCAGAACATATCTTCAAAGCTATCAGCCCACAGAAAAAAAGCGCCGCACAACCACCGGGTAGGCTCCAACCTCCAACTTTTCGGTTAACAGCCGATAGCGCTAGCCAATTGCGCCACGGAGACAGTCCTGCTCCACTCTCACCACCATAAGAACATATCTTCAAAGCTATCAGCCCAAAGAAAAAAAAGCGCCGCACCACCACCGGGTGGGCTCGAACCTCCAACCTTTCGGTTAACAGCCGATCACGCTAGCCAATTGCCCCAAAGAGACAGTCGTGCTCCACTCTCACCACCGTCAGAACAGTTCTTCAGGGCTATCCGCCCAAAGAAAAAAAAAGCGCCGCACCACCACCGGTTGGGCTCGAACCTCCAACCTTTCGGTTAACAGCCAATCGCGCTAGCCAATTGCACCACGAAGACAGTCCTGCTCCACTCTCACCATCATCAGAACATATCTTCAAAGCTATTACCGCAAAAAAAAGCAACACACCACTCCCGGGAGGGCTCGAAACTCAAACCTTTTGGGTAACAGGCGATCGCGCAAGCCCATTGCGCCACGGAGGCAGTCTTGCTCCACTCTCACCTTCATCAGAACATATCTTCAAAGCTATCAGCGCAAAGAAAAAAAGCGCTGCACCACCACCGCGTGGGCTCGAACCTCCAACCTTTCGGTTAACAGCCGATCGCGCTAGCCCATTGCGCCACGGGGACAGTCTTGCTCCACTCTCACCACCATCAGAACATATCTTCAAAGCTATCAGCGCAAAGAAAAAAGCAACACACCACAAAGGGAGGGCTCGAAACTCCAACCTTTCGGTCAACAGCTGATCGCGCTAGCCCATTGCGCCACGGAGACAGTCTTGCTCCCCTCTCACCACCATCAGAACATATCTTCAAAGCTATCAGCCCAAAGAAAAAAAAGCACCGCACCACCACCGGATGTGCTCGAACCTCCAACCTTTCGGTTAACAGCCGATCGCGCTAGCCAATTGCGCCACGGAGACAATCGTGCTCCACCCTCACCACCATCAGAACATATCTTCAAAGCTATCAGCGCAAAGAAAAAAGAAACACACCCCACCCGGGAGGGCTCGAACCTCCAACTTTTTGGTTAACAGCCGATCGCGCTAGCCAATTGCGCCACGGGGACCGTCCTGCTCCACTCTCACCACCGTCAGACCATTTCTTCAGAGCTATCACCCCAAAGAAAAAAAAGCGCCGCACCACCACCGGGTGGGCTCGAACCTCCACCCTTTCGGTTAACAGCCGATCGCGCTAGCCAATTGCGCCACGGACACAGTCCTGCTCCACTCTCACCACCATCAGAACATATCTTCAAAGCTATCAGCACAAAGAAAAAAGCAACACACCTCTCCCGAGAGGGCTCGAAACTCCAACCTTTCGGTTAACAGCCGATCGCGCTACCCAATTGCGCCACGGAGACAGTCCTGCTCTACTCTCACCACCATCAGAACATATCTTCAAAGCTATCAGCCCAAAAAAAAAGCGCCGCACCACCACCGGGTGGGCTCGAAACTCCAACCTTTCGGTTAACAGCCGATCGCGCTAGCCAATTGCGCCACGGAGACAGTCCTGCTCCACTCTCACCACCATCAGAACATATCTTCAAAGCTATCAGCCCAAACAAAAAAGCGCCATACCACCACCGGGTGGGCTCGAACCTCCGACCTGTTGGTTAACAGCCGATCGCGCTAGCCAATTGCGCCATGGAGACAGTCCTGCTCCACTCTCACCACCATCAGAACATATCTTCAAAGCTATCAGCCCAAAGAAAAAAAAGCGCCGCACCACCACGAGGTGGGCTCGAACCTCCAACTTTTCGGTTAACAGCCGATCACGCTAGCCAATTGCGCCATGGAGACAGTCATGCTCCACTCTCACCACCATCAGAACATATCTTCAAAGCTATCAGCTCACAGAAAAAAAAGCGCAGCACAACCACCGGGTAGGCTCGAACCTCCAACTTTTCGGTTAACAGCCGATCGCGCTAGCCAATTGCCCCACGGAGACAGTCGTGCTCCACTCTCACCACCATCAGAACATTTCTTCAGAGCTATCACCCCAAAGAAAAACAAAGCGCCGCACCACCACGAGGTGGCCTCGAACCTCCAACTTTTCGGTTAACAGCCGATCACGCTAGCCAATTGTGCCATGAAGACAGTCATGCTCCACTCTCACCACCTTCAGAACATATCTTCAAAGCTATCAGCCCACAGAAAAAAAGCGCCGCACAACCACCGGGTAGGCTCGAACCTCCGACCTTTTGGTTAACAGCTGATCGCGCTAGCCATTTGCGCCACGGAGACAGTCCTGCTCCAATCTCACCACCATAAGAGCATATCTTCAAAGCTATCAGCCCAAAAAAAAAGCGCCGCACCACCACCGGGTGGGCTCGAACCTTCAACTTTTCGGTTAACAGACGATCACGCTAGCCAATTGCGCCACGGAGACAGTCCTGCTCCACTCTCACCACCATCAGAACATATCTTCAAAGCTATCAGCCCACAGAAAAAAAAGCGCCGCACAACCACCGGGTAGGCTCCAACCTCCAACTTTTCGGTTAACAGCCGATCGCGCTAGCCAATTGCGCCATGGAGACAGCCATGCTCCACTCTCACCACCATCAGAACATATCTTCAAAGCTATCAGCCCACAGAAAAAAAGCGCCGCACAACCACCGGGTAGGCTCCAACCTCCAACTTTTCGGTTAACAGCCGATAGCGCTAGCCAATTGCGCCACGGAGACAGTCCTGCTCCACTCTCACCACCATAAGAACATATCTTCAAAGCTATCAGCCCAAAGAAAAAAAAGCGCCGCACCACCACCGGGTGGGCTCGAACCTCCAACCTTTCGGTTAACAGCCGATCACGCTAGCCAATTGCCCCAAAGAGACAGTCGTGCTCCACTCTCACCACCGTCAGAACAGTTCTTCAGGGCTATCCGCCCAAAGAAAAAAAAAGCGCCGCACCACCACCGGTTGGGCTCGAACCTCCAACCTTTCGGTTAACAGCCAATCGCGCTAGCCAATTGCACCACGAAGACAGTCCTGCTCCACTCTCACCATCATCAGAACATATCTTCAAAGCTATTACCGCAAAAAAAAGCAACACACCACTCCCGGGAGGGCTCGAAACTCAAACCTTTTGGGTAACAGGCGATCGCGCAAGCCCATTGCGCCACGGAGGCAGTCTTGCTCCACTCTCACCTTCATCAGAACATATCTTCAAAGCTATCAGCGCAAAGAAAAAAAGCGCTGCACCACCACCGCGTGGGCTCGAACCTCCAACCTTTCGGTTAACAGCCGATCGCGCTAGCCCATTGCGCCACGGGGACAGTCTTGCTCCACTCTCACCACCATCAGAACATATCTTCAAAGCTATCAGCGCAAAGAAAAAAGCAACACACCACAAAGGGAGGGCTCGAAACTCCAACCTTTCGGTCAACAGCTGATCGCGCTAGCCCATTGCGCCACGGAGACAGTCTTGCTCCCCTCTCACCACCATCAGAACATATCTTCAAAGCTATCAGCCCAAGGAAAAAAAAGCACCGCACCACCACCGGATGTGCTCGAACCTCCAACCTTTCGGTTAACAGCCGATCGCGCTAGCCAATTGCGCCACGGAGACAATCGTGCTCCACCCTCACCACCATCAGAACATATCTTCAAAGCTATCAGCGCAAAGAAAAAAGAAACACACCCCACCCGGGAGGGCTCGAACCTCCAACTTTTTGGTTAACAGCCGATCGCGCTAGCCAATTGCGCCACGGGGACCGTCCTGCTCCACTCTCACCACCGTCAGACCATTTCTTCAGAGCTATCACCCCAAAGAAAAAAAAGCGCCGCACCACCACCGGGTGGGCTCGAACCTCCACCCTTTCGGTTAACAGCCGATCGCGCTAGCCAATTGCGCCACGGACACAGTCCTGCTCCACTCTCACCACCATCAGAACATATCTTCAAAGCTATCAGCACAAAGAAAAAAGCAACACACCTCTCCCGAGAGGGCTCGAAACTCCAACCTTTCGGTTAACAGCCGATCGCGCTACCCAATTGCGCCACGGAGACAGTCCTGCTCTACTCTCACCACCATCAGAACATATCTTCAAAGCTATCAGCCCAAAAAAAAAGCGCCGCACCACCACCGGGTGGGCTCGAAACTCCAACCTTTCGGTTAACAGCCGATCGCGCTAGCCAATTGCGCCACGGAGACAGTCCTGCTCCACTCTCACCACCATCAGAACATATCTTCAAAGCTATCAGCCCAAACAAAAAAGCGCCATACCACCACCGGGTGGGCTCGAACCTCCGACCTGTTGGTTAACAGCCGATCGCGCTAGCCAATTGCGCCATGGAGACAGTCCTGCTCCACTCTCACCACCATCAGAACATATCTTCAAAGCTATCAGCCCAAAGAAAAAAAAGCGCCGCACCACCACGAGGTGGGCTCGAACCTCCAACTTTTCGGTTAACAGCCGATCACGCTAGCCAATTGCGCCATGGAGACAGTCATGCTCCACTCTCACCACCATCAGAACATATCTTCAAAGCTATCAGCTCACAGAAAAAAAAGCGCAGCACAACCACCGGGTAGGCTCGAACCTCCAACTTTTCGGTTAACAGCCGATCGCGCTAGCCAATTGCCCCACGGAGACAGTCGTGCTCCACTCTCACCACCATCAGAACATTTCTTCAGAGCTATCACCCCAAAGAAAAACAAAGCGCCGCACCACCACGAGGTGGCCTCGAACCTCCAACTTTTCGGTTAACAGCCGATCACGCTAGCCAATTGTGCCATGAAGACAGTCATGCTCCACTCTCACCACCTTCAGAACATATCTTCAAAGCTATCAGCCCACAGAAAAAAAGCGCCGCACAACCACCGGGTAGGCTCGAACCTCCGACCTTTTGGTTAACAGCTGATCGCGCTAGCCATTTGCGCCACGGAGACAGTCCTGCTCCAATCTCACCACCATAAGAGCATATCTTCAAAGCTATCAGCCCAAAAAAAAAGCGCCGCACCACCACCGGGTGGGCTCGAACCTTCAACTTTTCGGTTAACAGACGATCACGCTAGCCAATTGCGCCACGGAGACAGTCCTGCTCCACTCTCACCACCATCAGAACATATCTTCAAAGCTATCAGCCCACAGAAAAAAAAGCGCCGCACAACCACCGGGTAGGCTCCAACCTCCAACTTTTCGGTTAACAGCCGATCGCGCTAGCCAATTGCGCCACGGAGACAGTCCTGCTCCACTCTCACCACCATAAGAACTTATCTTCAAAGCTATCAGCCCAAAGAAAAAAAAGCGCCGCACCACCACCGGGTGGGCTCGAACCTCCAACCTTTCGGTTAACAGCCGATCACGCTAGCCAATTGCCCCACCGAGAGAGTCGTGCTCCACTCTCACCGCCGTCAGAACAGTTCTTCAGAGCTATCACCCCAAAGAAAAAAAAAGCGCCGCACCACCACCGGTTGGGCTCGAACCTCCAACCTTTCGGTTAACAGCCGATCGCGCTAGCCAATTGCGCCACGAAGACAGTCCTGCTCCACTCTCACCACCATCAGAACAGTTCTTCAGGGCTATCCGCCCAAAGAAAAAAAAAGCGCCGCACCACCACCGGTTGGGCTCGAACCTCCAACCTTTCGGTTAACAGCCAATCGCGCTAGCCAATTGCACCACGAAGACAGTCCTGCTCCACTCTCACCATCATCAGAACATATCTTCAAAGCTATTACCGCAAAAAAAAGCAACACACCACTCCCGGGAGGGCTCGAAACTCAAACCTTTTGGGTAACAGGCGATCGCGCAAGCCCATTGCGCCACGGAGGCAGTCTTGCTCCACTCTCACCTTCATCAGAACATATCTTCAAAGCTATCAGCGCAAAGAAAAAAAGCGCTGCACCACCACCGCGTGGGCTCGAACCTCCAACCTTTCGGTTAACAGCCGATCGCGCTAGCCCATTGCGCCACGGGGACAGTCTTGCTCCACTCTCACCACCATCAGAACATATCTTCAAAGCTATCAGCGCAAAGAAAAAAGCAACACACCACAAAGGGAGGGCTCGAAACTCCAACCTTTCGGTCAACAGCTGATCGCGCTAGCCCATTGCGCCACGGAGACAGTCTTGCTCCCCTCTCACCACCATCAGAACATATCTTCAAAGCTATCAGCCCAAAGAAAAAAAAGCACCGCACCACCACCGGATGTGCTCGAACCTCCAACCTTTCGGTTAACAGCCGATCGCGCTAGCCAATTGCGCCACGGAGACAATCGTGCTCCACCCTCACCACCATCAGAACATATCTTCAAAGCTATCAGCGCAAAGAAAAAAGAAACACACCCCACCCGGGAGGGCTCGAACCTCCAACTTTTTGGTTAACAGCCGATCGCGCTAGCCAATTGCGCCACGGGGACCGTCCTGCTCCACTCTCACCACCGTCAGACCATTTCTTCAGAGCTATCACCCCAAAGAAAAAAAAGCGCCGCACCACCACCGGGTGGGCTCGAACCTCCACCCTTTCGGTTAACAGCCGATCGCGCTAGCCAATTGCGCCACGGACACAGTCCTGCTCCACTCTCACCACCATCAGAACATATCTTCAAAGCTATCAGCACAAAGAAAAAAGCAACACACCTCTCCCGAGAGGGCTCGAAACTCCAACCTTTCGGTTAACAGCCGATCGCGCTACCCAATTGCGCCACGGAGACAGTCCTGCTCTACTCTCACCACCATCAGAACATATCTTCAAAGCTATCAGCCCAAAAAAAAAGCGCCGCACCACCACCGGGTGGGCTCGAAACTCCAACCTTTCGGTTAACAGCCGATCGCGCTAGCCAATTGCGCCACGGAGACAGTCCTGCTCCACTCTCACCACCATCAGAACATATCTTCAAAGCTATCAGCCCAAACAAAAAAGCGCCATACCACCACCGGGTGGGCTCGAACCTCCGACCTGTTGGTTAACAGCCGATCGCGCTAGCCAATTGCGCCATGGAGACAGTCCTGCTCCACTCTCACCACCATCAGAACATATCTTCAAAGCTATCAGCCCAAAGAAAAAAAAGCGCCGCACCACCACGAGGTGGGCTCGAACCTCCAACTTTTCGGTTAACAGCCGATCACGCTAGCCAATTGCGCCATGGAGACAGTCATGCTCCACTCTCACCACCATCAGAACATATCTTCAAAGCTATCAGCTCACAGAAAAAAAAGCGCAGCACAACCACCGGGTAGGCTCGAACCTCGAACTTTTCGGTTAACAGCCGATCGCGCTAGCCAATTGCCCCACGGAGACAGTCGTGCTCCACTCTCACCACCATCAGAACATTTCTTCAGAGCTATCACCCCAAAGAAAAACAAAGCGCCGCACCACCACGAGGTGGCCTCGAACCTCCAACTTTTCGGTTAACAGCCGATCACGCTAGCCAATTGTGCCATGAAGACAGTCATGCTCCACTCTCACCACCTTCAGAACATATCTTCAAAGCTATCAGCCCACAGAAAAAAAGCGCCGCACAACCACCGGGTAGGCTCGAACCTCCGACCTTTTGGTTAACAGCTGATCGCGCTAGCCATTTGCGCCACGGAGACAGTCCTGCTCCAATCTCACCACCATAAGAGCATATCTTCAAAGCTATCAGCCCAAAAAAAAAGCGCCGCACCACCACCGGGTGGGCTCGAACCTTCAACTTTTCGGTTAACAGACGATCACGCTAGCCAATTGCGCCACGGAGACAGTCCTGCTCCACTCTCACCACCATCAGAACATATCTTCAAAGCTATCAGCCCACAGAAAAAAAAGCGCCGCACAACCACCGGGTAGGCTCCAACCTCCAACTTTTCGGTTAACAGCCGATCGCGCTAGCCAATTGCGCCACGGAGACAGTCCTGCTCCACTCTCACCACCATAAGAACTTATCTTCAAAGCTATCAGCCCAAAGAAAAAAAAGCGCCGCACCACCACCGGGTGGGCTCGAACCTCCAACCTTTCGGTTAACAGCCGATCACGCTAGCCAATTGCCCCACCGAGAGAGTCGTGCTCCACTCTCACCGCCGTCAGAACAGTTCTTCAGAGCTATCACCCCAAAGAAAAAAAAAGCGCCGCACCACCACCGGTTGGGCTCGAACCTCCAACCTTTCGGTTAACAGCCGATCGCGCTAGCCAATTGCGCCACGAAGACAGTCCTGCTCCACTCTCACCACCATCAGAACATATCTTCAAAGCTATTACCGCAAAAAAAGCAACACACCACTCCCGGGAGGGCTCGAAACTCAAACCTTTCGGGTAACAGCCGATCGCGCAAGCCAATTGCGCCACGGAGGCAGTCCTGCTCCACTCTCACCACAATTAGAACATATCTTCAAAGCTATCAGCCCAAAAAAAGCGCCATACCACCACCTGGTTGGCTCGAACCTCCGACCTTTTGGTTAACAGCCGATCGCGCTAGCCAATTGCGCCATGGAGACAGCCCTGCTCCACTCTCACCACCATCAGAACATATCTTCAAAGCTATCAGCACAAAGAAAAAAGCAACACACCTCTCCCGAGTGGGCTCGAAACTCCAACCTTTCGGTTAACAGCCGATCGCGCTAGCCAATTGCGCCACGGAGACAGTCCTGCTCTAGTCTCACCACCATCAGAACATATCTTCAAAGCTATCAGCCCAAAGAAAAAAAAGCGCCGCACCGCCACCGGGTGGGCTCGAAACTCCAACCTTTCGGTTAACAGCTGATCGCGCTAGCCAATTGCGCCACGGAGACAGTCCTGCTCCACTCTCACCACCATCAGAACATATCTTCAAAGCTATCAGCCCAAACAAAAAAAGCGCCATACCACCACCGGGTGGGCTCGAACCTCCGACCTGTTGGTTAACAGCCGATCGCGCTAGCCAATTGCGCCATGGAGACAGTCCTCCTCCACTCTCACCACCATCAGAACATATCTTCAATGCTATCAGCCCAAAGAAAAAAAAGCGCCGCACCAACACGAGGTTGGCTCGAACCTCCAACTTTTCGGTTAACAGCCGATCACGCTAGCCAATTGCGCCATGGAGACAGTCATGCTCCACTCTCACCACCATCAGAACATATCTTCAAAGCTATCAGCTCACAGAAAAAAAGCGCAGCACAACCACCGGGTAGCCTCGAACCTCCAACTTTTCGGTTAACAGCCGATCGCGCTAGCCAATTGCGCCACGGAGACAGTCCTGCTCCACTCTCACCACCATAAGAACATATCTTTAAAGCTATCAGCCCAAAGAAAAAAAAGCGCCGCCCCACCACCGGGTGGGCTCGAACCTCCGACCTTATGGTTAACAGCCGCTCGCGCTAGCCAATTGCGCCACGGAGACAGTCCTGCTCCACCCTCACCACCATAAGAATATATCTACAAAGCTATCAGCCCAAAGAAAAAAAAGCGCCGCACCACCATCGGGTGGGCTCGAACATCCAACCTTTCGGTTAACAGCCGATCGCGCTAGCCAATTGCCCCACGGAGACAGTCGTGCTCCACTCTCACCACCGTCAGAACATTTCTTCAGAGCTATCACCCCAAAGAAAAAAAAAGCGCCGCAGCACCACCGGTTGGGCTCGAGCCTCCAACCTTTCGGTTAACAGCCGATCGCGCTAGCCAATTGCGCCACGAAGACAGTCCTGCTCCACTCTCATCACCATCTGAACGTATCTTCAAAATTAATACCGCAAAGAAAAAAGCAACACACCACTCTCGGGAGGGCTCGAACCTCCAAATTTTCGGTTAACAGCCGATCGCGCTAGCCAATTGCGCCACGGAGACAGTCCTGCTCCACTCTCACCACCATAAGAACATATCTTCAAAGCTATCAGCCCAAAGATAAAACAGCGCCGCAGCACCACCGGGTGGGCTCGAACCTCCGACCTTTTGGTTAACAGCGGATCGCGCTAGCCAAATGCGCCACGGAGACAGTCCTGCTCCACCCTCACCACCATAAGAACATATCTTCAAAGCTATCAGCCCAAAGAAAAAAAAGCGCCGCACCACCATCGGGTGGGCTCGAACATCCAACCTTTCGGTTAACAGCCGATCGCACTAGCCAATTGCCCCACGGAGACAGTCGTGCTCCACTCTCACCACCGTCAGAACATTTCTTCAGAGCTATCACCCCAAAGAAAAAAAAGCGCCGCACCACCACCGGTTAGGCTCGAACCTCCAACCTTTAGGTTAACAGCCGATCGCGCTAGCCAATTGCGCCACGAAGACAGTCCTGCTCCACTCTCATCACCATCTGAACATATCTTCAAAGCTATTACCGCAAAGAAAAAAGCAACACACCACTCCCGGGAGGGCTCGAAACTCCAACCTTTCGGTTAACAGCGGATCGCGCAAGCCCATTGCGCTACGGAGGCAGTCTTGCTCCACTCTCACCATCATGAGAACATATCTTCAAATCTATCAGCGCAAAGAAAAAAAGCGCTGCACCACCACCAGGTGGGCTCGAACCTCCAACCTTTCGGTTAACAGCCGATCGCGCTAGCCCATTGCGCCACGGAGACAGTCTTGCTCCACTCTCACCACCATCAGAACATATCTTCAAAGCTATCAGCGCAAAGAAAAAAGCAACACACCACTCCCGGGAGGGCTCGAAACTCCAACCTTTCAGTCAACAGGCGATTGCGCTAGCCAATTGCGCCACGGAGACAGTCCTGCTCCACTCTCACCACCATGAGAACATATCTTAAAAGCTTACAGCCCAAAGAAAAAAAAAGCGCCACACCACCACCGGGTGGGCTCGAATCTCCGACATTTTGGTTAACAGCCTATCACGCTAGCCAATTGCGCTACGGAGACAGTCGTGCTCCACTCTCACCACCATCAGAACATATCTTCAAAGCTATCAGCCCACAGAAAAAAAGCGCCGCACCACCACCGTGTGGGCTCGAATCTCCAACCTTTCGGTTAACAGCTGATCGCCCAAGCCAATTGCGCCACGGAGACAGTCCTGCTCCACTCTCACCACCATCAGAACATATCTTCAAAGCTATCAGCACAAAGAAAAAAAGCGCCCCAGCGTCACCGGGTGGGCTCGAACTTCCAACCTTTTGGGTAACAGCCGATCGCGCTAGCCAACTGCGCTAAGGAGACAGTCGTGCTCCACTCTCACCACCATCTGAACATATCTTCAAAGCTATCAGCGCGAAGAAAAAAGCAACACACCACTCCAGGGAGGGCTCGAAACTTCAAGCTTTCGGTTAACAGCCGATCGCGCTAGCCAATTGCGCCACGGAGACAGTCCTGCTCTACTCTCACCACCATCAGAACATATCTTCAAAGCTATCAGCCCAAAGAAAAAAAAGCGCCGCACCACCACCGGGTGGGCTCGAAACTCCAACCTTTCGGTTAACAGCCGAACGCGCTAGCCAATTGCGCCATGGAGACAGTCCTGCTCCACTCTCACCACCCTCAGAACATATCTTCAAAGCTATCAGCCCAAAGAAAAAAAAGCGCCGCACCACCACCGGGTGGGCTCGAAACAAACTCCAACCTTTCGTTTAACTGCCGATCGCGCTAGCCAATGGCGCCACTGAGACAGTCGTGCTCCACTCTCACCACCGTCAGAACATTTCTTCAGAGCTATCACCCCAAAGAAAAAAAAAGCGCCGCACCACCACCGGTTGGGCTCGAGCCTCCAACCTTTCGGTTAACAGCCGATCGCGCTAGCCAATTGCGCCACGAAGACAGTCCTGCTCCACTCTCATCACCATCTGAACATATCTTCAAAATTAATAAAGCAAAGAAAAAAGCAACACACCACTCTCGGGAGGGCTCGAAACTCCAACCTTTCGGTTAAAAGCCGATCGCGCTAGCCAATTGCGCCACGGGCACCGTCCTGCTCCACTCTCACCACCGTCAGACCATTTCTTCAGAGCTATCACCCCAAAGAAAAAAAAGCGCCGCACCACCACCGGGTGGGCTCGAACCTCCGACCTTTCGGTTTAACAGCCGATCGCGCTAGCCAATTGCGCCACGGAGACAGTCCTGCTCTACTCTCACCACCATCAGAACATATCTCCAAAGCTATCAGCGCAAAGAAAAAAAAGCGTCGCACCACCGCCGGGTGGGCTCGAAACTCAAACCTTTCGGTTAACAGCCGATCGCGCTAGCCAATTGCACCACGGAGACAGTCCTGCTCTACTCTCACCACCATCAGAACATATCTCCAAAGCTATCAGCCCAAAGAAAAAAAAAGCGCCGCACCACCGCCGGGTGGGCTCGAACCTCCAAATTTTCGGTTAACAGCCGATCGCGCTAGCCAATTGCGCCACGGAGACAGTCCTCCTCCACTCTCACCACCATCAGAACATATCTTCAATGCTATCAGCCCAAAGAAAAAAAAGCGCCGCACCAACACGAGGTTGGCTCGAACCTCCAACTTTTCGGTTAACAGCCGATCACGCTAGCCAATTGCGCCATGGAGACAGTCATGCTCCACTCTCACCACCATCAGAACATATCTTCAAAGCTATCAGCTCACAGAAAAAAAGCGCAGCACAACCACCGGGTAGCCTCGAACCTCCAACTTTTCGGTTAACAGCCGATCGCGCTAGCCAATTGCGCCACGGAGACAGTCCTGCTCCACTCTCACCACCATAAGAACATATCTTTAAAGCTATCAGCCCAAAGAAAAAAAAGCGCCGCCCCACCACCGGGTGGGCTCGAACCTCCGACCTTATGGTTAACAGCCGCTCGCGCTAGCCAATTGCGCCACGGAGACAGTCCTGCTCCACCCTCACCACCATAAGAATATATCTACAAAGCTATCAGCCCAAAGAAAAAAAAGCGCCGCACCACCATCGGGTGGGCTCGAACATCCAACCTTTCGGTTAACAGCCGATCGCGCTAGCCAATTGCCCCACGGAGACAGTCGTGCTCCACTCTCACCACCGTCAGAACATTTCTTCAGAGCTATCACCCCAAAGAAAAAAAAAGCGCCGCAGCACCACCGGTTGGGCTCGAGCCTCCAACCTTTCGGTTAACAGCCGATCGCGCTAGCCAATTGCGCCACGAAGACAGTCCTGCTCCACTCTCATCACCATCTGAACGTATCTTCAAAATTAATACCGCAAAGAAAAAAGCAACACACCACTCTCGGGAGGGCTCGAACCTCCAAATTTTCGGTTAACAGCCGATCGCGCTAGCCAATTGCGCCACGGAGACAGTCCTGCTCCACTCTCACCACCATAAGAACATATCTTCAAAGCTATCAGCCCAAAGATAAAACAGCGCCGCAGCACCACCGGGTGGGCTCGAACCTCCGACCTTTTGGTTAACAGCGGATCGCGCTAGCCAAATGCGCCACGGAGACAGTCCTGCTCCACCCTCACCACCATAAGAACATATCTTCAAAGCTATCAGCCCAAAGAAAAAAAAGCGCCGCACCACCATCGGGTGGGCTCGAACATCCAACCTTTCGGTTAACAGCCGATCGCACTAGCCAATTGCCCCACGGAGACAGTCGTGCTCCACTCTCACCACCGTCAGAACATTTCTTCAGAGCTATCACCCCAAAGAAAAAAAAGCGCCGCACCACCACCGGTTAGGCTCGAACCTCCAACCTTTAGGTTAACAGCCGATCGCGCTAGCCAATTGCGCCACGAAGACAGTCCTGCTCCACTCTCATCACCATCTGAACATATCTTCAAAGCTATTACCGCAAAGAAAAAAGCAACACACCACTCCCGGGAGGGCTCGAAACTCCAACCTTTCGGTTAACAGCGGATCGCGCAAGCCCATTGCGCTACGGAGGCAGTCTTGCTCCACTCTCACCATCATGAGAACATATCTTCAAATCTATCAGCGCAAAGAAAAAAAGCGCTGCACCACCACCAGGTGGGCTCGAACCTCCAACCTTTCGGTTAACAGCCGATCGCGCTAGCCCATTGCGCCACGGAGACAGTCTTGCTCCACTCTCACCACCATCAGAACATATCTTCAAAGCTATCAGCGCAAAGAAAAAAGCAACACACCACTCCCGGGAGGGCTCGAAACTCCAACCTTTCAGTCAACAGGCGATTGCGCTAGCCAATTGCGCCACGGAGACAGTCCTGCTCCACTCTCACCACCATGAGAACATATCTTAAAAGCTTACAGCCCAAAGAAAAAAAAAGCGCCACACCACCACCGGGTGGGCTCGAATCTCCGACATTTTGGTTAACAGCCTATCACGCTAGCCAATTGCGCTACGGAGACAGTCGTGCTCCACTCTCACCACCATCAGAACATATCTTCAAAGCTATCAGCCCACAGAAAAAAAGCGCCGCACCACCACCGTGTGGGCTCGAATCTCCAACCTTTCGGTTAACAGCTGATCGCCCAAGCCAATTGCGCCACGGAGACAGTCCTGCTCCACTCTCACCACCATCAGAACATATCTTCAAAGCTATCAGCACAAAGAAAAAAAGCGCCCCAGCGTCACCGGGTGGGCTCGAACTTCCAACCTTTTGGGTAACAGCCGATCGCGCTAGCCAACTGCGCTAAGGAGACAGTCGTGCTCCACTCTCACCACCATCTGAACATATCTTCAAAGCTATCAGCGCGAAGAAAAAAGCAACACACCACTCCAGGGAGGGCTCGAAACTTCAAGCTTTCGGTTAACAGCCGATCGCGCTAGCCAATTGCGCCACGGAGACAGTCCTGCTCTACTCTCACCACCATCAGAACATATCTTCAAAGCTATCAGCCCAAAGAAAAAAAAGCGCCGCACCACCACCGGGTGGGCTCGAAACTCCAACCTTTCGGTTAACAGCCGAACGCGCTAGCCAATTGCGCCATGGAGACAGTCCTGCTCCACTCTCACCACCCTCAGAACATATCTTCAAAGCTATCAGCCCAAAGAAAAAAAAGCGCCGCACCACCACCGGGTGGGCTCGAAACAAACTCCAACCTTTCGTTTAACTGCCGATCGCGCTAGCCAATGGCGCCACTGAGACAGTCGTGCTCCACTCTCACCACCGTCAGAACATTTCTTCAGAGCTATCACCCCAAAGAAAAAAAAAGCGCCGCACCACCACCGGTTGGGCTCGAGCCTCCAACCTTTCGGTTAACAGCCGATCGCGCTAGCCAATTGCGCCACGAAGACAGTCCTGCTCCACTCTCATCACCATCTGAACATATCTTCAAAATTAATAAAGCAAAGAAAAAAGCAACACACCACTCTCGGGAGGGCTCGAAACTCCAACCTTTCGGTTAAAAGCCGATCGCGCTAGCCAATTGCGCCACGGGCACCGTCCTGCTCCACTCTCACCACCGTCAGACCATTTCTTCAGAGCTATCACCCCAAAGAAAAAAAAGCGCCGCACCACCACCGGGTGGGCTCGAACCTCCGACCTTTCGGTTTAACAGCCGATCGCGCTAGCCAATTGCGCCACGGAGACAGTCCTGCTCTACTCTCACCACCATCAGAACATATCTCCAAAGCTATCAGCGCAAAGAAAAAAAAGCGTCGCACCACCGCCGGGTGGGCTCGAAACTCAAACCTTTCGGTTAACAGCCGATCGCGCTAGCCAATTGCACCACGGAGACAGTCCTGCTCTACTCTCACCACCATCAGAACATATCTCCAAAGCTATCAGCCCAAAGAAAAAAAAAGCGCCGCACCACCGCCGGGTGGGCTCGAACCTCCAAATTTTCGGTTAACAGCCGATCGCGCTAGCCAATTGCGCCACGGAGACAGTCCTGCTCCACTCTCACCACCATAAGAACATATCTTCAAAGCTATCAGCCCAAAGATAAAACAGCGCCGCAGCACCACCGGGTGGGCTCGAACCTCCGACCTTTTGGTTAACAGCGGATCGCGCTAGCCAAATGCGCCACGGAGACAGTCCTGCTCCACCCTCACCACCATAAGAACATATCTTCAAAGCTATCAGCCCAAAGAAAAAAAAGTGCCGCACCACCATCGGGTGGGCTCGAACATCCAACCTTTCGGTTAACAGCCGATCGCGCTAGCCAATTGCCCCACGGAGACAGTCGTGCTCCACTCTCACCACCGTCAGAACATTTCTTCAGAGCTATCACCCCAAAGAAAAAAAAGCGCCGCACCACCACCGGTTGGGCTCGAACCTCCAAACTTTAGGTTAACAGCCGATCGCGCTAGCCAATTGCGCCATGAAGACAGTCCTGCTCCACTCTCATCACCATCTGAACATATCTTCAAAGCTATTACCGCAAAGAAAAAAGCAACACACCACTCCCGGGAGGGCTCGAAACTCCAACCTTTCGGTTAACAGCGGATCGCGCAAGCCCATTGCGCTATGGAGGCAGTCTTGCTCCACTCTCACCATCATGAGAACATATCTTCAAAGCTATCAGCGCAAAGAAAAAAAGCGTTGCACCACCACCAGGTGGGCTCGAACCTCCAACCTTTCGGTTAACAGCCGATCGCGCTAGCCCATTGCGCCACGGAGACAGTCTTGCTCCACTCTCACCACCATCAGAACATATCTTCAAAGCTATCAGCGCAAAGAAAAAAGCAACACACCACTCCCGGGAGGGCTCGAAACTCCAACCTTTCAGTCAACAGGCGATTGCGCTAGCCAATTGCGCCACGGAGACAGTCCTGCTTCACTCTCACCACCATGAGAACATATCTTAAAAGCTTACAGCCCAAAGAAAAAAAAAGCGCCACACCACCACCGGGTGGGCTCGAACCTCCGACCTTTTGGTTAACAGCCGATCACGCTAGCCAATTGCGCCACGGAGACAGTCGTGCTCCACTCTCATCACCATCTGAACATATCTTCAAAGCTATTACCGCAAAGAAAAAAGCAACACACCACTCCCGGGAGGGCTCGAAACTCCAACCTTTCGGTTAACAGCGGATCGCGCAAGCCCATTGCGCTACGGAGGCAGTCTTTCTCCACTCTCACCATCATGAGAACATATCTTCAAATCTATCAGCGCAAAGAAAAAAAGCGCTGCACCACCACCAGGTGGGCTCGAACCTCCAACCTTTCGGTTAACAGCCGATCGCGCTAGCCCATTGCGCCACGGAGACAGTCTTGCTCCACTCTCACCACCATCAGAACATATCTTCAAAGCTATCAGCGCAAAGAAAAAAGCAACACACCACTCCCGGGAGGGCTCGAAACTCCAACCTTTCAGTCAACAGGCGATTGCGCTAGCCAATTGCGCCACGGAGACAGTCCTGCTCCACTCTCACCACCATGAGAACATATCTTAAAAGCTTACAGCCCAAAGAAAAAAAAAGCGCCACACCACCACCGGGTGGGCTCGAATCTCCGACATTTTGGTTAACAGCCTATCACGCTAGCCAATTGCGCTACGGAGACAGTCGTGCTCCACTCTCACCACCATCAGAACATATCTTCAAAGCTATCAGCCCACAGAAAAAAAGCGCCGCACCACCACCGTGTGGGCTCGAATCTCCAACCTTTCGGTTAACAGCTGATCGCCCAAGCCAATTGCGCCACGGAGACAGTCCTGCTCCACTCTCACCACCATCAGAACATATCTTCAAAGCTATCAGCACAAAGAAAAAAAGCGCCCCAGCGTCACCGGGTGGGCTCGAACTTCCAACCTTTTGGGTAACAGCCGATCGCGCTAGCCAACTGCGCTAAGGAGACAGTCGTGCTCCACTCTCACCACCATCTGAACATATCTTCAAAGCTATCAGCGCGAAGAAAAAAGCAACACACCACTCCAGGGAGGGCTCGAAACTTCAAGCTTTCGGTTAACAGCCGATCGCGCTAGCCAATTGCGCCACGGAGACAGTCCTGCTCTACTCTCACCACCATCAGAACATATCTTCAAAGCTATCAGCCCAAAGAAAAAAAAGCGCCGCACCACCACCGGGTGGGCTCGAAACTCCAACCTTTCGGTTACCAGCCGAACGCGCTAGCCAATTGCGCCATGGAGACAGTCCTGCTCCACTCTCACCACCCTCAGAACATATCTTCAAAGCTATCAGCCCAAAGAAAAAAAAGCGCCGCACCACCACCGGGTGGGCTCGAAACAAACTCCAACCTTTCGTTTAACTGCCGATCGCGCTAGCCAATGGCGCCACTGAGACAGTCGTGCTCCACTCTCACCACCGTCAGAACATTTCTTCAGAGCTATCACCCCAAAGAAAAAAAAAGCGCCGCACCACCACCGGTTGGGCTCGAGCCTCCAACCTTTCGGTTAACAGCCGATCGCGCTAGCCAATTGCGCCACGAAGACAGTCCTGCTCCACTCTCATCACCATCTGAACATATCTTCAAAATTAATAAAGCAAAGAAAAAAGCAACACACCACTCTCGGGAGGGCTCGAAACTCCAACCTTTCGGTTAAAAGCCGATCGCGCTAGCCAATTGCGCCACGGGCACCGTCCTGCTCCACTCTCACCACCGTCAGACCATTTCTTCAGAGCTATCACCCCAAAGAAAAAAAAGCGCCGCACCACCACCGGGTGGGCTCGAACCTCCGACCTTTCGGTTTAACAGCCGATCGCGCTAGCCAATTGCGCCACGGAGACAGTCCTGCTCTACTCTCACCACCATCAGAACATATCTCCAAAGCTATCAGCGCAAAGAAAAAAAAGCGTCGCACCACCGCCGGGTGGGCTCGAAACTCAAACCTTTCGGTTAACAGCCGATCGCGCTAGCCAATTGCACCACGGAGACAGTCCTGCTCTACTCTCACCACCATCAGAACATATCTCCAAAGCTATCAGCCCAAAGAAAAAAAAAGCGCCGCACCACCGCCGGGTGGGCTCGAACCTCCAAATTTTCGGTTAACAGCCGATCGCGCTAGCCAATTGCGCCACGGAGACAGTCCTGCTCCACTCTCACCACCATAAGAACATATCTTCAAAGCTATCAGCCCAAAGATAAAACAGCGCCGCAGCACCACCGGGTGGGCTCGAACCTCCGACCTTTTGGTTAACAGCGGATCGCGCTAGCCAAATGCGCCACGGAGACAGTCCTGCTCCACCCTCACCACCATAAGAACATATCTTCAAAGCTATCAGCCCAAAGAAAAAAAAGTGCCGCACCACCATCGGGTGGGCTCGAACATCCAACCTTTCGGTTAACAGCCGATCGCGCTAGCCAATTGCCCCACGGAGACAGTCGTGCTCCACTCTCACCACCGTCAGAACATTTCTTCAGAGCTATCACCCCAAAGAAAAAAAAGCGCCGCACCACCACCGGTTGGGCTCGAACCTCCAAACTTTAGGTTAACAGCCGATCGCGCTAGCCAATTGCGCCATGAAGACAGTCCTGCTCCACTCTCATCACCATCTGAACATATCTTCAAAGCTATTACCGCAAAGAAAAAAGCAACACACCACTCCCGGGAGGGCTCGAAACTCCAACCTTTCGGTTAACAGCGGATCGCGCAAGCCCATTGCGCTATGGAGGCAGTCTTGCTCCACTCTCACCATCATGAGAACATATCTTCAAAGCTATCAGCGCAAAGAAAAAAAGCGTTGCACCACCACCAGGTGGGCTCGAACCTCCAACCTTTCGGTTAACAGCCGATCGCGCTAGCCCATTGCGCCACGGAGACAGTCTTGCTCCACTCTCACCACCATCAGAACATATCTTCAAAGCTATCAGCGCAAAGAAAAAAGCAACACACCACTCCCGGGAGGGCTCGAAACTCCAACCTTTCAGTCAACAGGCGATTGCGCTAGCCAATTGCGCCACGGAGACAGTCCTGCTTCACTCTCACCACCATGAGAACATATCTTAAAAGCTTACAGCCCAAAGAAAAAAAAAGCGCCACACCACCACTGGGTGGGCTCGAACCTCCGACCTTTTGGTTAACAGCCGATCACGCTAGCCAATTGCGCCACGGAGACAGTCGTGCTCCACTCTCACCACCATCAGAACATATCTTCAAAGCTATCAGCCCACAGAAAAAAAGCGCCGCACCACCACCGTGTGGGCTCGAATCTCCAACCTTTCGGTTAACAGCCGATCGCCCAAGCCAATTGCGCCACGGAGACAGTCCTGCTCCACTCTCACCACCATCAGAACATATCTTCAAAGCTATCAGCACAAAGAAAAAAAGCGCCCCAGCGTCACCGGGTGGGCTCGAACTTCCAACCTTTTGGGTAACAGCCGATCGCGCTAGCCAACTGCGCCAAGGAGACAGTCGTGCTCCACTCTCACCACCATCTGAACATATCTTCAAAGCTATCAGCGCGAAGAAAAAAGCAACACACCACTCCAGGGAGGGCTCGAAACTCCAAGCTTTCGGTTAACAGCCGATCGCGATAGCCAATTTCGCCACGGAGACAGTCCTGCTCTACTCTCACCACCATCAGAACATATCTTCAAAGCTATCAGCCCAAAGAAAAAAAAGCGCCGCACCACCACCGGGTGGGCTCGAAACTCCAACCTTTCGGTTAATAGCCGAACGCGCTAGCCAATTGCGCCATGGAGACAGTCCTGCTCCACTCTCACCACCATCAGAACATATCTTCAAAGCTATCAGCCCAAAGAAAAAAAAGCGCCATACCATCACAGGGTGGGCTCGAACTACCAACTTTTCGGTTAACAGCCGATCACGCTAGCCGATTGCGCCACGGAGAGAATTCTGCTCGACTCTCACCACCATCAGAACATATCTTCAAAGCTATCAGACAAAAGAAAAAAAAGCGCCGCACCACCACCGGGTGGGCTCGAACCTCCAACTTTTCGGATAACAGCCGATAACGCTAGCCAATTGCGCCACGGAGACAGTCCTGCTTCACTCTCACCACGATCCTACCATATCTTCAAAGCTATCAGCCCAAAGAAAAAAAAGCGCCGCACCACCACCGGGTGGGCTCGAAACAAACTCCAACCTTTCGTTTAACTTCCGATCGCGCTAGCCCATGGCGCCACGGAGACAGTCCTGCTCCACTCTTTTCACCATTAGAACATATCTTCAAAGCTATCAGCCCAAAGAAAAAAAGCGCCACACCACCAACGGGTGGGCTCGAACCTCCAACTTGCCGGTTAACAGCCGATCACGCTAGCCAATTGCGCCACGAAGACAGTCCTGCTCCACTCTCACCACCATCAGAACATATCTTCAAAGCTATCAGCCAAAAGAAAAAAAAGCGCCGCACCACCACCGGGTGGGCTCGAAACAAACTCCAACCTTTCGTTTAACTGCCGATCGCGCTAGCCAATGGCGCCACTGAGACAGTCCTGCTCCACTCTTTTCACCATTAGAACATATCTTCAAAGCTATGAGCCCAAAGAAAAAAAAGCGCCACACCACCAACGGGTGGGCTCGAACCTCCAACTTGCCGGTTAACAGCCGATCACGCTAGCCAATTGCGCCACGGAGACAGTCCTGCTCCACTCTCACCACCATCATAACATATCTTCATAGCTATCAGCCCAAAGAAAAAAAGCGCCGCACCACCACCGGGTGGGCTCGAACCTCCAACCTTTCGGTTAACAGCCGATCGCGCTAGCCAATTGCACCACGAAGACAGTCGTGCTCCACTCACACCACCATCAGAACATATCTTCAAAGCTATCAGCGCAAAGAAAAAAGCAACACACCACTCCCGGGAGGGCTCAAAACTCCAACCTTTCGGATACCAGCCGATCGCGCTAGCCCATTGCGCCACGGAGGTAGTCTTGCTCCACTCTCACTATCATCAGAACATATCTTCAAAGCTATCAGCGCAAAGAAAAAAAAGTGCTGCACCACCACTGGGTGGGCTCGAACCTCCAACCTTTCGTTTAACAGCCGATCGCGCTAGCCCATTGCGCCACGGAGACAGTCTTGCTCCACTCTCACCACCATCAGAACATATCTTCAAAGCTATTACCGCAAAGAAAAAAGCAACACACCACTCCCGTGAGGGCTCGAAACTCCAACCTTTCGGTTAACAGCCGATCGCGCTAGCCCATTGCGCCACGGAGGCAGTCTTGCTCCACTCTCACCATCATCAGAACATATCTTCAAAGCTGTCAGCGCAAAGAAAAAAAAGCGCTGCACCACCACCGGGTGGGCTCGAACCTCCAACCTTTCAGTTAACAGCCGATCGCGCTAGCCCATTGCGCCACGGAGACAGTCTTGCCCCACTCTCACCACCATCAGAACATATCCTAAAAGCTATCAGCGCAAAGAAAAAAGCAACACACCACTCCCGGGAGGGCTCGAAACTCCAACCTTTCGGTCAACAGCCGATCGCGCTAGCCCAATGCGCCACGGAGACAGTCTTGCCCCCCTCTCACCACCATCAGAACATATCTTCAAAGCTATCAGCCCAAAAAAAGAAGCACCGCACCACCACCGGGTGGGCTCGAACCTCCAACCTTTCGGTTAACAGCCGATCGCGCTAGCCAATTTCACCACGGAGACAGTCCTGCTCTACTCTCACCACCATCAGAACATATCTTCAAAGCTATCAGCCCGAAGAAAAAAAAGCGTCGCACCACCGCCGGGTGGGCTCGAAACTGCAACCTTTCGGTTAACAGCCGATCGCGCTAGCCAATTGCGCCACGGAGACAGTCCTGCTCCAATCTCACCACCATCAGAACATATCTTCAAAGCTATCAGCCCAAAAAAAGCGCCATACCACCACCGGGTTGGCTCGAACCTCCGACCTTTTGGTTAACAGCCGATCGCGCTTGCCAATTGCGCCACGGAGACAGTCCTGCTCTACTCTCACCACCATCAGAACATATCTTCAAAGCTATCAGCCCGAAGAAAAAAAAGCGTCGCACCACCGCCGGGTGGGCTCGAAACTCCAACCTTTCAGTTAACAGCCGATCGCGCTAGCCAATTGCGCCACGGAGACAGTCCTGCTCCAAGCTCACCACCATCAGAACATATCTTCAAAGCTCTCAGCCCAAAGAAAAAAAAGCGCCGCACCAACACGAGGTTGGCTCGAACCTCCAACTTCTCGGTTAACAGCCGATCACGCTAGCCAATTGCGCCATGGAGACAGTCATGCTCCACTCTCACCACCATCAGAACATATCTTCAAAGCTATCAGCTCACAGAAAAAAAGCGCAGCACAACCACCGGGTAGCCTCGAGCCTCCAACTTTTCGGTTAACAGCCGATCGCGCTAGCCAATTGCGCCACGGAGACAGTCCTGCTCCACTCTCACCACCATAAGAACATATCTTTAAAGCTATCAGCCCAAAGAAAAAAAAGCGCCGCCCCACCACCGGGTGGGCTCGAACCTCCGACCTTTTGGTTAACAGCCGCTCGCGCTAGCCAATTGCGCCACGGAGACAGTCCTGCTCCGCCCTCACCACCATAAGAATATATCTACAAAGCTATCAGCCCAAAGAAAAAAAAAGCGCCGCACCACCATCGGGTGGGCTCGAACATCCAACCTTTCGGTTAACAGCCGATCGCGCTAGCCAATTGCCCCACGGAGGCAGTCTTGCTCCACTCTCACCATCATCAGAACATATCTTCAAAGCTGTCAGCGCAAAGAAAAAAAAGCGCTGCACCACCACCGGGTGGGCTCGAACCTCCAACCTTTCAGTTAACAGCCGATCGCGCTAGCACATTGCGCCACGGAGACAGTCTTGCCCCACTCTCACCACCATCAGAACATATCTTAAAAGCTATCAGCGCAAAGAAAAAAGCAACACACCACTCCCGGGAGGGCTCGAAACTCCAACATTTCGGTCAACAGCCGATCGCGCTAGCCCAATGCGCCACGGAGACAGTCTTGCCCCCCTCTCACCACCATCAGAACATATCTTCAAAGCTATCAGCCCAAAGAAAAAAAAGCACCGCACCACCACCGGGTGGGCTCGAACCTCCAACCTTTCGGTTAACAGCCGATCGCGCTAGCCAATTTCACCACGGAGACAGTCCTGCTCTACTCTCACCACCATCAGAACATATCTTCAAAGCTATCAGCCCGAAGAAAAAAAAGCGTCGCACCACCGCCGGGTGGGCTCGAAACTGCAACCTTTTGGTTAACAGCCGATCGCGCTAGCCAATTGCGCCACGGAGACAGTCCTGCTCCAATCTCACCACCATCAGAACATATCTTCAAAGCTATCAGCCCAAAAAAAGCGCCATACCACCACCGGGTTGGCTCGAACCTCCGACCTTTTGGTTAACAGCCGATCGCGCTTGCCAATTGCGCCACGGAGACAGTCCTGCTCTACTCTCACCACCATCAGAACATATCTTCAAAGCTATCAGCCCGAAGAAAAAAAAGCGTCGCACCACCGCCGGGTGGGCTCGAAACTCCAACCTTTCGGTTAACAGCCGATCGCGCTAGCCAATTGCGCCACGGAGACAGTCCTGCTCCAAGCTCACCACCATCAGAACATATCTTCAAAGCTCTCAGCCCAAAGAAAAAAAAGCGCCGCACCAACACGAGGTTGGCTCGAACCTCCAACTTTTCGGTTAACAGCCGATCACGCTAGCCAATTGCGCCATGGAGACAGTCATGCTCCACTCTCACCACCATCAGAACATATCTTCAAAGCTATCAGCTCACAGAAAAAAAGCGCAGCACAACCACCGGGTAGCCTCGAGCCTCCAACTTTTCGGTTAACAGCCGATCGCGCTAGCCAATTGCGCCACGGAGACAGTCCTGCTCCACTCTCACCACCATAAGAACATATCTTTAAAGCTATCAGCCCAAAGAAAAAAAAGCGCCGCCCCACCACCGGGTGGGCTCGAACCTCCGACCTTTTGGTTAACAGCCGCTCGCGCTAGCCAATTGCGCCACGGAGACAGTCCTGCTCCACCCTCACCACCATAAGAATATATCTACAAAGCTATCAGCCCAAAGAAAAAAAAAGCGCCGCACCACCATCGGGTGGGCTCGAACATCCAACCTTTCGGTTAACAGCCGATCGCGCTAGCCAATTGCCCCACGGAGACAGTCGTGCTCCACTCTCACCACCGTCAGAACATTTCTTCAGAGCTATCACCCTAAAGAAAAAAAAAGCGCCGCACCACCACCGGTTGGGCTCGAGCCTCCAACCTTTCGGTTAACAGCCGATCGCGCTAGCCAATTGCGCCACGAAGACAGTCCTGCTCCACTCTCATCACCATCTGAACATATCTTCAAAATTAATAAAGCAAAGAAAAAAGCAACACACCACTCTCGGGAGGGCTCGAAACTCCAACCTTTCGGTTAAAAGCCGATCGCGCTAGCCAACTGCGCCACGGGGACCGTCCTGCTCCACTCTCACCACCGTCAGACCATTTCTTCAGAGCTATCACCCCAAAGAAAAAAAAGCGCCGCACCACCACCGGGTGGGCTCGAACCTCCGACCGTTCGGTTTAACAGCCGATCGCGCTAGCCAATTGCGCCACGGAGACAGTCCTGCTCTACTCTCACCACCATCAGAACATATCTCCAAGGCTATCAGCGCAAAGAAAAAAAAGCGTCGCACCACCGCCGGGTGGGCTCGAAACTCAAACCTTTCGGTTAACAGCCGATCGCGCTAGCCAATTGCACCACGGAGACAGTCCTGCTCTACTCTCACCACCATCAGAACATATCTCCAAAGCTATCAGCCCAAAGAAAAAAAAGCGCCGCACCACCGCCGGGTGGGCTCGAACCTCCAAATTTTCGGTTAACAGCCGATCGCGCTAGCCAATTGCGCCACGGAGACAGTCCTGCTCCACTCTCACCACCATAAGAACATATCTTCAAAGCTATCAGCCCAAAGATAAAACAGCGCCGCAGCACCACCGGGTGGGCTCGAACCTCCGACCTTTTGGTTAACAGCGGATCGCACTAGCCAAATGCGCCACGGAGACAGTCCTGCTCCACTCTCACCACCATAAGAACATATCTTCAAAGCTATCAGCCCAAAGAAAAAAAAGCGCCGCACCACCATCGGGTGGGCTCGAAGATCCAACCTTTCGGTTAACAGCCGATCGCGCTAGCCAATTGCCCCACGGAGACAGTCGTGGTCCACTCTCACCACCGTCAGAACATTTCTTCAGAGCTATCACCCCAAAGAAAAAAAAGCGCCGCACCACCACCGGTTGGGCTCGAACCTCCAAACTTTAGGTTAACAGCCGATCGCGCTAGCCAATTGCGCCATGAAGACAGTCCTGCTCCACTCTCATCACCATCTGAACATATCTTCAAAGCTATTACCGCAAAGAAAAAAGCAACACACCACTCCCGGGAGGGCTCGAAACTCCAACCTTTCGGTTAACAGCGGATCGCGCAAGCCCATTGCGCTACGGAGGCAGTCTTGCTCCACTCTCACCATCATGAGAACATATCTTCAAAGCTATCAGCGCAAAGAAAAAAAGCGTTGCGCCACCACCAGGTGGGCTCGAACCTCCAACCTTTCGGTTAACAGCCGATCGCGCTAGCCCATTGCGCCACGGAGACAGTCTTGCTCCACTCTCACCACCATCAGAACATATCTTCAAAGCTATCAGCGCAAAGAAAAAAGCAACACACCACTCCCGGGAGGGCTCGAAACTCCAACCTTTCAGTCAACAGGCGATTGCGCTAGCCAATTGCGCCACGGAGACAGTCCTGCTCCACTCTCACCACCATGAGAACATATCTTAAAAGCTTACAGCCCAAAGAAAAAAAAAGCGCCACACCACCACCGGGTGGGCTCGAACCTCCGACCTTTTGGTTAACAGCCGATCACGCTAGCCAATTGCGCCACGGAGACAGTCGTGCTCCACTCTCACCACCATCAGAACATATCTTCAAAGCTATCAGCCCACAGAAAAAAAGCGCCGCAACACCACCGTGTGGGCTCGAATCTCCAACCTTTCGGTTAACAGCCGATCGCCCAAGCCAATTGCGCCACGGAGACAGTCCTGCTCCACTCTCACCACCATCAGAACATATCTTCAAAGCTATCAGCACAAAGAAAAAAAGCGCCCCAGCGTCACCGGGTGGGCTCGAACTTCCAACCTTTTGGGTAACAGCCGATCGCGCTAGCCAACTGCGCCAAGGAGACAGTCGTGCTCCACTCTCACCACCATCTGAACATATCTTCAAAGCTATCAGCGCGAAGAAAAAAGCAACACACCACTCCAGGGAGGGCTCGAAACTCCAAGCTTTCGGTTAACAGCCGATCGCGCTAGCCAATTGCGCCACGGAGACAGTCCTGCTCTACTCTCACCACCATCAGAACATATCTTCAAAGCTATCAGCCCAAAGAAAAAAAGCGCCGCACCACCACCGGGTGGGCTCGAAACTCCAACCTTTCGGTTAACAGCCGAACGCGCTAGCCAATTGCGCCATGGAGACAGTCCTGCTCCACTCTCACCACCATCAGAACATATCTTCAAAGCTATCAGCCCAAAGAAAAAAAAGCGCCATACCATCACAGGGTGGGCTCGAACTACCAACTTTTCGGTTAACAGCCGATCACGCTAGCCGATTGCGCCACGGAGAGAATTCTGCTCGACTCTCACCACCATCAGAACATATCTTCAAAGCTATCAGACAAAAGAAAAAAAAGCGCCGCACCACCACCGGGTGGGCTCGAACCTCCAACTTTTCGGATAACAGCCGATAACGCTAGCCAATTGCGCCACGGAGACAGTCCTGCTTCACTCTCACCACGATCATACCATATCTTCAAAGCTATCAGCCCAAAGAAAAAAAAGCGCCGCACCACCACCGGGTGGGCTCGAAACAAACTCCAACCTTTCGTTTAACTTCCGATCGCGCTAGCCCATGGCGCCACGGAGACAGTCCTGCTCCACTCTTTTCACCATTAGAACATATCTTCAAAGCTATCAGCCCAAAGAAAAAAAGCGCCACACCACCAACGGGTGGGCTCGAACCTCCAACTTGCCGGTTAACAGCCGATCACGCTAGCCAATTGCGCCACGAAGACAGTCCTGCTCCACTCTCACCACCATCAGAACATATCTTCAAAGCTATCAGCCAAAAGAAAAAAAAGCGCCGCACCACCACCGGGTGGGCTCGAAACAAACTCCAACCTTTCGTTTAACTGCCGATCGCGCTAGCCAATGGCGCCACTGAGACAGTCCTGCTCCACTCTTTTCACCATTAGAACATATCTTCAAAGCTATGAGCCCAAAGAAAAAAAAGCGCCACACCACCAACGGGTGGGCTCGAACCTCCAACTTGCCGGTTAACAGCCGATCACGCTAGCCAATTGCGCCACGGAGACAGTCCTGCTCCACTCTCACCACCATCATAACATATCTTCATAGCTATCAGCCCAAAGAAAAAAAGCGCCGCACCACCACCGGGTGGGCTCGAACCTCCAACCTTACGGTTAACAGCCGATCGCGCTAGCCAATTGCACCACGAAGACAGTCGTGCTCCACTCACACCACCATCAGAACATATCTTCAAAGCTATCAGCGCAAAGAAAAAAGCAACACACCACTCCCGGGAGGGCTCAAAACTCCAACCTTTCGGTTACCAGCTGATCGCGCTAGCCCATTGCGCCACGGAGGTAGTCTTGCTCCACTCTCACTATCATCAGAACATATCTTCAAAGCTATCAGCGCAAAAAAAAAGCGCTGCACCACCACTGGGTGGGCTCGAACCTCCAACCTTTCGTTTAACAGCCGATCGCGCTAGCCCATTGCGCCACGGAGACAGTCTTGCTCCACTCTCACCACCATCAGAACATATCTTCAAAGCTATTACCGCAAAGAAAAAAGCAACACACCACTCCCGTGAGGGCTCGAAACTCCAACCTTTCGGTTAACAGCCGATCGCGCTAGCCCATTGCGCCACGGAGGCAGTCTTGCTCCACTCTCACCATCATCAGAACATATCTTCAAAGCTGTCAGCGCAAAGAAAAAAAAGCGCTGCACCACCACCGGGTGGGCTCGAACCTCCAACCTTTCAGTTAACAGCCGATCGCGCTAGCCCATTGCGCCACGGAGACAGTCTTGCCCCACTCTCACCACCATCAGAACATATCTTAAAAGCTATCAGCGCAAAGAAAAAAGCAACACACCACTCCCGGGAGGGCTCGAAACTCCAACCTTTCGGTCAACAGCCGATCGCGCTAGCCCAATGCGCCACGGAGACAGTCTTGCCCCCCTCTCACCACCATCAGAACATATCTTCAAAGCTATCAGCCCAAAGAAAAAAAAGCACCGCACCACCACCGGGTGGGCTCGAACCTCCAACCTTTCGGTTAACAGCCGATCGCGCTAGCCAATTTCACCACGGAGACAGTCCTGCTCTACTCTCACCACCATCAGAACATATCTTCAAAGCTATCAGCCCGAAGAAAAAAAAGCGTCGCACCACCGCCGGGTGGGCTCGAAACTCCAACCTTTCGGTTAACAGCCGATCGCGCTAGCCAATTGCGCCACGGAGACAGTCCTGCTCCAATCTCACCACCATCAGAACATATCTTCAAAGCTATCAGCCCAAAAAAAGCGCCATACCACCACCGGGTTGGCTCGAACCTCCGACCTTTTGGTTAACAGCCGATCGCGCTTGCCAATTGCGCCACGGAGACAGTCCTGCTCTACTCTCACCACCATCAGAACATATCTTCAAAGCTATCAGCCCAAAGAAAAAAAAGCGCCGCACCACCGCCGGGTGGGCTCGAAACTCCAACCTTTCAGTTAACAGCCGATCGCGCTAGCCAATTGCGCCACGGAGACAGTCCTGCTCCACTCTCACCACCATCAGAACATATCTTCAAAGCTATCAGCCCAAACAAAAAAAGCGCCATACCACCACCGGGTGGGCTCGAACCTCTGACCTTTTGGTTAAAAGCCGATCGCGCTAGCCAATTGCGCCATGGAGACAGTCCTGCTCCACTCTCACCACCATCAGAACATATCTTCAAAGCTATGAGCCCAAAGAAAAAAAAGCGCCGCACTACCACGAGGTGGGCTCGAACCTCCAACTTTTCGGTTAACAGCCGATCACGCTAGCCAATTGCGCCATGAAGACCGCCATGCTCCACTCTCACCACCATCAGAACATATCTTCAAAGCTATCAGCCCACAGAAAAAAAATTCGCCGCACAACCACCGGGTAGGCTCGAACCTCCAACTTTTCGGTTAACAGCCGATCGCGCTAGCCAATTGCGCCACGGAGACAGTCGTGCTCGACTCTCACCACCGCCAGAACATTTCTTCAGAGCTATCACCCCAAAGAAAAAAAAAGCGCCGCACCACCACCGGTTGGGCTCGAACCTCCAACCTTTCGGTTAACAGCCGATCGCGCTAGCCAATTGCGCCACGAAGACAGTCCTGCTCCACTCTCATCACCATCTGAACATATCTTCAAAGCTATTACCGCAAATAAAAAAGCAACACACCACTCCCGGGAGGGCTCGAAACTCCAACCTTTCGGTTAACAGCCGATCGCGCTAGCCAATTGCGCCACGGGGACCGTCCTGCTCCACTCTCACCACCGTCAGACCATTTCTTCAGAGCTATCACCCCAAAGAAAAAAAAAGTGCCGCACCACCACCGGGTGGGCTCGAACCTCCGACCTTTCGGTTAACAGCCGATCGCGCTAGCCAATTGCGCCACGGAGACAGTCCTGCTCTACTCTCACCACCATCAGAACATATCTTCAAAGCTATCAGCCCAAAGAAAAAAAAGCGTTGCAATACCACCAGGTGGGCTCGAAACTCCAACCTTTCGGTTAACAGCCGATCGCGCTAGCCAATTGCGCCACGGAGACAGTCCTGCTCCACTCTCACCACCATCAGAACATATCTTCAAAGCTATCAGCCCAAAAAAAAGCGCCATACCACCACCGGGTTGGCTCGAACCTCCGACCTTTTGGTTAACAGCCGATCGCGCTAGCCAATTGCACCATGGAGACAGTCATGCTCCACTCTCACCACCATGAGAACATATCTTCAAAGCTATCAGCACAAAGAAAAAAGCAACACACCTCTCCCGAGAGGGCTCAAAACTCCAACCTTTCAGTTAACAGCCGATCGCGCTAGCCAATTGCGCCACGGAGACAGTCCTGCTCTACTCTCACCACCATCAGAACATATCTTCAAAGCTATCAGCCCAAAGAAAAAAAACCGCCGCACCACCGCCGGGTGGGCTCGAAACTCCAACCTTTCGGTTAACAGCCGATCGCGCTAGCCAATTGCGCCACAGAGACAGTACTGCTCCACTCTCACCACCATCAGAACATATCTTCAAAGCTATCAGCCCAAACAAAAAAAGCGCCATACCACCACCGGGTGGGCTCGAACCTCCGACCTTTTGGTTAACAGCCGATCGCGCTAGCCAATCGCGCCATGGAGACAGTCGTGCTCCACTCTCACCACCATCAGAACATATCTTCAAAGCTATCAGCCCAAAGAAAAAAAAGCGCCGCACCACCCCGAGGTGGGATTGAACCTCCAACTTTTCGGTTAACAGCCGATCACGCTAGCCAATTGCGCCATGGAGACAGTCATGCTCCACTCTCACCACCATCAGAACATATCTTCAAAGCTATCAGCCCACAGAAAAAAAGCGCCGCACAACCACCGGGTAGGCTCGAACCTCCAACTTTTCGGTTAACAGCCGATCGCGCTAGCCAATTGCGCCACGGAGACAGTCCTGCTCCACTCTCACCACCATAAGAACATATCTTCAAAGCTATCAGCCCAAAGAAAAAAAAGCGCCACACCACCATCGGGTGGGCTCGAACATCCAACCTTTCGGTTAACAGCCGATCGCGCTAGCCAATTGCCCCACAGAGAGAGTCGTGCTCAACTCTCACCACCGTCAGAACATTTCTTCAGAGCTATCACCCCAAAGAAAAAAAAAGCGCCGCACCACCACCGGTTGGGCTCGAACCTCAAACCTTTCGGTTAACAGCCGATCGCGCTAGCCAATTGCGCCACGAAGACAGTCCTGCTCCACTCTCATCACCATGTGAACATATCTTCAAAGCTATTACCGCAAAAAAAAAGCAACACACCACTCCCGGGAGGGCTCGAAACTCCAACCTTTCGGTTAACAGCCGATCGCGCTAGCCCATTGCGCTACGGAGGCAGTCTTGCTCCACTCTCACCATCATCAGAACATATCTTCAAAGCTATCAGCGCAAAGAAAAAAAGCGCTGCACCACCACCAGGTGGGCTCGAACCTCCAACCTTTCGGTTAACAGCCGATCGCGCTAGCCCATTGCGCCATGGAGACAGTCTTGCTCCACTCTCACCACTATCAGAACATATCTTCACAGCTATCAGCGCAAAGAAAAAAGCAACACATCACTCCCGGGAGGGCTCGAAACTCCAACCTTTCAGTCAACAAGCGATTGCGCTAGCCAATTGCGCCACGGAGACAGTCCTGCTCCACTCTCACCACCATCAGAACATATCTTCAAAGCTTACAGCCCAATGAAAAAAAAGCGCCACACCACCACCAGGTGGGCTCAAACCTCCGACCTTTTGGTTAACAGCCGATCGCGCTAACCAACTGCGCCATGGAGACAGTCCTGCTCCACTCTCCACCACCATCAAAACATATCTTCAAAGCTATCAGCCCGAAGAAAATAAAGCGCCGCACCACCACCGGGTGGGCTCGAACCTCCAACTTTTCGGTTAACAGCCGATCACGCTAGCGAATTGCGCCACAGAGACAGTCGTGCTCCACTCTCACCACCATCAGAACATATCTTCAAAGCTATCAGCCCACAGAAAAAAAAGCACCGCACCACCACCGGGTGGGCTCGAAACTCCAACCTTTCGGTTAACACCCAATCGCGCCAGCCAATTGCGCCACGGAGACAGTCCTGCTCCACTCTCACCACTATCAGAATATATCTTCGAAGCTAACAGCACAAAGAAAAAAAGCGCCCCAGCATCACCGGGTAGGCTCGAACTTCCAACCTTTCGGTTAACAGCCGATCGCGCTAGCCAACTGCGCCAAGGAGACAGTCGTGCTCCACTCTCACCACCATCAGAACATATCTTCAAAGCTATCAGCGCAAAGAAAAAAGCAACACACCACTCCAGGGAGGGCTCGAAACTCCAAACTTTCGGTTAACAGCCGATCGCGCTAGCCAATTGCGCCACGGAGACAGTCCTGCTCTACTCTCACCACCATAAGAACATATCTTCAAGGCTATCAGCCCAAAGAAAAAAAAGCGCCATACCACCACCGGGTGGGCTCGAACCTCCGACCTTTTGGTTAACAGCCGATCGCGCTAGCCAATTGCGCCATAGAGACAGTACTGCTCCACTCTCACCACCATCAGAACATATCTTCAAAGCTATCAGCCCAAAGAAAAAAAGCGCCGCACCACCACCGGGTGGGCTCGAACTACCAACTTTTCGGTTTACAGCCGATCACGCTAGCCAATTGCGCCACGGAGACAGTCCTGCTCCACTCTCACCACCATCAGAACATATTTTCAAAGCTATCAGCCAAAAGAAAAAAAAGCGCCGCACCACAACCGGGTGGGCTCGAAACAAACTCCAACCTTTCGTTTAACTGCCGATCGCGCTAGCCAATGGCGCCACTGAGACAGTCCTGCTCCACTCTTTTCACCATTACAACATATCTTCAAAGCTATGAGCCCAAAGAAAAAAAAGCGCCACACCACCAACGGGTGGGCTCGAACCTCCAACTTGCCGGTTAACAGCCGATCGCGCTAGCCCAATGCGCCACGGAGACAGTCTTGCCCCCCTCTCACCACCATCAGAACATATCTTCAAAGCTATCAGCCCAAAGAAAAAAAAGCACCGCACCACCACCGGGTGGGCTCGAACCTCCAACCTTTCGGTTAACAGCCGATCGCGCTAGCCAATTTCACCACGGAGACAGTCCTGCTCTACTCTCACCACCATCAGAACATATCTTCAAAGCTATCAGCCCGAAGAAAAAAAAGCGTCGCACCACCGCCGGGTGGGCTCGAAACTCCAACCTTTCGGTTAACAGCCGATCGCGCTAGCCAATTGCGCCACGGAGACAGTCCTGCTCCAATCTCACCACCATCAGAACATATCTTCAAAGCTATCAGCCCAAAAAAAGCGCCATACCACCACCGGGTTGGCTCGAACCTCCGACCTTTTGGTTAACAGCCGATCGCGCTAGCCAATTGCGCCATGGAGACAGTCCTGCTCCACTCTCACCACCATCAGAACATATCTTCAAAGCTATCAGCACAAAGAAAAAAAGCAACACACCTCTCTCGAGAGGGCTCGAAACTCCAACCTTTCGGTTAACAGCCGATCGCGCTAGCCAATTGCGCCACGGAGACAGTCCTGCTCTACTCTCACCACCATCAGAACATATCTTCAAAGCTATCAGCCCAAAGAAGAAAAAGCGCCGCACCACCGCCGGGTGGGCTCGAAACGCCAACCTTTCGGTTAACAGCCGATCGCGCTAGCCAATTGCGCCACGGAGACAGTCCTGCTCCACTCTCACCACCATCAGAACATATCTTCAAAGCTATCAGCCCAAAAAAAGCGCCATACCACCACCGGGTTGGCTCGAACCTCCGACCTTTTGGTTAACAGCCGATCGCGCTAGCCAATTGCGCCACGGAGACAGTCCTGCTCTACTCTCACCACCATCAGAACATATCTTCAAAGCTATCAGCCCAAAGAAAGAAAAGCGCCGCACCACCGCCGGGTGGGCTCGAAACTCAAACCTTTCGGTTAACAGCCGATCGCGCTAGCCAATTGCGCCACGGAGACAGTCCTGCTCTACTCTCACCACCATCAGAACATATCTCCAAAGCTATCAGCCCAAAGAAAAAAAAGCGCCGCACCACCGCCGGGTGGGCTCGAACCTCCAAATTTTCGGTTAACAGCCGATCGCGCTAGCCAATTGCGCCACGGAGACAGTCCTGCTCCACTCTCACCACCATAAGAACATATCTTCAAAGCTATCAGCCCAAAGATAAAACAGCGCCGCAGCACCCCCGGGTGGGCTCGAACCTCCGACCTTTTGGTTAACAGCGGATCGCCCTAGCCAATTGCCCCACGGAGACAGTCGTGCTCCACTCTCACCACCGTCAGAACATTTCTTCAGAGCTATCACCCCAAAGAAAAAAAAGCGCCGCACCACCGCCGGGTGGGCTCGAACCTCCAAATTTTCGGTTAACAGCCGATCGCGCTAGCCAATTGCGCCACGGAGACAGTCCTGCTCCACTCTCACCACCATAAGAACATATCTTCAAAGCTATCAGCCCAAAGATAAAACAGCGCCGCAGCACCCCCGGGTGGGCTCGAACCTCCGACCTTTTGGTTAACAGCGGATCGCGCTAGCCAATTGCCCCACGGAGACAGTCATGCTCCACTCTCACCACCGTCAGAACATTTCTTCAGAGCTATCACCCCAAAGAAAAAAAAGCGCCGCACCACCACCGGTTGGGCTCGAACCTCCAACCTTTAGGTTAACAGCCGATCGCGCTAGCCAATTGCGCCACGAAGACAGTCCTGCTCCACTCTCATCACCATCTGAACATATCTTCAAAGCTATTACCGCAAAGAAAAAAGCAACACACCACTCCCAGGAGGGCTCGAAACTCCAACCTTTCGGTTAACAGCGGATCGCGCAAGCCCATTGCGCTACGGAGGCAGTCTTGCTCCACTCTCACCACCATCAGAACATATCTTCAAAGCTATCAGCCCAAAGAAAAAAAAGCGCCGCACCACCACCGGGTGGGCTCGAAACTCCAACCTTTCGGTTAACAGCCGATCGCGCTAGCCCATTGCGCCACGGAGACAGTCTTGCTCCACTCTCACCACCATCAGAACATATCTTCAAAGCTATCAGCGCAAAGAAAAAAGCAACACACCACTCCCGGGAGGGCTCGAAACTCCAACCTTTCAGTCAACAGGCGATTGCGCTAGCCAATTGCGCCACGGAGACAGTCCTGCTCCACTCTCACCACCATGAGAACATACCTTAAAAGCTTACAGCCCAAAGAAAAAAAGCGCCACACCACCACCGGGTGGGCTCGAACCTCCGACCTTTTGGTTAACAGCCGATCACGCTAGCCAATTGCGCCACGGAGACAGTCGTGCTCCACTCTCACCACCATCAGAACATATCTTCAAAGCTATCAGCCCACAGAAAAAAAGCGCCGCACCACCACCGTGTGGGCTCGAATGTCCAACCTTTCGGTTAACAGCCGATCGCCCAAGCCAATTGCGCCACGGAGACAGTCCTGCTCCACTCTCACCAACATCAGAACATATCTTCAAAGCTATCAGCACAAAGAAAAAAAGCGCCCCAGCGTCACCGGGTGGGCTCGAACTTCCAACCTTTTGGGTAACAGCCGATCGCGCTAGCCAACTGCGCCAAGGAGACAGTCGTGCTCCACTCTCACCACCATCTGAACATATCTTCAAAGCTATCAGCGCGAAGAAAAAAGCAACACACCACTCCAGGGAGGGCTCGAAACTCCAAGCTTTCGGTTAACAGCCGATCGCGCTAGCCAATTGCGCCACGGAGACAGTCCTGCTCTACTCTCACCACCATCAGAACATATCTTCAAAGCTATCAGCCCAAAGAAAAAAAAGCGCCGCACCACCACCGGGTGGGCTCGAAACTCCAACCTTTCGGTTAACAGCCGAACGCGCTAGCCAATTGCGCCATGGAGACAGTCCTGCTCCACTCTCACCACCATCAGAACATATCTTCAAAGCTATCAGCCCAAAGAAAAAAAAGCGCCATACCACCACAGGGTGGGCTCGAACTACCAACTTTTCGGTTAACAGCCGATCACGCTAGCCGATTGCGCCACAGAGAGAATTCTGCTCCACTCTCACCACCATCAGAACATATCTTCAAAGCTATCAGACAAAAGAAAAAAAAGCGCCGCACCACCACCGGGTGGGCTCGAACCTCCAACTTTTCGGATAACAGCCGATAACGCTAGCCAATTGCGCCACGGAGACAGTCCTGCTTCACTCTCACCACGATCATACCATATCTTCAAAGCTATCAGCCCAAAGAAAAAAAAGCGCCGCACCACCACCGGGTGGGCTCGAAACAAACTCCAACCTTTCGTATAACTGCCGATCGCGCTAGCCCATGGCGCCACGGAGACAGTCCTGCTCCACTCTTTTCACCATTAGAACATATCTTCAAAGCTATCAGCCCAAAGAAAAAAAGCGCCACACCACCAACGGGTGGGCTCGAACCTCCAACTTGCCGGTTAACAGCCGATCACGCTAGCCAATTGCGCCACGAAGACAGTCCTGCTCCACTCTCACCACCATCAGAACATATCTTCAAAGCTATCAGCCAAAAGAAAAAAAAGCGCCGCACCACCACCGGGTGGGCTCGAAACAAACTCCAACCTTTCGTTTAACCCGATCGCGCTAGCCAATGGCGCCACTGAGACAGTCGTGCTCCACTCACACCACCATCAGAACATATCTTCAAAGCTATCAGCGCAAAGAAAAAAGCAACACACCACTCCCGGGAGGGCTCAAAACTCCAACCTTTCGGTTACCAGCCGATCGCGCTAGCCCATTGCGCCACGGAGGTAGTCTTGCTCCACTCTCACTATCATCAGAACATATCTTCAAAGCTATCAGTGCAAAGAAAAAAAAAGCGCTGCACCACCACTGGGTGGGCTCGAACCTCCAACCTTTCGTTTAACAGCCGATCGCGCTAGCCCATTGCGCCACGGAGGCAGTCTTGCTCCACTCTCACCACCATCAGAACATATCTTAAAAGCTATCAGCGCGAAGAAAAAAGCAACACACCACTCCCGGGAGGGCTCGAAACTCCAACCTTTTGGTTAACTGCCGATCGCGCTAGCCAATTTCACCACGGAGACAGTCCTGCTCTACTCTCACCACCATCAGAACATATCTTCAAAGCTATCAGCCCAAAGAAAAAAAAGCACCGCACCACCACCGGGTGGGCTCGAACCTCCAACCTTTCGGTTAACAGCCGATCGCGCTAGCCAATTTCACCACGGAGACAGTCCTGCTCTACTCTCACCACCATCAGAACATATCTTCAAAGCTATCAGCCCGAAGAAAAAAAAGCGTCGCACCACCGCCAGGTGGGCTCGAAACTCCCACCTTTCGGTTAACAGCCGATCGCGCTAGCCAATTGCGCCACGGAGACAGTCCTGCTCCAATCTCACCACCATCAGAACATATCTTCAAAGCTATCAGCCCAAAAAAGCGCCATACCACCACCGGGTTGGCTCGAACCTCCGACCTTTTGGTTAACTGCCGATCGCGCTAGCCAATTGCGCCACGGAGACAGTCCTGCTCTACTCTCACCACCATCAGAACATATCTTCAAAGCTATCAGCCCAAAGAAAAAAAAGCGCCGCACCACCGCCGGGTGGGCTCGAAACTCCAACCTTTCGGTTAACAGCCGATCGCGCTAGCCAATTGCGCCACGGAGACAGTCCTGCTCCACTCTCACCACCATCAGAACATATCTTCAAAGCTATCAGCCCAAACAAAAAAAGCGCCATACCACCACCGGGTGGGCTCGAACCTCTGACCTTTTGGTTAAAAGCCGATCGCGCTAGCCAATTGCGCCATGGAGACAGTCCTGCTCCACTC
Organism: Rhipicephalus microplus; assembly: GCF_043290135.1. Lineage (NCBI taxonomy): Eukaryota > Metazoa > Arthropoda > Arachnida > Ixodida > Ixodidae > Rhipicephalus > Rhipicephalus microplus. The sequence goes on along the minus strand of NW_027464700.1, from coordinate 284,731 downwards.
TCACCACCATCAGAACATATCTTCAAAGCTATGAGCCCAAAGAAAAAAAAGCGCCGCACTACCACGAGGTGGGCTCGAACCTCCAACTTTTCGGTTAACAGCCGATCACGCTAGCCAATTGCGCCATGGAGACCGTCATGCTCCACTCTCACCACCATCAGAACAAATCTTCAAAGCTATCAGCCCACAGAAAAAAAATTCGCCGCACAACCACCGGGTAGGCTCGAACCTCCAACTTTTCGGTTAACAGCCGATCGCGCTAGCCAATTGCGCCACGGAGACAGTCGTGCTCGACTCTCACCACCGTCAGAACATTTCTTCAGAGCTATCACCCCAAAGAAAAAAAAAAGCGCCGCACCACCACCGGTTGGGCTCGAACCTCCAACCTTTCGGTTAACAGCCGATCGCGCTAGCCAATTGCGCCACGAAGACAGTCCTGCTCCACTCTCATCACCATCTGAACATATCTTCAAAGCTATTACCGCAAATAAAGAAGCAACACACCACTCCCGGGAGGGCTCGAAACTCCAACCTTTCGGTTAACAGCTGATCGCGCTAGCCAATTGCGCCACGGGGACCGTCCTGCTCCACTCTCACCACCGTCAGACCATTTCTTCAGAGCTATCACCCCAAAGAAAAAAAAAGTGCCGCACCACCACCGGGTGGGCTCGAACCTCCGACCTTTCGGTTAACAGCCGATCGCGCTAGCCAATTGCGCCACGGAGACAGTCCTGCTCTACTCTCACCACCATCAGAACATATCTTCAAAGCTATCAGCCCAAAGAAAAAAAAGCGTTGCAATACCACCAGGTGGGCTCGAAACTCCAACCTTTCGGTTAACAGCCGATCGCGCTAGCCAATTGCGCCACGGAGACAGTCCTGCTCCACTCTCACCACCATCAGAACATATCTTCAAAGCTATGAGCCCAAAAAAAGCGCCATACCACCACCGGGTTGGCTCGAACCTCCGACCTTTTGGTTTACAGCCGATCGCGCTAGCCAATTGCGCCATGGAGACAGTCATGCTCCACTCTCACCACCATCAGAACATATCTTCAAAGCTATAAGCACAAAAAAAAGCAACACACGTCTCCCGAGAGGGCTCAAAACTCCAACCTTTCAGTTAACAGCCGATCGCGCTAGCCAATTGCGCCACGGAGACAGTCCTGCTCTACTCTCACCACCATCAGAACATATCTTCAAAGCTATCAGCCCAAAGAAAAAAAACCGCCGCACCACCGCCGGGTGGGCTCGAAACTCCAACCTTTCGGTTAACAGCCGATCGCGCTAGCCAATTGCGCCACGGAGACAGTCCTGCTCCACTCTCACCACCATCAGAACATATCTTCAAAGCTATGAGCCCAAAAAAAGCGCCATACCACCACCGGGTTGGCTCGAACCTCCGACCTTTTGGTTTACAGCCGATCGCGCTAGCCAATTGCGCCACGGAGAAAGTACTGCTCCACTCTCACCACCATCAGAACATATCTTCAAAGCTATCAGCCCAAACAAAAAAAGCGCCATACCACCACCGGGTGGGCTCGAACCTCCAACCTTTTGGTTAACAGCCGATCGCGCTAGCCAATCGCGCCATGGAGACAGTCGTGCTCCACTCTCACCACCATCAGAACATATCTTCAAAGCTATCAGCCCAAAGAAAAAAAAGCGCCGCACCACCCCGAGGTGGGATTGAACCTCCAACTTTTCGGTTAACAGCCGATCACGCTAGCCAATTGCGCCATGGAGACAGTCATGCTCCACTCTCACCACCATCAGAACATATCTTCAAAGCTATCAGCCCACAGAAAAAAAGCGCCGCACAACCACCGGGTAGGCTCGAACCTCCAACTTTTCGGTTAACAGCCGATCGCGCTAGCCAATTGCGCCACGGAGACAGTCCTGCTCCACTCTCACCACCATAAGAACATATCTTCAAAGCTATCAGCCCAAAGAAAAAAAAGCGCCACACCACCATCGGGTGGGCTCGAACATCCAACCTTTCGGTTAACAGCCGATCGCGCTAGCCAATTGCCCCACAGAGACAGTCGTGCTCCACTCTCACCACCGTCAGAACATTTCTTCAGAGCTATCACCCCAAAGAAGAAAAAGCGCCGCACCACCACCGGTTGGGCTCGAACCTCAAACCTTTCGGTTAACAGCCGATCGCGCTAGCCAATTGCGCCACGAAGACAGTCCTGCTCCACTCTCATCACCATGTGAACATATCTTCAAAGCTATTACCGCAAAAAAAAGCAACACACCACTCCCGGGAGGGCTCGAAACTCCAACCTTTCGGTTAACAGCCGATCGCGCTAGCCCATTGCGCTACGGAGGCAGTCTTGCTCCACTCTCACCATCATCAGAACATATCTTCAAAGCTATCAGCGCAAAGAAAAAAAGCGCTGCACCACCACCAGGTGGGCTCGAACCTCCAACCTTTCGGTTAACAGCCGATCGCGCTAGCCCACTGCGCCATGGAGACAGTCTTGCTCCACTCTCACCACTATCAGAACATATCTTCACAGCTATCAGCGCAAAGAAAAAAGCAACACATCACTCCCGGGAGGGCTCGAAACTCCAACCTTTCGGTTAACGGCCAATCGCGCCAGCCAATTGCGCCACGGAGACAGTCCTGCTCCACTCTCACCACTATCAGAATATATCTTCAAAGCTAACAGCACAAAAAAAAGCGCCCCAGCATCACCGGGTGGGCTCGAACTTCCAACCTTTCGGTTAACAGCCGATCGCGCTAGCCAAGTGCTCCACTCTCACCACCATCAGAACATATCTTCAAAGCTATCAGCGCAAAGAAAAAAGCAACACACCACTCCAGGGAGGGCTCGAAACTCCAAACTTTCGGTTAACAGCCGATCGCGCTAGCCAATTGCGCCACGGAGACAGTCCTGCTCTACTCTCACCACCATAAGAACATATCTTCAAGGCTATCAGCCCAAAGAAAAAAAAGCGCCATACCACCACCGGGTGGGCTCGAACCCCCGACCTTTTGGTTAACAGCCGATCGCGCTAGCTAATTGCGCCATAGAGACAGTACTGCTCCACTCTCACCACCATCAGAACATATCTTCAAAGCTATCAGCCCAAAGAAAAAAAAGCGCCGCACCACCCCCGGGTGGGCTCGAACTACCAACTTTTCGGTTTACAGCCGATCACGCTAGCCAATTGCGCCACGGAGACAGTCCTGCTCCACTCTCACCACCATCAGAACATATCTTCAAAGCTATCAGCCAAAAGAAAAAAAAGCGCCGCACCACCACCGGGTGGGCTCGAAACAAACTCCAACCTTTCGTTTAACTGCCGATCGCGCTAGCCAATGGCGCCACTGAGACAGTCCTGCTCCACTCTTTTCACCATTACAACATATCTTCAAAGCTATGAGCCCAAAGAAAAAAAAGCGCCACACCACCAACGGGTGGGCTCGAACCTCCAACTTGCCGGTTAACAGCCGATCGCGCTAGCCCAATGCGCCACGGAGACAGTCTTGCCCCCCTCTCACCACCATCAGAACATATCTTCAAAGCTATCAGCCCAAAGAAAAAAAAGCACCGCACCACCACTGGGTGGGCTCGAACCTCCAACCTTTCGGTTAACAGCCGATCGCGCTAGCCAATTTCACCACGGAGACAGTCCTGCTCTACTCTCACCACCATCAGAACATATCTTCAAAGCTATCAGCCCGAAGAAAAAAAAGCGTCGCACCACCGCCGGGTGGGCTCGAAACTCCAACCTTTCGGTTAACAGCCGATCGCGCTAGCCAATTGCGCCACGGAGACAGTCCTGCTCCAATCTCACCACCATCAGAACATATCTTCAAAGCTATCAGCCCAAAAAAAGCGCCATACCACCACCGGGTTGGCTCGAACCTCCGACCTTTTGGTTAACAGCCGATCGCGCTAGCCAATTGCGCCATGGAGACAGTCCTGCTCCACTCTCACCACCATCAGAACATATCTTCAAAGCTATCAGCACAAAGAAAAAAAGCAACACACCTCTCTCGAGAGGGCTCGAAACTCCAACCTTTCGGTTAACAGCCGATCGCGCTAGCCAATTGCGCCACGGAGACAGTCCTGCTCTACTCTCACCACCATCAGAACATATCTTCAAAGCTATCAGCCCAAAGAAAAAAAAGCGCCGCACCACCGCCGGGTGGGCTCGAAACGCCAACCTTTCGGTTAACAGCCGATCGCGCTAGCCAATTGCGCCACGGAGACAGTCCTGCTCCACTCTCACCACCATCAGAACATATCTTCAGAGCTATCAGCCCAAAAAAGCGCCATACCACCACCGGGTTGGCTCGAACCTCCGACCTTTTGGTTAACAGCCGATCGCGCTAGCCAATTGCGCCACGGAGACAGTCCTGCTCTACTCTCACCACCATCAGAACATATCTTTAAAGCTATCAGCCCAAAGAAAAAAAAGCGCCGCACCACCGCCGGGTGGGCTCAAAACTCCAACCTTTCGGTTAACAGCCGATCGCGCTAGCCAATTGCGCCACGGAGACAGTCCTGCTCCACTCTCACCACCATCAGAACATATCTTCAAAGCTATCAGCCCAAACAAAAAAAGCGCCATACCACCACCGGGTGGGCTCGAACCTCTGACCTTTTGGTTAAAAGCCGATCGCGCTAGCCAATTGCGCCATGGAGACAGTCCTGCTCCACTCTCACCACCATAAGAACATATCTTCAAAGCTATGAGCCCAAAGAAAAAAAAAGCGCCGCACCACCACGCGGTGGGCTCGAACCTCCAACTTTTCGGTTAACAGCCGATCACGCTAGCCAAATGCGCCATGGAGACCGTCATGCTCCACTCTCACCACCATCAGAACATATCTTCAAAGCTATCAGCCCACAGAAAAAAAATTCGCCGCACAACCACCGGGTAGGCTCGAACCTCCAACTTTTCGGTTAACAGCCGATCGCGCTAGCCAATTGCGCCACGGGGACCGTCCTGCTCCACTCTCACCACCGTCAGACCATTTCTTCAGAGCTATCACCCCAAAGAAAAAAAAGTGCCGCACCACCACCGGGTGGGCTCGAACCTCTGACCTTTCGGTTAACAGCCGATCGCGCTAGCCAATTGCGCCACGGAGACAGTCCTGCTCTACGCTCACCACCATCAGAACATATTTTCAAAGCTATCAGCCCAAAGAAAAAAAAGCGTTGCAATACCACCAGGTGGGCTCGAAACTCCAACCTTTTGGTTAACAGCCGATCGCGCTAGCCAATTGCGCCACGGAGACAGTCCTGCTCCACTCTCACCACCATCAGAACATATCTTCAAAGCTATCAGCCCAAAAAAAAGCGCCATACCACCACCGGGTTGGCTCGAACCTCCGACCTTTTGGTTAACAGCCGATCGCGCTAGCCAATTGCGTCATGGAGACAGTCATGCTCCACTCTCACCACCATCAGAACATATCTTCAAAGCTATCAGCACAAAGAAAAAAGCCACACACCTCTCCCGAGAGGGCTCAAAACTCCAACCTTTCAGGTAACAGCCGATCGCGCTAGCCAATTGCGCCACGGAGACAGTCCTGCTCTACTCTCACCACCATCAGAACATATCTTCAAAGCTATCAGCCCAAAGAAAAAAAACCGCCGCACCACCGCCGGGTGGGCTCGAAACTCCAACCTTTCGGTTAACAGCCGATCGCGCTAGCCAATTGCGCCACGGAGACAGTCCTGCTCCACTCTCACCACCATCAGAACACATCTTCAAAGCTATCAGCCCAAACAAAAAAAGCGCCATACCACCACCGGGTGGGCTCGAACCTCCGACCTTTTGGTTAACAGCCGATCACGCTAGCCAATCGCGCCATGGAGACAGTCGTGCTCCACTCTCACCACCATCAGAACATATCTTCAAAGCTATCAGCCCAAAGAAAAAAAAGCGCCATACCACCACCAGGTGGGCTCGAAACAAACTCCAACCTTTCGTTTAACTGCCGATCGCGCTAGCCAATGGCGCCACTGAGACAGTCCTGCTCCACTCTTTTCACCATTACAACATATCTTCAAAGCTATGAGCCCAAAGAAAAAAAAGCGCCACACCACCAACGGGTGGGCTCGAACCTCCAACTTGCCGGTTAACAGCCGATCGCGCTAGCCCAATGCGCCACGGAGACAGTCTTGCCCCCCTCTCACCACCATCAGAACATATCTTCAAAGCTATCAGCCCAAAGAAAAAAAAGCACCGCACCACCACCGGGTGGGATCGAACCTCCAACCTTTCGGTTAACAGCCGATCGCGCTAGCCAATTTCACCACGGAGACAGTCCTGCTCTACTCTCACCACCATCAGAACATATCTTCAAAGCTATCAGCCCGAAGAAAAAAAAGCGTCGCACCACCGCCGGGTGGGCTCGAAACTCCAACCTTTCGGTTAACAGCCGATCGCGCTAGCCAATTGCGCCACGGAGACAGTCCTGCTCCAATCTCACCACCATCAGAACATATCTTCAAAGCTATCAGCCCAAAAAAGCGCCATACCACCACCGGGTTGGCTCGAACCTCCGACCTTTTGGTTAACAGCCGATCGCGCTAGCCAATTGCGCCATGGAGACAGTCCTGCTCCACTCTCACCACCATCAGAACATATCTTCAAAGCTATCAGCACAAAGAAAAAAAGCAACACACCTCTCTCGAGAGGGCTCGAAACTCCAACCTTTCGGTTAACAGCCGATCGCGCTAGCCAATTGCGCCACGGAGACAGTCCTGCTCTACTCTCACCACCATCAGAACATATCTTCAAAGCTATCAGCCCAAAGAAAAAAAACCGCCGCACCACCGCCGGGTGGGCTCGAAACTCCAACCTTTCGGTTAACAGCCGATCGCGCTAGCCAATTGCGCCACGGAGACAGTCCTGCTCCAATCTCACCACCATCAGAACATATCTTCAAAGCTATCAGCCCAACAAAGCGCCATACCACCACCGGGTTGGCTCGAACCTCCGACCTTTTGGTTAACAGCCGATCGCGCTAGCCAATTGCGCCATGGAGACAGTCCTGCTCCACTCTCACCACCATCAGAACATATCTTCAAAGCTATCAGCACAAAGAAAAAAAGCAACACACCTCTCTCGAGAGGGCTCGAAACTCCAACCTTTCGGTTAACAGCCGATCGCGCTAGCCAATTGCGCCACGGAGACAGTCCTGCTCCACTCTCACCACCATCAGAACATATCTTCAAAGCTATCAGCACAAAGAAAAAAAGCAACACACCTCTCTCGAGAGGGCTCGAAACTCCAACCTTTCGGTTAACAGCCGATCGCGCTAGCCAATTGCGCCACGGAGACAGTCCTGCTCTACTCTCACCACCATCAGAACATATCTTCAAAGCTATCAGCCCAAAGAAAAAAAAGCGCCGCACCACCGCCGGGTGGGCTCGAAACGCCAACCTTTCTGTTAGCAGCCGATCGCGCTAGCCAATTGCGCCACGGAGACAGTCCTGCTCCACTCTCACCACCATCAGAACATATCTTCAAAGCTATCAGCACAAAGAAAAAAAGCAACACACCTCTCTCGAGAGGGCTCGAAACTCCAACCTTTCGGTTAACAGCCGATCGCGCTAGCCAATTGCGCCACGGAGACAGTCCTGCTCTACTCTCACCACCATCAGAACATATCTTCAAAGCTATCAGCCCAAAGAAAAAAAAGCGCCGCACCACCGCCGGGTGGGCTCGAAACGCCAACCTTTCGGTTAACAGCCGATCGCGCTAGCCAATTGCGCCACGGAGACAGTCCTGCTCCACTCTCACCACCATCAGAACATATCTTCAGAGCTATCAGCCCAAAAAAGCGCCATACCACCACCGGGTTGGCTCGAACCTCCGACCTTTTGGTTAACAGCCGATCGCGCTAGCCAATTGCGCCACGGAGACAGTCCTGCTCTACTCTCACCACCATCAGAACATATCTTTAAAGCTATCAGCCCAAAGAAAAAAAAGCGCCGCACCACCGCCGGGTGGGCTCGAAACTCCAACCTTTCGGTTAACAGCCAATCGCGCTAGCCAATTGCGCCACGGAGACAGTCCTGCTCCACTCTCACCACCATCAGAACATATCTTCAAAGCTATCAGCCCAAACAAAAAAAGCGCCATACCACCACCGGGTGGGCTCGAACCTCTGACCTTTTGGTTAAAAGCCGATCGCGCTAGCCAATTGCGCCATGGAGACAGTCCTGCTCCACTCTCACCACCATCAGAACATATCTTCAAAGCTATGAGCCCAAAGAAAAAAAAGCGCCGCACCACCACGCGGTGGGCTCGAACCTCCAACTTTTCGGTTAACAGCCGATCACGCTAGCCAATTGCGCCATGGAGACCGTCATGCTCCACTCTCACCACCATCAGAACATATCTTCAAAGCTATCAGCCCACAGAAAAAAAATTCGCCGCACAACCACCGGGTAGGCTCGAACCTCCAACTTTTCGGTTAACAGCCGATCGCGCTAGCCAATTGCGCCACGGAGACAGTCGTGCTCGACTCTCACCACCGTCAGAACATTTCTTCAGAGCTATCACCCCAAAGAAAAAAAAAGCGCCGCACCACCACCGGTTGGGCTCGAACCTCCAACCTTTCGGTTAACAGCCGATCGCGCTAGCCAATTGCGCCACGAAGACAGTCCTGCTCCACTCTCATCACCATCTGAACATATCTTCAAAGCTATTACCGCAAATAAAAAAGCAACACACCACTCCCGGGAGGGCTCGAAACTCCAACCTTTCGGTTAACAGCCGATCGCGCTAGCCAATTGCGCCACGGGGACCGTCCTGCTCCACTCTCACCACCGTCAGACCATTTCTTCAGAGCTATCACCCCAAAGAAAAAAAAGTGCCGCACCACCACCGGGTGGGCTCGAACCTCCGACCTTTCGGTTAACAGCCGATCGCGCTAGCCAATTGCGCCACGGAGACAGTCCTACTCTACGCTCACCACCATCAGAACATATCTTCAAAGCTATCAGCCCAAAGAAAAAAAAGCGTTGCAATACCACCAGGTGGGCTCGAAACTCCAACCTTTCGGTTAACAGCCGATCGCGCTAGCCAATTGCGCCACGGAGACAGTCCTGCTCCACTCTCACCACAATCAGAACATATCTTCAAAGCTATCAGCCCAAAAAAAAGCGCCATACCACCACCGGGTTGGCTCGAACCTCCGACCTTTTGGTTAACAGCCGATCGCGCTAGCCAATTGCGCCATGGAGACAGTCATGCTCCACTCTCACCACCATCAGAACATATCTTCAAAGCTATCAGCACAAAGAAAAAAGCAACACACCTCTCCCGAGAGGGCTCAAAACTCCAACCTTTCAGGTAACAGCCGATCGCGCTAGCCAATTGCGCCACGGAGACAGTCCTGCTCTACTCTCACCACCATCAGAACATATCTTCAAAGCTATCAGCCCAAAGAAAAAAAACCGCCGCACCACCGCCGGGTGGGCTCGAAACTCCAACCTTTCGGTTAACAGCCGATCGCGCTAGCCAATTGCGCCACGGAGACAGTCCTGCTCCACTCTCACCACCATCAGAACACATCTTCAAAGCTATCAGCCCAAACAAAAAAAGCGCCATACCACCACCGGGTGGGCTCGAACCTCCGACCTTTTGGTTAACAGCCGATCGCGCTAGCCAATTGCGCCATAGAGACAGTACTGCTCCACTCTCACCACCATCAGAACATATCTTCAAAGCTATCAGCCCAAAGAAAAAAAAGCGCCGCACCACCACCGGGTGGGCTCGAACTACCAACTTTTCGGTTTACAGCCGATCACGCTAGCCAATTGCGCCACGGAGACAGTCCTGCTCCACTCTCACCACCATCAGAACATATCTTCAAAGCTATCAGCCAAAAGAAAAAAAAGCGCCGCACCACCACCGGGTGGGCTCGAAACAAACTCCAACCTTTCGTTTAACTGCCGATCGCGCTAGCCAATGGCGCCACTGAGACAGTCCTGCTCCACTCTTTTCACCATTACAACATATCTTCAAAGCTATGAGCCCAAAGAAAGAAAAAGCGCCACACCACCAACGGGTGGGCTCGAACCTCCAACTTGCCGGTTAACAGCCGATCGCGCTAGCCAATTGCGCCACGGGGACCGTCCTGCTCCACTCTCACCACCGTCAGACCATTTCTTCAGAGCTATCACCCCAAAGAAAAAAAAGTGCCGCACCACCACCGGGTGGGCTCGAACCTCCGACCTTTCGGTTAACAGCCGATCGCGCTAGCCAATTGCGCCACGGAGACAGTCCTGCTCTACTGTCACCACCATCAGAACATATCTTCAAAGCTATCAGCCCGAAGAAAAAAAAGCGTCGCACCACCGCCGGGTGGGCTCGAAACTCCAACCTTTCGGTTAACAGCCGATCGCGCTAGCCAATTGCGCCACGGAGACAGTCCTGCTCCAATCTCACCACCATCAGAACATATCTTCAAAGCTATCAGCCCAAAAAAGCGCCATACCACCACCGGGTTGGCTCGAACCTCCGACCTTTTGGTTAACAGCCGATCGCGCTAGCCAATCGCGCCATGGAGACAGTCCTGCTCCACTCTCACCACCATCAGAACATATCTTCAAAGCTATCAGCACAAAGAAAAAAAGCAACACACCTCTCTCGAGAGGGCTCGAAACTCCAACCTTTCGGTTAACAGCCGATCGCGCTAGCCAATTGCGCCACGGAGACAGTCCTGCTCTACTCTCACCACCATCAGAACATATCTTCAAAGCTATCAGCCCAAAGAAAAAAAAGCGCCGCACCACCGCCGGGTGGGCTCGAAACGCCAACCTTTCGGTTAACAGCCGATCGCGCTAGCCAATTGCGCCACGGAGACAGTCCTGCTCCACTCTCACCACCATCAGAACATATCTTCAGAGCTATCAGCCCAAAAAAGCGCCATACCACCACCGGGTTGGCTCGAACCTCCGACCTTTTGGTTAACAGCCGATCGCGCTAGCCAATTGCGCCACGGAGACAGTCCTGCTCTACTCTCACCACCATCAGAACATATCTTCAAAGCTATCAGCCCAAAGAAAAAAAAGCGCCGCACCACCGCCGGGTGGGCTCGAACCTCTGACCTTTTGGTTAAAAGCCGATCGCGCTAGCCAATTGCGCCATGGAGACAGTCCTGCTCCACTCTCACCACCATCAGAACTTATCTTCAAAGCTATGAGCCCAAAGAAAAAAAAGCGCCGCACCACCACGCGGTGGGCTCGAACCTCCAACTTTTCGGTTAACAGCCGATCACGCTAGCCAATTGCGCCATGGAGACCGTGATGCTCCACTCTCACCACCATCAGAACATATCTTCAAAGCTATCAGCCCACAGAAAAAAAATTCGCCGCACAACCACCAGGTAGGCTCGAACCTCCAACTTTTCGGTTAACAGCCGATCGCGCTAGCCAATTGCGCCACGAAGACAGTCGTGCTCGACTCTCACCACCGTCAGAACATTTCTTCAGAGCTATCACCCCAAAGAAAAAAAAAGCGCCGCACCACCACCTGTTGGGCTCGAACCTCCAACCTTTCGGTTAACAGCCGATCGCGCTAGCCAATTGCGCCACGAAGACAGTCCTGCTCCACTCTCATCACCATCTGAACATATCTTCAAAGCTATTACCGCAAATAAAAAAGCAACACACCACTCCCGGGAGGGCTCGAAACTCCAACCTTTCGGTTAACAGCCGATCGCGCTAGCCAATTGCGCCACGGGGACCGTCCTGCTCCACTCTCACCACCGTCAGACCATTTCTTCAGAGCTATCACCCCAAAGAAAAAAAAGTGCCGCACCACCACCGGGTGGGCTCGAACCTCCGACCTTTCGGTTAACAGCCGATCGCGCTAGCCAATTGCGCCACGGAGACAGTCCTGCTCTACGCTCACCACCATCAGAACATATCTTCAAAGCTATCAGCCCAAAGAAAAAAAAGCGTTGCAATACCACCAGGTGGGCTCGAAACTCCAACCTTTCGGTTAACAGCCGATCGCGCTAGCCAATTGCGCCACGGAGACAGTCCTGCTCCACTCTCACCACCATCAGAACATATCTTCAAAGCTATCAGCCCAAAAAAAAGCGCCATACCACCACCGGGTTGGCTCGAACCTCCGACCTTTTGGTTAACAGCCGATCGCGCTAGCCAATTGCGCCATGGAGACAGTCATGCTCCACTCTCACCACCATCAGAACATATCTTCAAAGCTATCAGCACAAAGAAAAAAGCAACACACCTCTCCCGAGAGGGCTCAAAACTCCAACCTTTCAGGTAACAGCCGATCGCGCTAGCCAATTGCGCCACGGAGACAGTCCTGCTCTACTCTCACCACCATCAGAACATATCTTCAAAGCTATCAGCCCAAAGAAAAAAAACCGCCGCACCACCGCCGGGTGGGCTCGAAACTCCAACCTTTCGGTTAACAGCCGATCGCGCTAGCCAATTGCGCCACGGAGACAGTCCTGCTCCACTCTCACCACCATCAGAACACATCTTCAAAGCTATCAGCCCAAACAAAAAAAGCGCCATACCACCAACGGGTGGGCTCGAACCTCCGACCTTTTGGTTAACAGCCGATCGCGCTAGCCAATCGCGCCATGGAGACAGTCGTGCTCCACTCTCACCACCATCAGAACATATCTTCAAAGCTATCAGCCCAAAGAAAAAAAAGCGCCGCACCACCCCGAGGTGGGATTGAACCTCCAACTTTTCGGTTAACAGCCGATCACGCTAGCCAATTGCGCCATGGAGACAGTCATGCTCCACTCTCACCACCATCAGAACATATCTTCAAAGCTATCAGCCCACAGAAAAAAAGCGCCGCACAACCACCGGGTAGGCTCGAACCTCCAACTTTTCGGTTAACAGCCGATCGCGCTAGCCAATTGCGCCACGAAAACAGTCCTGCTCCACTCTCACCACCATAAGAACATATCTTCAAAGCTATCAGCCCAAAGAAAAAAAAGCGCCACACCACCATCGGGTGGGCTCGAACATCCAACCTTTCGGCTAACAGCCGATCGCGCTAGCCAATTGCCCCACAGAGACAGTCGTGCTCCACTCTCACCACCGTCAGAACATTTCTTCAGAGCTATCACCCCCCAAAAAAAAGCGCCGCACCACCACCGGTTGGGCTCGAACCTCCAACCTTTCGGTTAACAGCCGATCGCGCTAGCCAACTGCGCCAAGGAGACAGTCGTGCTCCACTCTCACCACCATGAGAACATATCTTCAAAGCTATCAGCGCAAAGAAAAAAGCAACACACCACTCCAGGGAGGGCTCGAAACTCCAAACTTTCGGTTAACAGCCGATCGCGCTAGCCAATTGCGCCACGGAGACAGTCCTGCTCTACTCTCACCACCATAAGAACATATCTTCAAAGCTATCAGCCCAAAGAAAAAAAAGCGCCACACCACCATCGGGTGGGCTCGAACATCCAACCTTTCGGTTAACAGCCGATCGCGCTAGCCAATTGCCCCACAGAGACAGTCGTGCTCCACTCTCACCACCGTCAGAACATTTCTTCAGAGCTATCACCCCAAAGAAAAAAAAAGCGCCGCACCACCACCGGTTGGGCTCGAACCTCCAACCTTTCGGTTAACAGCCGATCGCGCTAGCCAACTGCGCCAAGGAGACAGTCGTGCTCCACTCTCACCACCATGAGAACATATCTTCAAAGCTATCAGCGCAAAGAAAAAAGCAACACACCACTCCAGGGAGGGCTCGAAACTCCAAACTTTCGGTTAACAGCCGATCGCGCTAGCCAATTGCGCCACGGAGACAGTCCTGCTCTACTCTCACCACCATAAGAACATATCTTCAAGGCTATCAGCCAAAAGAAAAAAAAGCGCCATACCACCACCGGGTGGGCTCGAACCTCCGACCTTTTGGTTAACAGCCGATCGCGCTAGCCAATTGCGCCATAGAGACAGTACTGCTCCACTCTCACCACCATCAGAACATATCTTCAAAGCTATCAGCCCAAAGAAAAAAAAGCGCCGCACCACCACCGGGTGGGCTCGAACCTCCAACCTTTCGGTTAACAGCCGATCGCGCTAGCCCATTGCGCCATGGAGACAGTCTTGCTCCACTCTCACCACTATCAGAACATATCTTCACAGCTATCAGCGCAAAGAAAAAAGCAACACATCACTCCCGGGAGGGCTCGAAACTCCAACCTTTCAGTCAACAAGCGATTGCGCTAGCCAATTGCGCCACGGAGACAGTCCTGCTCCACTCTCACCACCATCAGAACATATCTTCAAAGCTTACAGCCCAAAGAAAAAAAAGCGCCACACCACCACCGGGTGGGCTCAAACCTCCGACCTTTTGGTTAACAGCCGATCGCGCTAGCCAATTGCGCCATAGAGACAGTACTGCTCCACTCTCACCACCATCAGAACTTATCTTCAAAGCTATCAGCCCAAAGAAAAAAAAGCGTTGCACCACCACCAGGTGGGCTCGAAACTCCAACCTTTCGGTTAACAGCCGATCGCGCTAGCCAATTGCGCCACGGAGACAGTCCTGCTCCACTCTCACCACCATCAGAACATATCTTCAAAGCTATCAGCCCAAAAAAAAGCGCCATACCACCACCGGGTTGGCTCGAACCTCCGACCTTTTGGTTAACAGCCGATCGCGCTAGCCAATTGCGCCATGGAGACAGTCATGCTCCACTCTCACCACCATCAGAACATATCTTCAAAGCTATCAGCCCAAAGAAAAAAAAGCGCCGCACCACCACCGGGTGGGCTCGAACCTCCAACTTTTCGGTTAACAGCCGATCAGGCTAGCCAATTGCGCCACGAAGACAGTCCTGCTCCACTGTCATCACCATGTGAACATATCTTCAAAGCTATTACCGCAAAGAAAAAAGCAACACACCACTCCCGGGAGGGCTCGAAACTCCAACATTTCGGTCAACAGCCGATCGCGCTAGCCCATTGCGCTACGGAGACAGTCCTGCTCCACTCTCACCACTATCAGAATATATCTTCAAAGCTAACAGCACAAAAAAAAGCGCTCCAGCATCACCGGGTGGGCTCGAACTTCCAACCTTTCGGTTAACAGCCGATCGCGCTAGCCAACTGCGCCAAGGAGACAGTCGTGCTCCACTCTCACCACCATCAGAACATATCTTCAAAGCTATCAGCGCAAAGAAAAAAGCAACACACCACTCCAGGGAGGGCTCGAAACTCCAAACTTTCGGTTAACAGCCGATCGCGCTAGCCAATTGCGCCACGGAGACAGTCCTGCTCTACTCTCACCACCATAAGAACATATCTTCAAGGCTATCAGCCCAAAGAAAAAAAGCGCCATACCACCACCGGGTGGGCTCGAACCTCCAACCTTTCGGTTAACAGCCGATCGCGCTAGCCAATTGCGCCACGGAGACAGTCCTGCTCCACTCTCACCACCATCAGAACATATCTTCAAAGCTATCAGCCCAAAAAAAAGCGCCATACCACCACCGGGTTGGCTCGAACCTCCGACCTTTTGGTTAACAGCCGATCGCGCTAGCCAATTGCGCCATGGAGACAGTCATGCTCCACTCTCACCACCATCAGAACATATCTTCAAAGCTATCAGCACAAAGAAAAAAGCAACACACCTCTCCCGAGAGGGCTCAAAACTCCAACCTTTCAGGTAACAGCCGATCGCGCTAGCCAATTGCGCCACGGAGACAGTCCTGCTCTACTCTCACCACCATCAGAACATATCTTCAAAGCTATCAGCCCAAAGAAAAAAAACCGCCGCACCACCGCCGGGTGGGCTCGAAACTCCAACCTTTCGGTTAACAGCCGATCGCGCTAGCCAATTGCGCCACGGAGACAGTCCTGCTCCACTCTCACCACCATAAGAACATATCTTCAAAGCTATCAGCCCAAAGAAAAAAAAGCGCCACACCACCATCGGGTGGGCTCGAACATCCAACCTTTCGGTTAACAGCCGATCGCGCTAGCCAATTGCCCCACAGAGACAGTCGTGCTCCACTCTCACCACCGTCAGAACATTTCTTCAGAGCTATCACCCCAAAGAAAAAAAAAGCGCCGCACCACCACCGGTTGGGCTCGAACCTCCAACCTTTCGGTTAACAGCCGATCGCGCTAGCCAACTGCGCCAAGGAGACAGTCGTGCTCCACTCTCACCACCATGAGAACATATCTTCAAAGCTATCAGCGCAAAGAAAAAAGCAACACACCACTCCAGGGAGGGCTCGAAACTCCAAACTTTCGGTTAACAGCCGATCGCGCTAGCCAATTGCGCCACGGAGACAGTCCTGCTCTACTCTCACCACCATAAGAACATATCTTCAAGGCTATCAGCCAAAAGAAAAAAAAGCGCCATACCACCACCGGGTGGGCTCGAACCTCCGACCTTTTGGTTAACAGCCGATCGCGCTAGCAAATTGCGCCATAGAGACAGTACTGCTCCACTCTCACCACCATCAGAACATATCTTCAAAGCTATCAGCCCAAAGAAAAAAAAGCGCCGCACCACCACCGGGTGGGCTCGAACCTCCAACCTTTCGGTTAACAGCCGATCGCGCTAGCCCATTGCGCCATGGAGACAGTCTTGCTCCACTCTCACCACTATCAGAACATATCTTCACAGCTATCAGCGCAAAGAAAAAAGCAACACATCACTCCCGGGAGGGCTCGAAACTCCAACCTTTCAGTCAACAAGCGATTGCGCTAGCCAATTGCGCCACGGAGACAGTCCTGCTCCACTCTCACCACCATCAGAACATATCTTCAAAGCTTACAGCCCAAAGAAAAAAAAGCGCCACACCACCACCGGGTGGGCTCAAACCTCCGACCTTTTGGTTAACAGCCGATCGCGCTAGCCAACTGCGCCATGGAGACAGTCCTTCTCCACTCTCCACCACCATCAAAACATATCTTCAAAGCTATCAGCCCGAAGAAAAAAAAGCGCCGCACCACCACCGGGTGGGCTCGAACCTCCAACTTTTCGGTTAACAGCCGATCACGCTAGCGAATTGCGCCACGGAGACAGTCGTGCTCCACTCTCACCACCATCAGAACATATCTTCAAAGCTATCAGCCCACAGAAAAAAAAGCACCGCACCACCACCGGGTGGGCTCGAACCTCCAACCTTTCGGTTACCGGCCAATCGCGCCAGCCAATTGCGCCACGGAGACAGTCCTGCTCCACTCTCACCACTATCAGAATATATCTTCAAAGCTAACAGCACAAAGAAAAAAAGCGCCCCAGCATCACCGGGTGGGCTCGAACTTCCAACCTTTCGGTTAACAGCCGATCGCGCTAGCCAACTGCGTCAAGGAGACAGTCGTGCTCCACTCATTCAGGTAAAAATTGCGCTGAAATAGAAAGGACACCACAAAGAAGGAACACTTAAACAGATCGAGCGCAAACAGATCGTTGCGCTCGATCTGTTTAAGTGTTCCTTCTTTGTGGTGTCCTTTCTATTTCAGCGCAATTTTTACCTGAATAGAATGAACCAACTAGCCCCTCAAGACGTCCTGATCGTGCTCCACTCTCACCACCATGAGAACATATCTTCAAAGCTATCAGCGCAAAGAAAAAAGCAACACACCACTCCAGGGAGGGCTCGAAACTCCAAACTTTCGGTTAACAGCCGATCGCGCTAGCCAATTGCGCCACGGAGACAGTCCTGCTCTACTCTCACCACCATAAGAACATATCTTCAAGGCTATCAGCCAAAAGAAAAAAAAGCGCCATACCACCACCGGGTGGGCTCGAACCTCCGACCTTTTGGTTAACAGCCGATCGCGCTAGCCAATTGCGCCATAGAGACAGTACTGCTCCACTCTCACCACCATCAGAACATATCTTCAAAGCTATCAGCCCAAAGAAAAAAAAGCGCCGCACCACCACCGGGTGGTCTCGAACTACCAACTTTTCGGTTTACAGCCGATCACGCTAGCCAATTGCGCCACGGAGACAGTCCTGCTCCACTCTCACCACCATCAGAACATATCTTCAAAGCTATCAGCCAAAAGAAAAAAAGCGCCGCACCACCACCGGGCGGGCTCGAAACAAACTCCAACCTTTCGTTTAACTGCCGATCGCGCTAGCCAATGGCGCCACTGAGACAGTCCTGCTCCACTCTTTTCACCATTACAACATATCTTCAAAGCTATGAGCCCAAAGAAAAAAAAGCGCCACACCACCAACGGGTGGGCTCGAACCTCCAACTTGCCGGTTAACAGCCGATCACGCTAGCCAATTGCGCCACGGAGACAGTCTTGCCCCACTCTCACCACCATCAGAACATATCTTAAAAGCTATCAGCGCAAAGAAAAAAGCAACACACCACTCCCGGGAGGGCTCGAAACTCCAACCTTTCGGTCAACAGCCGATCGCGCTAGCCCAATGCGCCACGGAGACAGTCTTGCCCCCCTCTCACCACCATCAGAACATATCTTCAAAGCTATCAGCCAAAAGAAAAAAAAGCACCGCACCACCACCGGGTGGGCTCGAACCTCCAACCTTTCGGTTAACAGCCGATCGCGCTAGCCAATTTCACCACGGAGACAGTCCTGCTCTACTCTCACCACCATCAGAACATATCTTCAAAGCTATCAGCCCGAAGAAAAAAAAGCGTCGCACCACCGCCGGGTGGGCTCGAAACTCCAACCTTTCGGTTAACAGCCGATCGCGCTAGCCAATTGCGCCACGGAGACAGTCCTGCTCCAATCTCACCACCATCAGAACATATCTTCAAAGCTATCAGCCCAAAAAAGCGCCATACCACCACCGGGTTGGCTCGAACCTCCGACCTTTTGGTTAACAGCCGATCGCGCTAGCCAATTGCGCCATGGAGACAGTCCTGCTCCACTCTCACCACCATCAGAACATATCTTCAAAGCTATCAGCACAAAGAAAAAAGCAACACACCTCCCTCGAGAGGGCTCGAAACTCCAACCTTTCGGTTAACAGCCGATCGCGCTAGCCAATTGCGCCACGGAGACAGTCCTGCTCTACTCTCACCACCATCAGAACATATCTTCAAAGCTATCAGCCCAAAGAAAAAAAGCGCCGCACCACCGCCGGGTGGGCTCGAAACGCCAACCTTTCGGTTAACAGCCGATCGCGCTAGCCAATTGCGCCACGGAGACAGTCCTGCTCCACTCTCACCACCATCAGAACATATCTTCAAAGCTATCAGCCCAAACAAAAAAAGCGCCATACCACCACCGGGTGGGCTCGAACCTCTGACCTTTTGGTTAAAAGCCGATCGCGCTAGCCAATTGCGCCATGGAGACAGTCCTGCTCCACTCTCACCACCATCAGAACATATCTTCAAAGCTATGAGCCCAAAGAAAAAAAAGCGCCGCACCACCACGAGGTGGGCTGGAACCTCCAACTTTTCGGTTAACAGCCGATCACGCTAGCCAATTGCGCCATTGAGACCGTCATGCTCCACTCTCACCACCATCAGAACATATCTTCAAAGCTATCAGCCCACAGAAAAAAAATTCGCCGCACAACCGCCGGGTAGGCTCGAACCTCCAACTTTTCGGTTAACAGCCGATCGCGCTAGCCAATTGCGCCACGGAGACGGTCGTGCTCGACTCTCACCACCGTCAGAACATTTCTTCAGAGCTATCACCCCAAAGAAAAAAAAAGCGCCGCACCACCACCGGTTGGGCTCGAACCTCCAACCTTTCGGTTAACAGCCGATCGCGCTAGCCAATCGCGCCACGAAGACAGTCCTGCTCCACTCTCATCACCATCTGAACATATCTTCAAAGCTATTACCGCAAAGAAAAAAGCAACACACCACTCCCGGGAGGGCTCGAAACTCCAACCTTTCGGTTAACAGCCGATCGCGCTAGCCAATTGCGCCACGGGGACCGTCCTGCTCCACTCTCACCACCATCAGACCATTTCTTCAGAGCTATCACCCCAAAGAAAAAAAAAAGTGCCGCACCACCACCGGGTGGGCTCGAACCTCCGACCTTTCGGTTAACAGCCGATCGCGCTAGCCAATTGCGCCACGGAGACAGTCCTGCTCGACTCTCACCACCATCAGAACATATCTTCAAAGCTAACAGCCCAAAGAAAAAAAAGCGTTGCACCACCACCAGGTGGGCTCGAAACTCCAACCTTTCGGTTAACAGCCGATCGCGCTAGCCAATTGCGCCACGGAGACAGTCCTGCTCCACTCTCACCACCATCAGAACATATCTTCAAAGCTATCAGCCCAAAAAAAGCGCCATACCACCACCGGGTTGGCTCGAACCTCCGACCTTTTGGTTAACAGCCGATCGCGCTAGCCAATTGCGCCATGGAGAAAGTCATGCTCCACTCTCACCACCATCAGAACATATCTTCAAAGCTATCAGCCCAAAGAAAAAAAAGCGCCGCACCACCACCGGGTGGGCTCGAACCTCCAACTTTTCGGTTAACAGCTGATCAGGCTAGCCAATTGCGCCACGAAGACAGTCCTGCTCCACTCTCATCACCATGTGAACATATCTTCAAAGCTATTACCGCAAAGAAAAAAGCAACACACCACTCCCGGGAGGGATCGAAAATCCAACCTTTCGGTTAACAGCCGATCGCGCTAGCCCATTGCGCTACGGAGACAGTCCTGCTCCACTCTCACCACTATCAGAATATATGTTCAAAGCTAACAGCACA
This sequence comes from Rhipicephalus microplus, assembly GCF_043290135.1. NCBI lineage: Eukaryota > Metazoa > Arthropoda > Arachnida > Ixodida > Ixodidae > Rhipicephalus > Rhipicephalus microplus. Next base: position 264,070 of record NW_027464700.1, on the reverse strand, counting down.
AAGAAAAAAAGCGCCCCAATATCACCGGGTGGGCTCGAACTTCCAACCTTTCGGTTAACAGCCGATCGCGCTAGCCAACTGCGCCAAGGAGACAGTCGTGCTCCACTCTCACCACCATCATAACATATCTTCAAAGCTATCAGCGCAAAGAAAAAAGCAACACACCACTCCAGGGAGGGCTCGAAATTCCAAACTTTCGGTTAACAGCCGATCGCGCTAGCCAATTGCGCCACGGAGACAGTCCTGCTCTACTCTCACCACCATAAGAACATATCTTCAAAGCTATTAGCCCAAAGAAAAAAAAGCGCCGCACCAACACCGGGTGGGCTCGAACCTCCAACCTTTCGGTTAACAGCCGATCGCGCTAGCCAATTGCACCACGAAGACAGTCCTGCTCCATTCTCACCACCATCAGAACATATCTTCAAAGCTATTACCGCAAAGAAAAAAGCAACACACCACTCCCGGGAGGGCTCGAAACTCCAACCTCTCGGTTAACAGCCGATCGCGCTAGCCAATTGCGCCACGGAGACAGTCGTGCTCCACTCTCACCACCATAAGAACATATCTTCAAAGCTATCAGCGCAAAGAAAAAAGCAATGTACCACTCCTGGGAGGGCTCGAACCTCCAACTTTTCGGTTAACAGCCAATCGCCCTGGCCAATTGCGCCACGCAGACAGTCCTGCTCCACTCTCACCACAATTAGAACATATCTTCAGAGCTATCACCCCAAAGAAAAAAAAGCGCCGCACCACCACCGGGTGGGCTCGAACCTCCAACCTTTCGGTTAACAGCCGATCGCGCTAGCCAATTGCCCCACGGAGACAGTCGTGCTCCACTCTCCCCAACGTCAGAACATTTCTTCAGAGCTATCACCCCAAAGAAAAAAAAGCGCCGCACCACCACCGGTTGGGCTCGAACCTCCAACCTTTCGGTTAACAGCCGATCGCGCTAGCCAATTGCGCCACGAAGACAGTCCTGCTCCACTCTCACCACCATCAGAACATATCTTCAAAGCTATTATCGCAAAGAAAATAGCAACACACCACTCCAGGGAGGGCTCGAAACTTCAACCTTTCGGTTAACAGCCGATCGCGCTAGCCAATTGCGCCACGGAGACAGTCGTGCTCCACTCTCACCACCATCAGAATATATCTTCAAAGCTATCAGCGCAAAGAAAAAAGCAAAGTACCACTCCTGGGAGGGCTCGAACCTCCAACTTTTCGGTTAACAGCCGATCGCCCTGGCCAATTGCACCACGCAGACAGTCCTGCTCCACTCTCACCACAATCAGAACATATCTTCAGAGCTATCACCCCAAAGAAAAAAAAGCGCCGCACCACCACCGGGTGGGCTCGAACCTCCAACCTTTCGGTTAACAGCCGATCGCGCTAGCCAATTGCCCCACGGAGACAGTCGTGCTCCACTCTCCCCACCGTCAGAACATTTCTTCAGAGCTAACACCCCAAAGAAAAAAAGTGCCGCACCACCACCGGTTGGGCTCGAACCTCCAACCTTTCGGTTAACAGCCGATCGCGCTAGCCAATTGCGCCACGGAGACAGTCGTGCTCCACTCTCACCACCATCAGAACATATCTTCAAAGCTATCAGCGCAAAGAAAAAAGCAACACACCACTCCCGGGAGGGCTCTAAACTCCAACCTTTCGGTTACCAGCCGATCACGCTAGCCCATTGCGCCACGGAGGTAGTCTTGCTCCACTCTCACCATCATCAGAACATATCTTCAAAGCTATCAGTGCAAAGAAAAAAAAGCGCTGCACCACCACTGGGTGGGCTCGAACCTCCAAACTTTCGTTTAACAGCCGATCGCACTAGCCCATTGCGCCACGGAGACAGTCTTGCTCCACTCTCACCACCATCAGAACATATCTTCAAAGCTATCAGCGCAAAGAAAAAAGCAACACACCACTCTCGGGAGGGCTCGAAACTCCAACCTTTCGGTCAACGGCCGATCGCGCTAGCCCATTGCGCCACGGAGACAGTCTTGCTCTCTCTCACCACCATCAGAACATATCTTCAAAGCTATCAGCCCAAAGAAAAAAAAGCACCGCACCACGACCGGGTGGGCTCGAACCTCCAACTTTTCGGTTAACAGCCGATCGCGCTGGCCAATTGCGCCACAGAGACAGTCCTGCTCCACTCTCACTACAATTAGAACATATCTTCAAAGCTATTAGCCCAAAGAACAAAAAAGCGCCGCACCACCACCGGGTGGGCTCGAACCTCCAACCTTTCGGTTAACGGCAGATCGCGCTAGCCAATTGCGCCACGGAGACAATCGTGCTCCACTCTCACCACCAGCAGAACATATCTTCAAAGCTATCAGCAGAAAGAAAAAAAGCGCCGCACCACCACCGGGTGGACTCGAACCTACAACTTTTCGGTTAGCAGCCGATCGCGCTGGCCAATTGCGCCACGGAGACAGTCGTGCTCCACTCTAACCACCATCAGAACATATCTTCAAAGCTATCAGCGCAAAGAAAAAAGCAACACACCACTCCCGGCAGGGCTCGAAACTCCAACCTTTCGGTTAACAGCCGATCGCTCTAGCATATTGCGCCACGCAGACAGTCCTGCTCTACTCTCACCACCATCAGAACATATCTTCGAAGCTATCAGCCCAAAGAAAAAAAAGCGCCGCACCACCGCCGGGTGGGCTCGAAACTCCAACCTTTCGGTTAACAGCCGATCGCGCTAGCCAATAGCGCCACGGAGACAGTCCTGCTCCACTCTCACCACCATCAGAACATATCTTCCAAGCTATCAGCCCAAAGAAAAAAAAGCGCCATACCACCTCCGGGTGGGCTCGAACCTCCGACCTTTTGGTTAACAGCCGATCGCGCTAGCCAATTGCGCCATGGAGACAGTCCTGCTCCACTCTCACCACCATCAGAACATATCTTCAAAGCTATCAGCCCAAAGAAAAAAAAGCGCCGCACCACCACCGGGTGGGCTCGAACCTCCAACTTTTCGGTTAACAGCCGATCACGCTAGCCAATTGCGCCACGAAGACAGTCCTGCTCCACTCTCACCACCATCAGAACATATCTTCAAAGCTATCAGCCCACAGAAAAAAAGCGCCGCACAACCACCGGGTAGGCTCGAACCTCCAACTTTTCGGTTAACAGCCGATCACGCTAGCCAATTGCGCCACGGAGACAGTCCTGCTCCACTCTCACCACCATCAGAACATATCTTCAAAGCTATCAGCCCACAGAAAAAAAGCGCCGCACAACCACCGGGTGGGCTCCAACCTCCAACTTTTCGGTTAACAGCCAATCGCGCTAGCCAATTGCGCCACAGAGACAGTCCTGCTCCACTCTCACCACCATAAGAACATATCTTCAAAGCTATCAGCCCAAAGAAAAAAAGCGCCGCACCACCACCGGGTGGGCTCGAACTTCCAACCTTTCGGTTAACAGCCGATCGCGCTAGCCAATTGCCCCACGGAGACAGTCGTGCTCCACTCTCACCACCGTCAGAATATTTCTTCAGAGCTATCACCCCAAAGAAAAAAAAGCGCCGCACCACCACCGGGTTGGCTCGAACCTCCAACCTTTCGGTTAACAGCCGATCGCACTAGCCTATTGCGCCTCGAAGACAGTCCTGCTCCACTCTCACCACCATCAGAACATATCTTCAAAGCTATTACCGTAAAGATAAAAGCAACACACCACTCCCGGGAGGGCTCGAAACTCCAACCTTTCGGTTAACAGCCGATCGCGCTAGCCCATTGCGCCACGGAGGCTGTCTTGCTCCACTCTCACCATCATCAGAACATATCTTCAAAGCTATCAGCGCAAAGAAAAAAAGCGCTGCATCACCACCGGGTGGGCTCGAACCTCCAACCTTTCGGTTAACAGCCGATCGCGCTAGCCCATTGCGCCACGGAGACAGTCTTGCTCCACTCTCACCACCATCAGAACATATCTTCAAAGCTATCAGCGCAAAAAAGCAACACACCACTCCCGGGAGGGCTCGAAACTCCAACCTTTCGGTCAACGGCCGATCGCGCTAGCCCATTGTGCCACGGAGACAGTCTTGCTCTCTCTCACCACCATCAGAACATATCTTCAAAGCTATCAGCCCAAAGAAAAAAAAGCACCGCACCACGACCGGGTGGGCTCGAACTTCCAACTTTTCGGTTAACAGCCGATCGCGCTGGCCAATTGCGCCATGGAGACAGTCCTGCTCCACTGTAACCACCATCTGAACATATCTTCAAAGCTATCAGCCCAAAGAAAAAAAGCACCGCACCACCACCGGGTGGGCTCGAACCTCCAACTTTTCGGTTAACAGCCGATCACGCTAGCCAATTGCGCCACGGAGACAGTCCTGCTCCACTCTCACCACCATCAGAACATGTCTTCAAAGCTATCAGCGCAAAGAAAAAAGCAACACACCACTCCCGGAAGGGCTCGAACCTCCAACTTTTCGGTTAACAGCAGATCGCGCTGGCCAATTGCGCCACGGAGACATTCCTGCTCCACTCTCACCACAATTAGAACATATCTTCAAAGCTATCAGCCCAAAAAAAAAGCGCCGCACCACCACCGGGTGGGCTCGAACCACCAACCTTTCGGTTAACAGCACATCGCGCTAGCCAATTGCGCCACGGAGACAATTGTGCTCCACTCTCACCACCATCAGAACATATCTTCAAAGCTATCAGCGCAAAGAAAAAAGCAACACACCCCACCCGGGAGGGCTCGAACCTCCAACTTTTCGGTTAACAGCAGATCGCGCTGGCCAATTGCGCCACGGAGACATTCCTCCTCCACTCTCACCGCAATTAGAACATATCTTCAAAGCTATCAGCCCAAAGAAAAAAAAGCGCCGCACGACCAAAGGGTGGGCTCGAACCTCCGACCTTTTGGTTAACAGCCGATCGCGCTAGCCAATTGCGCCACGGAGACAGTCCTGCTCCACTCTCACCACCATCAGAACATATCTTCAAAGCTATCAGCGCAAAGAAAAAAGCAACACACCCCACCCGGGAGGGCTCGAACCTCCAACTTTTCGGTTAACAGCCGATCGCGCTAGCCAATTGCACCACGCGGACCGTCCTGCTCCACTCTCACCACCGTCAGACCATTTCTTCAGAGCTATCACCCCAAAGAAACGAAAGCGCCGCACCACCACTGGGTGGGCTCGAACCTCCAACCTTTCGGTTAACAGCCGATCGCGCTAGCCAATTGCGCCACGGAGACAGTCCTGCTCTACTCTCACCACCACCAGAACATATCTTCAAAGCTATCAGCCCAAAGAAAAAAAAGCGCCGCACCACCGCCGGGTGGGCTGGAAACTCCAACCTTTCAGTTAAAAGCCGATCGCGCTAGCCAATTGCGCCACGGAGACAGTCCTGCTCCACTCTCACCACCATCAGGACATATCTTCAAAGCTATCAGCCCAAAGAAAAAAAAGCGCCATACCGCCACCAGGTGGGCTCGAACCTCCGACCTTTTGGTTAACAGCCGATCGCGCTAGCCAATTGCGTCATTGAGACAGTCCTGCTCCACTCACATTACCATCAGAACATATCTTCAAAGCTATCAGCGCAAAGAAAAAAAGCTACACACCACTCCCGGGAGGGCTCGAAACTCCAACCTTTCGGTTACAACCGATCGCGCTAGCCAATTGCACAACGGAGACAGTCCTGCTCTACTCTCACCACCATCAGAACATATCTTCAAAGCTATCAGCCCAAAGAAAAAAAGCGCCGCACCACCTCTGGGTGGGCTCAAACCTCCAACTTTTCAGTTAACAGCCGATCGCGCTAGCCAATTGCGCCACGGAGACAGTCCTGCTCCACTCTCACCACCATCAGAACATATCTTCAAAGCTATCAGCGCAAAAAAAGCAACACACCACTCCCGGGAGGGCTCGAAACTCCAACCTTTCGGTCAACAGCCGATCGCGCTAGCCCATTGCGCCACGGAGACAGTCTTGCTCCCCTCTCACCGCCATCAGAACATATCTTCAAAGCTATCAGCCCAAAGAAAAAAAAGCGCCATACCACCACCGGCTGGGCTCGAACCTCCGACCTTTTGGTTAGCAGCCGATCGCGCTAGGCAATTGCGCCATGGAGACAGTCCTGCTCCACTCTAACCACCATCTGAACATATCTTCAAAGCTATCAGCCCAAAGAAAAAAAGCGCCGCACCACCACCGGGTGGGCTCGATCCTCCAACTTTTCGGTTAACAGCCGATCACGATAGCCAATTGCGCCACGGAGACAGTCCTGCTCCACTCTCACCACCATCAGAACATGTCTTCAAAGCTATCAGCGCAAAGAAAAAAGCAACACACCACTCCCGGAAGGGCTCAAAACACCAACCTTTCGGTTAACAGCCGATCGCGCTAGCCGATTGCGCCGCGGAGACAGTCCTGCTCTACTCTCACCACCATCAGAACATATCTTCAAAGCTATCAGCCCAAAGAAAAAAAAGCGCCGCACCACCGCCGGGTGGGCTCGAAACTCCAACCGTTCGGTTAACAGCCGATCGCGCTAGCCAATTGCGCCACGAAGACAGTCGTGCTCCACTCTCACCACCATCAGAACATATCTTCAAAGCTATCAGCGCAAAGAAAAAAGCAGAACACCACTCCCGGGAGGGCTCGAACCTCCAACTTTTCGGTTACCAGCAGATCGCGCTGGCCAATTGCGCCACGGAGACATTCCTGCTCCACTCTCACCACAATTAGAACATATCTTCAAAGCTATCAGCCCAAAGAAAAAAAAGCGCCGCACCACCACCGGGTGGGCTCGAACCACCAACCTTTCGGTTAACAGCACATCGCGCTAGCCAATTGCGCCACGGAGACAATTGTGCTCCACTCTCACCACCATCAGAACATATCTTCAAAGCTATCAGCGCAAAGAAAAAAGCAACACACCCCACCCGGGAGGCCTCGAACCTCCGACCTTTTGGTTAACAGCCGATCGCGCTAGCCAATTGCGCCACGGAGACAGTCCTGCTCCACTCTCACCACCATCAGAACATATCTTCAAAGCTATCAGCGCAAAGAAAAAAGCAACACACCCCACCCGGGAGGGCTCGAACCTCCAACTTTTCGGTTAACAGCCGATCGCGCTAGCCAATTGCACCATGCGGACCGTCCTGCTCCACTCTCACCACCGTCAGACCATTTCTTCAGAGCTATCACCCCAAAGAAAAAAAAGCGCCGCACCACCACCGGGTGGGCTCGAACATCCAACCTTTCGGTTAACAGCCGATCGCGCTAGCCAATTGCGCCACGGAGACAGTCCTGCTCTACTCTCAACACCACCAGAACATATCTTCAAAGCTATCAGCCCAAAGAAAAAAAAGCGCCGCACGACCAAAGGGTGGGCTCGAACCTCCGACCTTTTGGTTAACAGCCGATCGCGCTAGCCAATTGCGCCACGGAGACAGTCCTGCTCCACTCTCACCACCATCAGAACATATCTTCAAAGCTATCAGCGCAAAGAAAAAAGCAACACACCCCACCCGGGAGGGCTCGAACCTCCAACTTTTCGGTTAACAGCCGATCGCGCTAGCCAATTGCACCACGCGGACCGTCCTGCTCCACTCTCACCACCGTCAGACCATTTCTTCAGAGCTATCACCCCAAAGAAACGAAAGCGCCGCACCACCACTGGGTGGGCTCGAACCTCCAACCTTTCGGTTAACAGCCGATCGCGCTAGCCAATTGCGCCACGGAGACAGTCCTGCTCTACTCTCACCACCACCAGAACATATCTTCAAAGCTATCAGCCCAAAGAAAAAAAAGCGCCGCACCACCGCCGGGTGGGCTGGAAACTCCAACCTTTCAGTTAAAAGCCGATCGCGCTAGCCAATTGCGCCACGGAGACAGTCCTGCTCCACTCTCACCACCATCAGGACATATCTTCAAAGCTATCAGCCCAAAGAAAAAAAAGCGCCATACCGCCACCAGGTGGGCTCGAACCTCCGACCTTTTGGTTAACAGCCGATCGCGCTAGCCAATTGCGTCATTGAGACAGTCCTGCTCCACTCTCATTACCATCAGAACATATCTTCAAAGCTATCAGCGCAAAGAAAAAAAGCTACACACCACTCCCGGGAGGGCTCGAAACTCCAACCTTTCGGTTACAACCGATCGCGCTAGCCAATTGCACCACGGAGACAGTCCTGCTCTACTCTCACCACCATCAGAACATATCTTCAAAGCTATCAGCCCAAAGAAAAAAAGCGCCGCACCACCTCTGGGTGGGCTCAAACCTCCAACTTTTCAGTTAACAGCCGATCGCGCTAGCCAATTGCGCCACGGAGACAGTCCTGCTCCACTCTCACCACCATCAGAACATATCTTCAAAGCTATCAGCGCAAAAAAAGCAACACACCACTCCCGGGAGGGCTCGAAACTCCAACCTTTCGGTCAACAGCCGATCGCGCTAGCCCATTGCGCCACGGAGACAGTCTTGCTCCCCTCTCACCGCCATCAGAACATATCTTCAAAGCTATCAGCCCAAAGAAAAAAAAGCGCCATACCACCACCGGCTGGGCTCGAACCTCCGACCTTTTGGTTAGCAGCCGATCGCGCTAGGCAATTGCGCCATGGAGACAGTCCTGCTCCACTCTAACCACCATCTGAACATATCTTCAAAGCTATCAGCCCAAAGAAAAAAAGCGCCGCACCACCACCGGGTGGGCTCGATCCTCCAACTTTTCGGTTAACAGCCGATCACGCTAGCCAATTGCGCCACGGAGACAGTCCTGCTCCACTCTCACCACCATCAGAACATGTCTTCAAAGCTATCAGCGCAAAGAAAAAAGCAACACACCACTCCCGGAAGGGCTCAAAACTCCAACCTTTCGGTTAACAGCCGATCGCGCTAGCCGATTGCGCCACGGAGACAGTCCTGCTCTACTCTCACCACCATCAGAACATATCTTCAAAGCTATCAGCCCAAAGAAAAAAAAGCGCCGCACCACCGCCGGGTGGGCTCGAAACTCCAACCGTTCGGTTAACAGCCGATCGCGCTAGCCAATTGCGCCACGAAGACAGTCGTGCTCCACTCTCACCACCATCAGAACATATCTTCAAAGCTATCAGCGCAAAGAAAAAAGCAGAACACCACTTCCGGGAGGGCTCGAACCTCCAACTTTTCGGTTACCAGCAGATCGCGCTGGCCAATTGCGCCACGGAGACATTCCTGCTCCACTCTCACCACAATTAGAACATATCTTCAAAGCTATCAGCCCAAAGAAAAAAAAGCGCCGCACCACCACCGGGTGGGCTCGAACCACCAACCTTTCGGTTAACAGCACATCGCGCTAGCCAATTGCGCCACGGAGACAATTGTGCTCCACTCTCACCACCATCAGAACATATCTTCAAAGCTATCAGCGCAAAGAAAAAAGCAACACACCCCACCCGGGAGGGCTCGAACCTCCGACCTTTTGGTTAACAGCCGATCGCGCTAGCCAATTGCGCCACGGAGACAGTCCTGCTCCACTCTCACCACCATCAGAACATATCTTCAAAGCTATCAGCGCAAAGAAAAAAGCAACACACCCCACCCGGGAGGGCTCGAACCTCCAACTTTTCGGTTAACAGCCGATCGCGCTAGCCAATTGCACCATGCGGACCGTCCTGCTCCACTCTCACCACCGTCAGACCATTTCTTCAGAGCTATCACCCCAAAGAAAAAAAAGCGCCGCACCACCACCGGGTGGGCTCGAACATCCAACCTTTCGGTTAACAGCCGATCGCGCTAGCCAATTGCGCCACGGAGACAGTCCTGCTCTACTCTCAACACCACCAGAACATATCTTCAAAGCTATCAGCCCAAAGAAAAAAAAAGCGCCGAGCCACCGCCGGGTGGGCTGGAAACTCCAACCTTTCAGTTAAAAGCCGATCGCGCTAGCCACATGCGCCACGGAGACAGTCCTGCTCCACTCTCACCACCATCAGGACATATCTTCAAAGCTATCAGCCCAAAGAAAAAAAAGCGCCATACCGCCACCAGGTGGGCTCGAACCTCCGACCTTTTGGTTAACAGCCGATCGCGCTAGCCAATTGCGTCATAGAGACAGTCCTGCTCCACTCTCATTACCATCAGAACATATCTTCAAAGCTATCAGCGCAAAGAAAAAAGCTACACACCACTCCCAAGAGGGCTCGAAACTCCAACCTTTCGGTTACAACCGATCGCGCTAGCCAATTGCACCACGGAGACAGTCCTGCTCTACTCTCACCACCATCAGAACATATCTTCAAAGCTATCAGCCCAAAGAAAAAAAGCGCCGCACCACTGCCGGGTGGGCTCGAAACTCCAACCGTTCGGTTAACAGCCGATCGCGCTAGCCAATTGCGCCACGGAGACAGTCCTGCTCCACTCTCACCATCATCAGAACATATCTTCAAAGCTATCAGCGCAAAGAAAAAAAAGCGCTACACCACCACCGGGTGGGCTCGAACCTCCAACCTTTCGGTCAACAGCCGATCGCGCTAGCCCATTGCGCCATGGAGGCAGTCTTGCTCCACTCTCACCACCATCAGAACATATCTTCAAAGCTATCAGCGCAAAAAAAAGCAACACACCACTCCCGGAAGGGCTCGAAATTCCAACCTTTCGGTCAACAGCCGATCGCGGTAGCCAATTGCGCCACGGAGACAGTCCTGCTCTACTCTCACCACCATCAGAACATATCTTCAAAGCTATCAGCGCAAAGAAAATAGCAACACACCACTCCCGGAAGGGCTCGAAATTCCAACCTTTCGGTAAACAGCCGATCGCGCTAGCCAATTGCGCCACGGAGACAGTCCTGCTCTAATCTCACCACCATCAGAACATATCTTCAAAGCTATCAGCCCAAAGAAAAAAAAGCGCCGCACCACCACCGGGTGAGCTCGAACCTCCAACTTTTCAGTTAACAGCCGATCGCGCTAGCCAATTGCGCCACGGAGACAGTCCTGCTCCACTCTCACCACCATCAGAACATATCTGCGCCATGGAGACAGTCCTGCTCCACTCTCACCACCATGAGAACATATCTTCAAAGCTATCAGCCCAAAGAAAAAAAAGCGCCGCACCACCACCGGGTGAGCTCGAACCTCCAACTTTTCAGTTAACAGCCGATCGCGCTAGCCAATTGCGCCACGGAGACAGTCCTGCTCCACTCTCACCACCATCAGAACATATCTTCCAAGCTATCAGCCCAAAGAAAAAAAAGCGCCGCACCACCACCGGGTGAGCTCGAACCTCTAACTTTTCAGTTAACAGCCGATCGCGCTAGCCCATTGCGCCACGGAGGCAGTCTTGCTCCCCTCTCACCGCCATCAGAACATATCTTCAAAGCTATCAGCCCAAAGAAAAAACCGCGCCATACCACCACCGGGTGGGCTCGAACCTCCGACCTTTTGGTTAGCAGCCGATCGCGCTAGCCAATTGCGCCATGGAGACAGTCCTGCTCCACTCTTACCACCATCTGAACATATCTTCAAAGCTATCAGCCCAAAGAAAAAAAAGCGCCGCACCACTACCGGATGGGCTCGAACCTCCAACTTTTCGGTTAACAGCCGATCACGCTAGCCAATTGCGCCACGGAGACAGTCCTGCTCCACTCTCACCACCATCAGAACATATCTTCAAAGCTATCAGCCCTAAGAAAAAAAAGCGCCGCACCACCACCGGGTGAGCTCGAACCTCCAACTTTTCAGTTAAGAGCCGATCGCGCTAGCCAATTGCGCCACGGAGACAGTCGTGCTCCACTCTCACCACCATCAGAACATATCTTCAAAGCTATCAGCGCAAAAAAAAGCAACACACCACTCCCGGAAGGGCTCGAAATTCCAACCTTTCGGTCAACAGCCAATCGCGCTAGCCAATTGCGCCACGGAGACAGTCCTGCTCTACTCTCACCACCATCAGAACATATCTTCAAAGCTATCAGCGCAAAGAAAATAGCAACACACAACTCCCGGAAGGGCTCGAAATTCCAACCTTTCGGTCAACAGCCGATCGCGCTAGCCAATTGCGCCACGGAGACAGTCCTGCTCTAATCTCACCACCATCAGAACATATCTTCAAAGCTATCAGCCCAAAGAAAAAAAAGCGCCGCACCACCACCGGGTGAGCTCGAACCTCCAACTTTTCAGTTAACAGCCGATCGCGCTAGCCAATTGCGCCACGGAGACAGTCCTGCTCCACTCTCACCACCATGAGAACATATCTGCGCCATGGAGACAGTCCTGCTCCACTCTCACCACCATGAGAACATATCTTCAAAGCTATCAGCCCAAAGAAAAAAAAGCGCCGCACCACCACCGGGTGAGCTCGAACCTCCAACTTTTCAGTTAACAGCCGATCGCGCTAGCCAATTGCGCCACGGAGACAGTCCTGCTCCACTCTCACCACCATCAGAACATATCTTCCAAGCTATCAGCCCAAAGAAAAAAAAGCGCCGCACCACCACCGGGTGAGCTCGAACCTATAACTTTTCAGTTAACAGCCGATCGCGCTAGCCCATTGCGCCACGGAGACAGTCTTGCTCCCCTCTCACCGCCATCAGAACATATCTTCAAAGCTATCAGCCCAAAGAAAAAACCGCGCCATACCACCACCGGGTGGGCTCGAACCTCCGACCTTTTGGTTAGCAGCCGATCGCGCTAGCCAATTGCGCCATGGAGACAGTCCTGCTCCACTCTTACCACCATCTGAACATATCTTCAAAGCTATCAGCCCAAAGAAAAAAAAGCGCCGCACCACTACCGGATGGGCTCGAACCTCCAACTTTTCGGTTAACAGCCGATCACGCTAGCCAATTGCGCCACGGAGACAGTCCTGCTCCACTCTCACCACCATCAGAACATATCTTCAAAGCTATCAGCCCTAAGAAAAAAAAGCGCCGCACCACCACCGGGTGAGCTCGAACCTCCAACTTTTCAGTTAAGAGCCGATCGCGCTAGCCGATTGCGCCACGGAGACAGTCCTGCTCTACTCTCACCACCATCAGAACATATCTTCAAAGCTATCAGCCCAAAGAAAAAAAGCGCCGCACCACCGCCGGGTGGGCTCGAAACTCCAACCGTTCGGTTAACAGCCGATCGCGCTAGCCAATTGCGCCACGGAGACAGTCGTGCTCCACTCTCACCACCATCAGAACATATCTTCAAAGCTATCAGCGCAAAGAAAAAAGCAAAACACCACTCCCGGGAGGGCTCGAACCTCCAACTTTTCGGTTAACAGCAGATCGCGCTGGCCAATTGCGCCACGGAGACATTCCTGCTCCACTCTCACCGCAATTAGAACATATCTTCAAAGCTATCAGCCCAAAGAAAAAAAAGCGCCGCACCACCACCTGGTGGGCTCGAACCTCCAACCTTTCGGTTAACAGCACATCGCGCTAGCCAATTGCGCCACGGAGACAATTGTGCTCCACTCTCACCACCATCAGAACATATCTTCAAAGCTATCAGCGCAAAGAAAAAATCAACACACCCCACCTGGGAGGGCTCGAACCTCCAACTTTTCGGTTAACAGCCGATCGCGCTAGCCAATTGCGCCACGGGGACCGTCCTGCTCCACTCTCACCACCGTCAGACCATTTCTTCAGAGCTATCACCCCAAAGAAAAAAAAAGCGCCGCACCACCACCGGGGGTGCTCGAACCTCCAACCTTTCGGTTAACAGCCGATTGCGCTAGCTAATTGCCCCACGAAGACAGTCGTGCTCCAATCTCACCACCGTCAGAACATTTCTTCAGAGCTATCACCCCAAAGAAAAAAAAGCGCCCACCACCACCGGTTGGGCTCGAACCTCCAACTTTTCGGTTAACAGCCCATCGCGCTAGCCAATTGCGCCACGGAGACAGTCCTGCTCTACTCTCACCACCATCAGAACATATCTTCAAAGCTATCAGCCCAAAGAAGAAAAAGCGCCATACCACCACCGGGTGGGCTCGAACCTCCGACCTTTTGGTTAACAGCCGATCGCGCTAGCCAATTGCGCCATGGAGACAGTCCTGCTCCACTCTCACCACCATCAGAACATATCTTCAAAGCTATCAGCCCAAAGAAAAAAAAGCGCCGCACCACCACCGGGTGAGCTCGAACCTCCAACTTTTCAGTTAACAGCCTATCGCGGTAGCCAATTGCGCCACGGAGACAGTCCTGCTCCACTCTCACCACCATCAGAACATATCTGCGCCATGGAGACAGTCCTGCTCCACTCTCACCACCATCAGAACATATCTTCAAAGCTATCAGCCCAAAGAAAAAAAAGCGCCGCACCACCACCGGGTGAGCTCGAACCTCCAACTTTTCAGTTAAGAGCCGATCGCGCTAGCCGATTGCGCCACGGAGACAGTCCTGCTCTACTCTCACCACCATCAGAACATATCTTCAAAGCTATCAGCCCAAAGAAAAAAAGCGCCGCACCACCGCCGGGTGGGCTCGAAACTCCAACCGTTCGGTTAACAGCCGATCGCGCTAGCCAATTGCGCCACGGAGACAGTCGTGCTCCACTCTCACCACCATCAGAACATATCTTCAAAGCTATCAGCGCAAAAAAAAGCAACACACCACTCCCGGAAGGGCTCGAAATTCCAACCTTTCGGTCAACAGCCAATCGCGCTAGCCAATTGCGCCACGGAGACAGTCCTGCTCTACTCTCACCACCATCAGAACATATCTTCAAAGCTATCAGCGCAAAGAAAATAGCAACACACAACTCCCGGAAGGGCTCGAAATTCCAACCTTTCGGTCAACAGCCGATCGCGCTAGCCAATTGCGCCACGGAGACAGTCCTGCTCTAATCTCACCACCATCAGAACATATCTTCAAAGCTATCAGCCCAAAGAAAAAAAAGCGCCGCACCACCACCGGGTGAGCTCGAACCTCCAACTTTTCAGTTAACAGCCGATCGCGCTAGCCAATTGCGCCACGGAGACAGTCCTGCTCCACTCTCACCACCATCAGAACATATCTGCGCCATGGAGACAGTCCTGCTCCACTCTCACCACCATGAGAACATATCTTCAAAGCTATCAGCCCAAAGAAAAAAAAGCGCCGCACCACCACCGGGTGAGCTCGAACCTCCAACTTTTCAGTTAACAGCCGATCGCGCTAGCCAATTGCGCCACGGAGACAGTCCTGCTCCACTCTCACCACCATCAGAACATATCTTCCAAGCTATCAGCCCAAAGAAAAAAAAGCGCCGCACCACCACCGGGTGAGCTCGAACCTATAACTTTTCAGTTAACAGCCGATCGCGCTAGCCCATTGCGCCACGGAGACAGTCTTGCTCCCCTCTCACCGCCATCAGAACATATCTTCAAAGCTATCAGCCCAAAGAAAAAACCGCGCCATACCACCACCGGGTGGGCTCGAACCTCCGACCTTTTGGTTAGCAGCCGATCGCGCTAGCCAATTGCGCCATGGAGACAGTCCTGCTCCACTCTTACCACCATCTGAACATATCTTCAAAGCTATCAGCCCAAAGAAAAAAAAGCGCCGCACCACTACCGGATGGGCTCGAACCTCCAACTTTTCGGTTAACAGCCGATCACGCTAGCCAATTGCGCCACGGAGACAGTCCTGCTCCACTCTCACCACCATCAGAACATATCTTCAAAGCTATCAGCCCTAAGAAAAAAAAGCGCCGCACCACCACCGGGTGAGCTCGAACCTCCAACTTTTCAGTTAAGAGCCGATCGCGCTAGCCGATTGCGCCACGGAGACAGTCCTGCTCTACTCTCACCACCATCAGAACATATCTTCAAAGCTATCAGCCCAAAGAAAAAAAGCGCCGCACCACCGCCGGGTGGGCTCGAAACTCCAACCGTTCGGTTAACAGCCGATCGCGCTAGCCAATTGCGCCACGGAGACAGTCGTGCTCCACTCTCACCACCATCAGAACATATCTTCAAAGCTATCAGCGCAAAGAAAAAAGCAAAACACCACTCCCGGGAGGGCTCGAACCTCCAACTTTTCGGTTAACAGCAGATCGCGCTGGCCAATTGCGCCACGGAGACATTCCTGCTCCACTCTCACCGCAATTAGAACATATCTTCAAAGCTATCAGCCCAAAGAAAAAAAAGCGCCGCACCACCACCTGGTGGGCTCGAACCTCCAACCTTTCGGTTAACAGCACATCGCGCTAGCCAATTGCGCCACGGAGACAATTGTGCTCCACTCTCACCACCATCAGAACATATCTTCAAAGCTATCAGCGCAAAGAAAAAATCAACACACCCCACCTGGGAGGGCTCGAACCTCCAACTTTTCGGTTAACAGCCGATCGCGCTAGCCAATTGCGCCACGGGGACCGTCCTGCTCCACTCTCACCACCGTCAGACCATTTCTTCAGAGCTATCACCCCAAAGAAAAAAAAAGCGCCGCACCACCACCGGGGGTGCTCGAACCTCCAACCTTTCGGTTAACAGCCGATTGCGCTAGCTAATTGCCCCACGAAGACAGTCGTGCTCCAATCTCACCACCGTCAGAACATTTCTTCAGAGCTATCACCCCAAAGAAAAAAAAGCGCCCACCACCACCGGTTGGGCTCGAACCTCCAACTTTTCGGTTAACAGCCCATCGCGCTAGCCAATTGCGCCACGGAGACAGTCCTGCTCTACTCTCACCACCATCAGAACATATCTTCAAAGCTATCAGCCCAAAGAAGAAAAAGCGCCATACCACCACCGGGTGGGCTCGAACCTCCGACCTTTTGGTTAACAGCCGATCGCGCTAGCCAATTGCGCCATGGAGACAGTCCTGCTCCACTCTCACCACCATCAGAACATATCTTCAAAGCTATCAGCCCAAAGAAAAAAAAGCGCCGCACCACCACCGGGTGAGCTCGAACCTCCAACTTTTCAGTTAACAGCCTATCGCGGTAGCCAATTGCGCCACGGAGACAGTCCTGCTCCACTCTCACCACCATCAGAACATATCTGCGCCATGGAGACAGTCCTGCTCCACTCTCACCACCATCAGAACATATCTTCAAAGCTATCAGCCCAAAGAAAAAAAAGCGCCGCACCACCACCGGGTGAGCTCGAACCTCCAACTTTTCAGTTAACAGCCGATCGCACTAGCCAATTGCGCCACGGAGACAGTCCTGCTCCACTCTCACCACCATCAGAACATATCTTCAAAGCTATCAGCGCAAAAAAAAGCAACACACCACTCCCGGGAGGGCTCGAAACTCCAACCTTTCGGTCAACAGCCGATCGCGCTAGCCCATTGCGCCACGGAGACAGTCTTGCTCCCCTCTCACCGTCATCAGAACATATCTTCAAAGCTATCAGCCCAAAGAAAAAAAAGCGCCATACCACCACCGGGTGGGCTCGAACCTCCGACCTTTTGCTTAGCAGCCGATCGCGCTAGCCAATTGCGCCATGGAGACAGTCCTGCTCCACTCTTACCACCATCTGAACATATCTTCAAAGCTATCAGCCCAAAGAAAAAGAAGCGCCGCACCACCACCCGATGGGCTCGAACCTCCAACTTTTCGGTTAATAGCCGATCACGCTAGCCAATTGCGCCACGGAGACAGTCCTGCTCCACTGTCACCACCATCAGAACATATCTTCAAAGCTATCAGCCCTAAGAAAAAAAAGCGCCGCACCACCACCGGGTGAGCTCGAACCTCCAACTTTTCAGTTAACAGCCGGTCGCGCTAGCCGATTGCGCCACGGAGACAGTCCTGCTCTACTCTCACCACCATCAGAACATATCTTCAAAGCTATCAGCCCAAAGAAAAAAAAGCGCCGCACCACCGCCGGGTGGGCTCGAAACTCCAACCGTTCGGTTAACAGCCGATCGCGCTAGCCAATTGCGCCACGGAGACAGTCGTGCTCCACTCTCACCACCATCAGAACATATCTTCAAAGCTATCAGCGCAAAGAAAAAAGAAAAACACCACTCCCGGGAGGGCTCGAACCTCCAACTTTTCGGTTAACAGCAGATCGCGCTGGCGAATTGCGCCACGGAGACATTCCTGCTCCACTCTCACCGCAATTAGAACATATCTTCAAAGCTATCAGCCCAAAGAAAAAAAAAGCGCCGCGCCACCACCGGTTGGGCTCGAACCACCAACCTTTCGGTTAACAGCACATCGCGCTAGCCAATTGCGCCACGGAGACAATTGTGCTCCACTCTCACCACCATCAGAACATATCTTCAAAGCTATTAGCGCAAAGAAAAAATCAACACACCCCACCTGGGAGGGCTCGAACCTCCAACTTTTCGGTTAACAGCCGATCGCGCTTGCCAATTGCGCCACGGGGACCGTCCTGCTCCACTCTCATCACCGTCAGACCATTTCTTCAGAGCTATCACCCCAAAGAAAAAAAAAGCGCCGCAGCACCACCGGGGGTGCTCGAACCTCCAACCTTTCGGTTAACAGCCGATTGCGCTAGCCAATTGCCCCACGAAGACAGTCGTGCTCCAATCTCACCACCGTCAGAACATTTCTTCAGAGCTATCACCCCAAAGAAAAAAAAGCGCCCACCACCACCGGTTGGGCTCGAACCTCCAACCTTTCGGTTAACAGCCGATCGCGCTAGCCAATTGCGCCACGGAGACAGTCCTGCTCTACTCTCACCACCATCAGAACATATCTTCAAAGCTATCAGCCCCAAAAAAAAGCGCCACACCACCGCCGGGTGGGCTCGAAACTCCAACCTTTCGGTTAACAGCCGATCGCGCTAGCCAATTGCGCCACGGAGACAGTCCTGCTCCACTCTCACCACCATAAGAACATATCTTCAAAGCTATCAGCCCAAAGACAAAAAAGCGCCGCACCAACACCGGGTGGGCTGGAACCTCCGACCTTTTGGTTAACAGCCGATCGCGCTAGCCAATTGCGCCACGGAGACGGTCCTGCTCCACTCTCACCACCATCAGAACATATCTTCAAAGCTATCAGCCCAAAGAAAAAAAAAGCGCCGCACCACCACCGGGTGGGCTCGAACCTCCACCTTTTCGATTAACAGCCGATGACGCTAGCCAATTGCGCCACGGAGACAGTCCTGCTCCACTCTCACCACCATAAGAACATATCTTCAAAGCTATCAGCCCAAAGAAAAAAAAGCGCCGCACCACCACCGGGTGGGCTCGAACCTCCAACCTTTCGGTTAACAGCAGACCGCGCTAGCCAATTGCGCCACGGAGACAATTGTGCTCCACTCTCACCAACATCAGAACATATCTTCAGAGCTATCACCCCAAAGAAAAAAAAAGTGCCGCACCACCACCGGGGGGCTCGAACCTCCAACCTTTCGGTTAACAGCCGATCGCGCTAGCCAATTGCCCCACGGAGACGGTCGTGCTCCACTCTCACCACCGTCAGAACATTTCTTCAGAGCTATCACCCCAAAGAAAAAAAAGCGCCCACCACCACCGGTTGGGCTCGAACTTCCAACCTTTCGGTTAACAGCCGATCGCGCTAGCCAATTACGCCACGGAGACAGTCCTGCTCCACTCTAACCACCATCAGAACATATCTTCAAAGCTATCAGCCCAAAGAAAAAAAAGCGCCGCACCACCACTGGGTCGGCTCGAACCTCCAACCTTTCGGTTAACAGCAGATCGCGCTAGCCAATTGCGCCACGGAGACAATTGTGCTCTACTCTCACCACCATCAGAACATATCTTCAAAGCTATCAGCCCAAAGAAAAAAAAGCGCCACACCACCGCCGGGTGGGCTCGAAACTCTAACATTTCGGTTAACAGCCGATCGCGCTAACCAATTGCGCCACAGAGACAGTCCTGCTCTACTCTCACCACCATCAGAACATATCTTCAAAGCTACCAGCCCAAAGAAAAAAAGCGCCATACCACTACCGGGTGGGCTCGAACCTCCGACCTTTTGGTTAGCAGCCGATCGCGCTAGCCAATTGGGCCATGGAGACAGTCCTGCTCCACTCTAACCACCATCAGAACATATCTTCAAAGCTATCAGCCCAAACAAAAAAAAGCGCCGCACCACCACCGTGTGGGCTCGAACCTCCAACTTTTCGGTTAACAGCCGATCACGCTAGGCAATTGCGCCACGGAGACAGTCCTGCTCCACTCTCACCACCATCAGAACATATCTTCAAAGCTATCAGCGAAAAGAAAAAAGCAACACACCACTCCCGGGAGGGCTCGAAACTCCAACCTTTCGGTTAACAGCCGATCGCGCTAGCCAATTGCGCCACGGAGACAGTCCTGCTCTACTCTCACCACCATCAGAACATATCTTCAAAGCTATCAGCCCAAAGAAAAAAAGCGCCATACCACTACCGGGTGGGCTCGAACCTCCGAACTTTTGGTTAAATGCCGATCGCGCTAGCCAATTGCGCCATGGAGACAGTCCTGCTCCACTCTCACCACCATCAGAACATATCTTCAAAGCTATCAGCCCAAAGAAAAAAAGCGCCGCACCACCACCGGGTGGGCTCGAACCTCCAACCTTTCGGTTAACAGCCGCTCGCGCTAGCCAATTGCGCCACGGAGACAGTCCTGCTCTACTCTCACCACCACCAGAACATATCTTCAAAGCTATCAGCCCAAAGAAAAAAAAGCGCCGCACCACCGCCGGGTGGGCTGGAAACTCCAACCTTTCAGTTAAAAGCCGATCGCGCTAGCCAATTGCGCCACGGAGACAGTCCTGCTCCCCTCTCACCACCATCAGGACATATCTTCAAAGCTATCAGCCCAAAGAAAAAAAAGCGCCATACCGCCACCAGGTGGGCTCGAACCTCCGACCTTTTGGTTAACAGCCGATCGCGCTAGCCAATTTCGTCATAGAGACAGTCCTGCTCCACTCTCACCACCATCAGAACATATCTTCAAAGCTATCAGCGCAAAGAAAAAAGCTACACACCACTCCCGGGAGGGCTCGAAACTCCAACCTTTCGCTTACAACCGATCGCGCTAGCCAATTGCGCCACGGAGACAGTCGTGCTCCACTCTCACCACCGTCAGAACATTGCTTCAGAGCTATCACCCCAAAGAAAAAAAAAGCGCCGCACCACCACCGGTTGGGCTCGAACCTCCAACCTTTCGGTTAACAGCCGATCGCGCTAGCCAATTGCGCCACGAAGATAGTCCTGCTCCACTCTCACCACCATCAGAACATATCTTCAAAGCTATTACCGCAAAGAAAAAAGCAACACACCACTCCCGGGAGGGCTCGAAACTCCAACCTTTCGGTTAACAGCTGATCGCGCTAGCCCATTGCGCAACGAAGGCAGACTTGCTCCACTCTCACCATCATCAGAACATATCTTCAAAGCTATCAGCGCAAAGAAAAAAAAGCGCTGCACCACCACCGGGTGGGCTGGAACCTCCAACCTTTCGGTCAACAGCCGATCGCGCTAGCCAATTGCGCCACGGAGACAGTCCTGCTCTACTCTCACCACCTTCAGAACATATCTTCAAAGCTATCAGCCCAAAGAAAAAAAAGCGCCATACCACCACCGGGTGAGCTCGAACCTCCGACCTTTTGGTTAACAGCCGATCGCGCTAGCCAATTGCGCCATGGAGACAGGCCTGCTCCACTCTCACCACCATCAGAACATATCTTCAAAGCTATCAGCCCAAAGAAAAAAAGCGCCGCACCACCTCTGGGTGGGCTCGAACCTCCAGCTTTTCAGTTAACAGCCGATCGCGCTAGCCAATTGCGCCACGGAGACAGTCCTGCTCCACTCTCACCACCATCAGAACATATCTTCAAAGCTATCAGCGCAAAAAAAGCAACACACCACTCCCGGGAGGGCTCGAAACTCCAACCTTTCGGTCAACAGCCGATCGCGCTAGCCCATTGCGCCACGGAGACAGTCTTGCTCCCCTCTCACCGCCATCAGAACATATCTTCAAAGCTATCAGCCCAAAGAAAAAAAAGCGCCATACCACCACCGGGTGGGCTCGAACCTCCGACCTTTTGGTTAGCAGCCGATCGCGCTAGCCAATTGCGCCATGGAGACAGTCCTGCTCCACTCTAACCACCATCTGAACATATCTTCAAAGCTATCAGCCCAAAGAAAAAAAGCGCCGCACCACCACCGGGTGGGCTCGAACCTCCAACTTTTCGGTTAACAGCCGATCACGCTAGCCAATTGCGCCACGGAGACAGTCCTGCTCCACTCTCACCACCATCAGAACATGTCTTCAAAGCTATCAGCGCAAAGAAAAAAGCAACACACCACTCCCGGAAGGGCTCAAAACTCCAACCTTTCGGTTAACAGCCGATCGCGCTAGCCGATTGCGCCACGGAGACAGTCCTGCTCTACTCTCACCGCCATCAGAACATATCTTGAAAGCTATCAGCCCAAAGAAAAAAAAGCGCCGCACCACCGCCGGGTGGGCTCGAAACTCCAACCGTTCGGTTAACAGCCGATCGCGCTAGCCAATTGCGCCACGAAGACAGTCGTGCTCCACTCTCACCACCATCAGAACATATCTTCAAAGCTATCAGCGCAAAGAAAAAAGCAAAACACCACTCCCGGGAGGGCTCGAACCTCCAACTTTTCGGTTAACAGCAGATCGCGCTGGCCAATTGCGCCACGGAGACATTCCTGCTCCACTCTATCCACAATTAGAACATATCTTCAAAGCTATCAGCCCAAAGAAAAAAAAAGCGCCGCACCACCACTGGGTGGGCTCGAACCACCAAACTTTCGGTTAACAGCACATCGCGCTAGCCAATTGCGCCACGGAGACAATTGTGCTCCACTCTCACCACCATCAGAACATATCTTCAAAGCTATCAGCGCAAAGAAAAAAGCAACACACCCCACCCGCGAGGGCTCGAACCTCCAACTTTTCAGTTAACAGCAGATCGCGCTGGCCAATTGCGCCACGGAGACATTCCTGCTCCACTCTCACCGCAATTAGAACATATCTTCAAAGCTATCAGCCCAAAGAAAAAAAAGCGCCGCACGACCAAAGGGTGGGCTCGAACCTCCGACCTTTTGGTTAACAGCCGATCGCGCTAGCCAATTGCGCCACGGAGACAGTCCTGCTCCACTCTCACCACCATCAGAACATATCTTCAAAGCTATCAGCGCAAAGAAAAAAGCAACACACCCCACCCGGGAGGGCTCGAACCTACAACTTTTCGGTTAACAGCCGATCGCGCTAGCCAATTGCACCACGCGGACCGTCCTGCTCCACTCTCACCACCGTCAGACCATTTCTTCAGAGCTATCACCCCAAAGAAAAAAAAGCGCCGCACCACCACTGGGTGGGCTCGAACCTCCAACTTTTCGGTTAACAGCCGATCGCGCTAGCCAATTGCGCCACGGAGACAGTCCTGTTCTACTCTCACCACCACCAGAACATATCTTCAAAGCTATCAGCCCAAAGAAAAAAAAGCGCCGCACCACCGCCGGGTGGGCTCGAAACTCCAACCTTTCAGTTAAAAGCCGATCGCGCTAGCCAATTGCGCCACGGAGACAGTCCTGCTCCACTCTCACCACCATCAGGACATATCTTCAAAGCTATCAGCCCAAAGAAAAAAAAGCGCCATAGCGCCACCAGGTGGGCTCGAACCTCCGACCTTTTGGTTAACAGCCGATCGCGCTAGCCAATTGCGTCATAGAGACCGTCCTGCTGCACTCTCATTACCATCAGAACATATCTTCAAAGGTATCAGCGCAAAGAAAAAAGCTGCACACCACTCCCGGGAGGGCTCGAAACTCCAACCTTTCGGTTACAACCGATCGCGCTAGCCAATTGCACCACAGAGACAGTCCTGCTCTACTCTCACCACCATCAGAACATATCTTCAAAGCTATCAGCCCAAAGAAAAAAAGCACCGCACCACCTCTGGGTGGGCTCGAACCTCCAACTTTTCAGTTAACAGCCGATCGCGCTAGCCAATTGCGCCACGGAGACAGTCCTGCTCCACTCTCACCACCATCAGAACATATCTTCAAAGCTATCAGCGCAAAAAAAGCAACACACCACTCCCGGGAGGGCTCGAAACTCCAACCTTTCGGTCAACAGCCGATCGCGCTAGCCCATTGCGCCACGGAGACAGTCTTGCTCCCCTCTCACCGCCATCAGAACATATCTTCAAAGCTATCAGCCCAAAGAAAAAAAAGCGCCATACCACCACCGGGTGGGCTCGAACCTCCGACCTTTTGGTTAGCAGCCGATCGCGCTAGCCAATTGCGCCATGGAGACAGTCCTGCTCCACTCTAACCACCATCTGAACATATCTTCAAAGCTATCAGCCCAAAGAAAAAAAGCGCCGCACCACCACCGGGTGGGCTCGAACCTCCAACTTTTCGGTTAACAGCCGATCACGCTAGCCAATTGCGCCACGGAGACAGTCCTGCTCCACTCTCACCACCATCAGAACATGTCTTCAAAGCTATCAGCGCAAAGAAAAAAGCAACACACCACTCCCGGAAGGGCTCAAAACTCCAACCTTTCGGTTAACAGCCGATCGCGCTAGCCGATTGCGCCACGGAGACAGTCCTGCTCTACTCTCACCACCATCAGAACATATCTTCAAAGCTATCAGCCCAAAGAAAAAAAAGCGCCGCACCACCGCCGGGTGGGCTCGAAACTCTAACCGTTCGGTTAACAGCCGATCGCGCTAGCCAATTGCGCCACGAAGACAGTCGTGCTCCACTCTCACCACCATCAGAACATATCTTCAAAGCTATCAGCGCAAAGAAAAAAGCAAAACACCACTCCCGGGAGGGCTCGAACCTCCAACTTTTCGGTTAACAGCAGATCGCGCTGGCCAATTGCGCCACGGAGACATTCCTGCTCCACTCTCACCACAATTAGAACATATCTTCAAAGCTATCAGCCCAAAGAAAAAAAAGCGCCGCACCACCACCGGGTGGGCTCGAACCACCAACCTTTCGGTTAACAGCACATCGCGCTAGCCAATTGCGCCACGGAGACAATTGTGCTCCACTCTCACCACCATCAGAACATATCTTCAAAGCTATCATCAGCGCAAAGAAAAAAGCAACACACCCCACCCGGGAGGGCTCGAACCTCCAACTTTTCGGTTAACAGCAGATCGCGCTGGCCAATTGCGCCACGGAGACATTCCTGCTCCACTCTCACCGCAATTAGAACATATCTTCAAAGCTATCAGCCCAAAGAAAAAAGCAACACACCCCACCCGGGAGGGCTCGAACCTCCAACTTTTCGGTTAACAGCCGATCGCTCTAGCCAATTGCACCACGCGGACCGTCCTGCTCCACTCTCACCACCGTCAGACCATTTCTTCAGAGCTATCACCCCAAAGAAAAAAAAAGCGCCGCACCACCACCGGGTGGGCTCGAACCTCCAACCTTTCGGTTAACAGCCGATCGCGCTAGCCAATTGCGCCACGGAGACAGTCCTGCTCTACTCTCACCACCACCAGAACATATCTTCAAAGCTATCAGCCCAAAGAAAAAAAAGTGCCGCACCACCGCCGGGTGGGCTGGAAACTCCAACCTTTCAGTTAAAAGCCGATCGCGCTAGCCAATTGCGCCACGGAGACAGTCCTGCTCCACTCTCACCACCATCAGGACATATCTTCAAAGCTATCAGCCCAAAGAAAAAAAAAGCGCCATACCGCCACCAGGTGGGCTCGAACCTCCGACCTTTTGGTTAACAGCCGATCGCGCTAGCCAATTGCGTCATAGAGACAGTCCTGCTCCACTCTCATTACCATCAGAACATATCTTCAAAGCTATCAGCGCAAAGAAAAAAGCTACACACCACTCCCGGGAGGGCTCGAAACTCCAACCTTTCGGTTACAACCGATCGCGCTAGCCAATTGCACCACGGAGACAGTCCTGCTCTACTCTCACCACCATCAGAACATATCTTCGAAGCTATCAGCCCAAAGAAAAAAAAGCGCCGCACCACTGCCGGGTGGGCTCGAAACTCCAACCGTTCGGTTAACAGCCGATCGCGCTAGCCAATTGCGCCACGGAGACAGTCCTGCTCCACTCTCACCACCATCAGAACATATCTTCAAAGCTATCAGCCCAAAGAAAAAAAAGCGCCATACCACCACCGGGTGGGCTCGAACCTCCGACCTTTTGGTTAACAGCCGATTGCGCTAGCCAATTGCGCCACGAAGATAGTCCTGCTCCCCTCTCACCACCATCAGAACATATCTTCAAAGCTATTACCGCAAAGAAAAAAGCAACACACCACTCCCGGGAGGGCTCGAAACTCCGACCTTTCGCTTAACAGCTGATCGCGCTAGCCCATTGCGCCACGGAGGCAGTCTTGCTCCACTCTCACCATCATCAGAACATATCTTCAAAGCTATCAGCGCAAAGAAAAAAAAGCGCTGCACCACCACCGGGTGGGCTCGAACCTCCAACCTTTCGGTCAACAGCCGATCGCGCTAGCCCATTGCGCCATGGAGACAGTCTTGCTCCACTCTCACCACCATCAGAACATATCTTCAAAGCTATCAGCGCAAAGAAAAAAGCTACACACCACTCCCGGAAGGGCTCGAAATTCCAACCTTTCGGTCAACAGCCGATCGCGCTAGCCAATTGCGCCACGGAGACAGTCCTGCTCTACTCTCACCACCATCAGAACATATCTTCAAAGCTATCAGCGCAAAGAAAATAGCAACACACCACTCCTGGAAGGGCTCGAAATTCCAACCTTTCGGTCAACAGCCGATCGCGCTAGCCAATTGCGCCACGGAGACAGTCCTGCTCTAATCTCACCACCATCAGAACATATCTTCAAAGCTATCAGCCCAAAGAAAAAAAAGCGCCGCACCACCACCGGGTGAGCTCGAACCTCTAACTTTTCAGTTAACAGCCGATCGCGCTAGCCCATTGCGCCACGGAGACAGTCCTGCTCCACTCTCACCACCATCAGAACATATCTGCGCCATGGAGACAGTCCTGCTCCACTCTCACCACCATCAGAACATATCTTCAAAGCTATCAGCCCAAAGAAAAAAAAGCGCCGCACCACCACCGGGTGAGCTCGAACCTCCAACTTTTCAGTTAACAGCCGATCGCGCTAGCCAATTGCGCCACGGAGACAGTCCTGCTCCACTCTCACCACCATCAGAACATATCTTCCAAGCTATCAGCCCAAAGAAAAAAAGCGCCGCACCATCACCGGGTGAGCTCGAACCTCTAACTTTTCAGTTAACAGCCGATCGCGCTAGCCCATTGCGCCACGGAGACAGTCTTGCTCCCCTCTCACCGCTATCAGAACATATCTTAAAAGCTATCAGCTCAAAGAAAAAACCGCGCCATACCACCACCGGGTGGGCTCGAACCTCCGACCTTTTGGTTAGCAGCCGATCGCGCTAGCCAATTGCGCCACGGTGACCGTCCTGCTCCACTCTCACCACCGTCTGACCATTTCTTCAGAGCTATCACCCCAAAGAAAAAAAAAGCGCCGCACCACCACCGGGGGTGCTCGAGCCTCCAACCTTTCGGTTAACAGCCGATTGCGCTAGCCAATTGCCCCACGAAGACAGTCGTGCTCCAATCTCACCACCGTCAGAACATTTCTTCAGAGCTATCAACCCAAAGAAAAAAAAAGCGCCCACCACCACCGGTTGGGCTCGAACCTCCAACTTTTCGGTTAACAGCCTATCGCGGTAGCCAATTGCGCCACGGAGACAGTCCTGCTCCACTCTCACCACCATCAGAACATATCTGCGCCATGGAGACAGTCCTGCTCCACTCTCACCACCATCAGAACATATCTTCAAAGCTATCAGCCCAAAGAAAAAAAAGCGCCGCACCACCAACGGGAGGGCTCGAAACTCCAACCTTTCGGTCAACAGCCGATCGCGCTAGCCCATTGCGCCACGGAGACAGTCTTGCTCCCCTCTCACCGTCATCAGAACATATCTTCAAAGCTGTCAGCCCAAAGAAAAAAAAGCGCCATACCACCACCGGGTGGGCTCGAACCTCCGACCTTTTGCTTAGCAGCCGATCGCGCTAGCCAATTGCGCCATGGAGACAGTCCTGCTCCACTCTTACCACCATCTGAACATATCTTCAAAGCTATCAGCCCAAAGAAAAAGAAACGCCGCACCACCACCGGATGGGCTCGAACCTCCAACTTTTCGGTTAACAGCCGATCACGCTAGCCAATTGCGCCACGGAGACAGTCCTGCTCCACTCTCACCACCATCAGAACATATCTTCAAAGCTATCAGCCCTAAGAAAAAAAGCGCCGCACCACCACCGGGTGAGCTCGAACCTCCAACATTTCAGTTAACAGCCGGTCGCGCTAGCCGATTGCGCCACGGAGACAGTCCTGCTCTACTCTCACCACCGTCAGAACATATATTCAAAGCTATCAGCCCAAGGAAAAAAAAGCGCCGCACCACCGCCGGGTGGGCTCGAAACTCCAACCGTTCGGTCAACAGCCGATCGCGCTAGCCAATTGCGCCACGGAGACAGTCGTGCTCCACTCTCACCACCATCAGAACATATCTTCAAAGCTATCAGCGCAAAGAAAAAAGAAAAACACCACTCCCGGGAGGGCTCGAACCTCCAACTTTTCGGTTAACAGCAGATCGCGCTGGCCAATTGCGCCACGGAGACATTCCTGCTCCACTCTCACCGCAATTAGAACATATCTTCAAAGCTATCAGCCCAAAGAAAAAAAAAGCGCCGCACCACCACCGGGTGGGCTCGAACCACCAACCTTTCGGTTAACAGCCGATTGCGCTAGCCAATTGCCCCACGAAGACAGTCGTGCTCCAATCTCACCACCGTCAGAACATTTCTTCAGAGCTATCACCCCAAAGAAAAAAAAGCGCCCACCACCACCGGTTGGGCTCGAACCTCCAACCTTTCGGTTAACAGCCGATTGCGCTAGCCAATTGCGCCACGGAGACAGTCCTGCTCTACTCTCACCACCATCAGAACATATCTTCAAAGCTATCAGCCCAAAAAAAAAGCGCCACACCACCGCCGGGTGGGCTCGAAACTACAACCTTTCGGTTAACAGCCGATCGCGCTAGCCAATTGCGCCACGGAGACAGTCCTGCTCCACTCTCACCACCATCAGAACATATCTTCAAAGCTATCAGCCCAAAGAAAAAAAAGCGCCGCACCACCACCGGGTGAGCTCGAACCTCCAACTTTTCAGTTAACAGCCGATCGCGCTAGCCAATTGCGCCACGGAGACAGTCCTGCTCCACTCTCACCACCATCAGAACATATCTTCCAAGCTATCAGCCCAAAGAAAAAAAGCGCCGCACCATCACCGGGTGAGCTCGAACCTCTAACTTTTCAGTTAACAGCCGATCGCGCTAGCCCATTGCGCCACGGAGACAGTCTTGCTCCCCTCTCACCGCTATCAGAACATATCTTAAAAGCTATCAGCTCAAAGAAAAAACCACGCCATACCACCACCGGGTGGGCTCGAACCTCCGACCTTTTGGTTAGCAGCCGATCGCGCTAGCCAATTGCGCCACGGTGACCGTCCTGCTCCACTCTCACCACCGTCAGACCATTTCTTCAGAGCTATCACCCCAAAGAAAAAAAAAGCGCCGCACCACCACCGGGGGTGCTCGAGCCTCCAACCTTTCGGTTAACAGCCGATTGCGCTAGCCAATTGCCCCACGAAGACAGTCGTGCTCCAAACTCACCACCGTCAGAACATTTCTTCAGAGCTATCAACCCAAAGAAAAAAAAAGCGCCCACCACCACCGGTTGGGCTCGAACCTCCAACTTTTCGGTTAACAGCCTATCGCGGTAGCCAATTGCGCCACGGAGACAGTCCTGCTCCACTCTCACCACCATCAGAACATATCTGCGCCATGGAGACAGTCCTGCTCCACTCTCACCACCATCAGAACATATCTTCAAAGCTATCAGCCCAAAGAAAAAAAAGCGCCGCACCACCAACGGGAGGGCTCGAAACTCCAACCTTTCGGTCAACAGCCGATCGCGCTAGCCCATTGCGCCACGGAGACAGTCTTGCTCCCCTCTCACCGTCATCAGAACATATCTTCAAAGCTATCAGCCCAAAGAAAAAAAAGCGCCATACCACCACCGGGTGGGCTCGAACCTCCGACCTTTTGCTTAGCAGCCGATCGCGCTAGCCAATTGCGCCATGGAGACAGTCCTGCTCCACTCTTACCACCATCTGAACATATCTTCAAAGCTATCAGCCCAAAGAAAAAGAAACGCCGCACCACCACCGGATGGGCTCGAACCTCCAACTTTTCGGTTAACAGCCGATCACGCTAGCCAATTGCGCCACGGAGACAGTCCTGCTCCACTCTCACCACCATCAGAACATATCTTCAAAGCTATCAGCCCTAAGAAAAAAAGTGCCGCACCACCACCGGGTGAGCTCGAACCTCCAACATTTCAGTTAACAGCCGGTCGCGCTAGCCGATTGCGCCACGGAGACAGTCCTGCTCTACTCTCACCACCGTCAGAACATATATTCAAAGCTATCAGCCCAAGGAAAAAAAAGCGCCGCACCACCGCCGGGTGGGCTCGAAACTCCAACCGTTCGGTCAACAGCCGATCGCGCTAGCCAATTGCGCCACGGAGACAGTCGTGCTCCACTCTCACCACCATCAGAACATATCTTCAAAGCTATCAGCGCAAAGAAAAAAGAAAAACACCACTCCCGGGAGGGCTCGAACCTCCAACTTTTCGGTTAACAGCAGATCGCGCTGGCCAATTGCGCCACGGAGACATTCCTGCTCCACTCTCACCGCAATTAGAACATATCTTCAAAGCTATCAGCCCAAAGAAAAAAAAAGCGCCGCACCACCACCGGGTGGGCTCGAACCACCAACCTTTCGGTTAACAGCCGATTGCGCTAGCCAATTGCCCCACGAAGACAGTCGTGCTCCAATCTCACCACCGTCAGAACATTTCTTCAGAGCTATCACCCCAAAGAAAAAAAAGCGCCCACCACCACCGGTTGGGCTCGAACCTCCAACCTTTCGGTTAACAGCCGATTGCGCTAGCCAATTGCGCCACGGAGACAGTCCTGCTCTACTCTCACCACCATCAGAACATATCTTCAAAGCTATCAGCCCAAAAAAAAAGCGCCACACCACCGCCGGGTGGGCTCGAAACTACAACCTTTCGGTTAACAGCCGATCGCGCTAGCCAATTGCGCCACGGAGACAGTCCTGCTCCACTCTCACCACCATAAGAACATATCTTCAAAGCTATCACCCCAAAGAAAAAAAAGCGCCCACCACCACCGGTTGGGCTCGAACCTCCAACCTTTCGGTTAACAGCCGATCGCGCTAGCCAATTACGCCACGGAGACAGTCCTGCTCCACTCTAACCACCATCAGAACATATCTTCAAAGCTATCAGCCCAAAGAAAAAAAAGCGCCGCACCACCACCGGGTCGGCTCGAACCTCCGACCTTTCGGTTAACAGCCGATCGCGCTAGCCAATAGCGCCATGGAGACAGTCCCGCTCCACTCTCACCACCATCAGAACATATCTTCAAAGATATCAGCCCAAAGAAAAAAAAGCGCCGCACCACCACGAGTTGGGCTCGAACCTCCAACTTTTCGGTTAACAGCCGATCACGCTAGCCAATTGCGCCATGGAGGCAGTCATGCTCCACTCTCACCCCCATCAGGACATATCTTCAAAGCTATCAGCCCAAAGAAAAAAAAAGCGCCGCACAACCACCGGGTAGGCTCGAAACTCCAACTTTTCGGTTAACAGCCGATCGCGCTAGCCAATTGCGCCGCGGAGACAGTCCTGCTCCACTCTCACCACCATAAGAACATATCTTCAAAGCTATCAGCCCGAAGAAAAAAAAAAGTGCCGCACCACCACCGGGTGGGCTCGAACCTCCGACCTTTTGGTTAACAGCCGATCGCGCTAGCCAATTGCGCCACCGAGACTGTGCTGCTCCACTCTCACCACCATAAGAACATATCTTCAAAGCTATCAGCCCAAAGAAAAAAAAGCACCGCACCACCACCGGTTGGGCTCGAACCTCCAACATTTCGGTGAACAGCCGATCGCGCTAGCCAATTGCGCGCGGAGACAGTCGTGCTCCACTCTCACCACCATCAGAACATATCTTCAAAGCTATCAGCGCAAAGAAAAAAAAGCGCCGCACCACCACCAGGTGGGCTCGAACCTCAAACCTTTCGGTTAACAGCCGATCGCGCTAGCCAATTGCGCCACGGAGACAGTCCTGCTCCACTCTCACCACCATCAGAACATATCTTCAAAGCTATCAGCCCAAAGAAAAAAAAGCGCCGCACCACTCCCGGGAGGGCTCGAAACTCCAACCTTTCGGTTAACAGCCGATCGCGCTAGCCAATTGCGCCACGGAGACAGTCCTGCTCTACTCTCACCACCATCAGAACATATCTTCAAAGCTATCAGCCCAAAGAAAAAAAAGCGCCGCACCACCGCCGGGTGGACTCGAAACTCCAAACTTTCGGTTAACAGCCGATCGCGCTAGACAATTGCGCCACGGAGACAGTCCTGCTCCACTCTCACCACCATCAGAACATATCTTCAAAGCTATCAGCCCAAAGAAAAAAAAGCGCCGCACCACCGCCGGATGGGCTCGAAACTCCAACCTTTCGGTTAACAGCCGATCGCGCTAGCCAATTGCGCCATGGAGACCGTCCTGCTCCACTCTCACCACCATCAGAACATATCTTCAAAGCTATCAGTCCAAACAAAAAAAGCGCCATACCACCAACGGGTGGGCTCGAACCTCCGACCTTTTGGATAAGAGCCGATCGCGCTAGCCAATTGCGCCATGGAGACAGACCTGCTTCACTCTCACCACCATCAGAACATATCTTCAAAGCTATCAGCCCAAAGAAAAAAAAGCGCCGCACCACCACGAGGTGGGCTCGTACCTCCAACTTTTCGGTTAACAGCCGATCACGCTAGCCAATTGCGCCATGGAGACAGTCATGCTCCACTCTCACCACCACCAGAACATATCTTCAAAGCTATCAGCCCACAGAAAAAAAAGTGCCGCACAACTACCGGGTAGGCTCGAACCTCCAACTTTTCGGTTAACAGCCGATCGCGCTAGCCAATTGCGCCACGGAGACAGTCCTGCTCCACTCTCACCACCATAAGAACATATCTTCAAAGCTATCAGCCCAAAGAAAAAAAGCGCCGCACCACCACCGGGTGGGCTCGAACCTCCGACCTTTTGGTTAACAGCCGAACGCGCTAGCCAATTGCGCCACGGAGACAGTCCTGCTCCACTCTCACCACCATAAGAACATATCTTCAAAGCTATCAGCCCGAAGAAAAAAAAAGCGCCGCACCACCACCGGGTGGGCTCGAACATCCAACCTTTCTGTTACCAGCCGATCGCGCTAGCCAATTGCCCCACGAAGACAGTCGTGCTCCACTCTCACCACCGTCAGAACATTTCTTCAGAGCTATCGGCGCAAAGAAAAAAAAGCGCTGCACCACCACCAGGTGGGCTCGAACCTCCAACCTTTCGGTTAACAGCCGATCGCGCTAGCCCATTGCGCCACGAAGACAGTCCTGCTCCACTCTCACCACCATCAGAACATATCTTCAAAGCTATCAGCACAAAAAAAGCAACACACCTCTCCCGAGAGGGCTCGAAACTCCAACCTTTCGGTTAACAGCCGATCGCGCTAGCCAATTGCGCCACGGAGACAGTCCTGCTCTACTCTCACCACCATCAGAACATATCTTCAAAGCTATCAGCCCAAAGAAAAAAAAGCGCCGTACCACCGCCGGGTGGGCTCGAAACTCCAACCTTTCGGTTAACAGCCGATCGCGCTAGCCAATTGCGCCACGGAGACGGTCCTGCTCCACTCTCACCACCATCAGAACATAACTTCGAAGCTATCAGCCCAAACAAATAAAGTGCCATACCACCACCGGGTGGGCTGGAACCTCCGACCTTTTGGTTAACAGCCGATCGCGCTAGCCAATTGCGCCATGGAGACAGTCCTGCTCCACTCTCACCACCATCAGAACATATCTTCAAAGCCATCAGCCCAAAGAAAAAAAAGCGCCGCACCACCACGAGTTGGGCTCGAACCTCCAACTTTTCGGTTAACAGCCGATCACGCTAGCCAATTGCGCCATGGAGGCAGTCATGCTCCACTCTCACCACCATCAGAACATATCTTCAGAGCTATCAGCCCAAAGAAAAAAAAGCGCCGCACAACCACCGGGTAGGCTCGAACCTCCAACTTTTCGGTTAACAGCCGATCGCGCTAGCCAATTGCGCCACGGAGACAGTCCTGCTCCACTCTCACCACCATAAGAACATATCTTCAAAGCTATCAGCCCAAAGAAAAAAAAGCGCCGCACAACCACCGGGTGGGCTCGAACCTCCGACCT
The DNA here is from genome assembly GCF_043290135.1 of Rhipicephalus microplus. Classification (NCBI taxonomy): domain Eukaryota; kingdom Metazoa; phylum Arthropoda; class Arachnida; order Ixodida; family Ixodidae; genus Rhipicephalus; species Rhipicephalus microplus. The sequence continues at coordinate 229,763 of NW_027464700.1, read as the reverse complement.
TTTGGTTAACAGCCGATCGCGCTAGCCAATTGCGCCACCGAGACTGTCCTGCTCCACTCTCACCACCATAAGAACATATCATCAAAGCTATCAGCCCAAAGAAAAAAAAGCACCGCACCACCACCGGTTGGGCTCGAACCTCCAACCTTTAGGTGAACAGCCGATCGCGCCAGCCAATTGCGCGCGGAGACAGTCGTGCTCCACTCTCACCACCATCAGAACATATCTTCAAAGCTATCAGCGCAAAGAAAAAAAAGCGCCGCACCACCATCAGGTGGGCTCGAACCTCCAACCTTTCAATTAACAGCAGATCGCGCTAGCCACGGAGACAATCGTGCTCCACTCTCACCGCCATCAGAACATATCTTCAAAGCTATCAGCGCAAAGAAAAAAGCAACACACCCCACTCGGGAGGGCTCGAACCTCCAAGTTTTCGGTTAACAGCCAATCGCGCTAGCCAATTGCGCCACGGGGACCGTCCTGCTCCACTCTCACCACCCTCAGACCATTTCTTCAGAGCTATCACCCCAAAGAAAAAAAAAGCGCCGCACCACCACCGGGTGGGCTCGAACCTCCAATCTTTCGGTTAACAGCCGATCGCGCTAGCCAATTGCGCCACGGAGACAGTCCTGCTCCACTCTCACCACCATAAGAACATATCTTCAAAGCTATCAGCCCAAAGAAAAAAAAAGCGCCGCACCACCACCGGGTGGGCTCGAACCTCCGACCTTTTGGTTAACAGCCGATCGCGCTAGCCAATTGCGCCACCGAGACTGTCCTGCTCCACTCTCACCACCATAAGAACATATCTTCAAAGCTATCAGCCCAAAGAAAAAAAAGCACCGCACCACCACCGGTTGGTCTCGAACCTCCAACCTTTAGGTGAACAGCCGATCGCGCTAGCCAATTGCGCGCGGAGACAGTCGTGCTCCACTCTCACCACCATCAGAACATATCTTCAAAGCTATCAGCGCAAAGAAAAAAAAGCGCCGCACCACCATCAGGTGGGCTCGAACCTCCAACCTTTCGGTTAACAGCAGATCGCGCTAGCCACGGAGACAATCGTGCTCCACTCTCACCGCCATCAGAACATATCTTCAAAGCTATCAGCGCAAAGAAAAAAGCAACACACCCCACTCGGGAGGGCTCGAACCTCCAAGTTTTCGGTTAACAGCCAATCGCGCTAGCCAATTGCGCCACGGGGACCGTCCTGCTCCACTCTCACCACCCTCAGACCATTTCTTCAGAGCTATCACCCCAAAGAAAAAAAAGCGCCGCACCACCACCGGGTGGGCTCGAACCTCCAACCTTTCGGTTAACAGACGATCGCGCTAGCGAATTGCGCTACGGAGACAGTCCTGCTCTACTCTCACCAGCATCAAAACATATCTTCAAAGCTATCAGCCCAAAGAAAAAAAAGCGCCGCACCACCGCCATGTGGGCTCGAAACTCCAACCTTTCGGTTAACAGCCGATCGCGCTAGCCCATTGCGCCACGGAGACAGTCCTGCTCCACTCTCACCACCATAAGAACATATCTTCAAAGCTATCAGCCCAAAGAAAAAAAAAAGCGCCGCACCACCACCGGGTGGGCTCGAACCTCCGTCCTTTTGGTTAACAGCCGATCGCGCTAGCCAATTGCGCCACCGAGACTGTCCTGCTCCACTCTCACCACCATAAGAACATATCTTCGAAGCTATCAGCCCAAAGAAAAAAAAGCACCGCACCACCACCGGTTGGGCTCGAACCTCCAACCCTTCGGTGAACAGCCGATCGCGCTAGCCAATTGCGCGCGGAGACAGTCGTGCTCCACTCTCACCACCATCAGAACATATCTTCAAAGCTATCAGCGCAAAGAAAAAAAAGCGCCGCACCACTCCCGGGAGGGCTCGAACCTCCAACCTTTCGGTTAACAGCAGATCGCGCTAGCCAATTGCGCCACGGAGACAGTCCTGCTCTACTCTCACCACCATCAGAACATATCTTCAAAGCTATCAGCCCAAAGAAAAAAAAGCGCCGCACCACCGCCGGGTGGACTCGAAACTCCAAACTTTCGGTTAACAGCCGATCGCGCTAGACAATTGCGCCACGGAGACAGTCCTGCTCCACTCTCACCACCATCAGAACATATCTTCAAAGCTATCAGCCCAAAGAAAAAAAAGCGCCGCACCACCGCCGGATGGGCTCGAAACTCCAACCTTTCGGTTAACAGCCGATCGCGCTAGCCAATTGCGCCATGGAGACCGTCCTGCTCCACTCTCACCACCATCAGAACATATCTTCAAAGCTATCAGTCCAAACAAAAAAAGCGCCATACCACCAACGGGTGGGCTCGAACCTCCGACCTTTTGGATAAGAGCCGATCGCGCTAGCCAATTGCGCCATGGAGACAGACCTGCTTCACTCTCACCACCATCAGAACATATCTTCAAAGCTATCAGCCCAAAGAAAAAAAAGCGCCGCACCACCACGAGGTGGGCTCGTACCTCCAACTTTTCGGTTAACAGCCGATCACGCTAGCCAATTGCGCCATGGAGACAGTCATGCTCCACTCTCACCACCACCAGAACATATCTTCAAAGCTATCAGCCCACAGAAAAAAAAGTGCCGCACAACTACCGGGTAGGCTCGAACCTCCAACTTTTCGGTTAACAGCCGATCGCGCTAGCCAATTGCGCCACGGAGACAGTCCTGCTCCACTCTCACCACCATAAGAACATATCTTCAAAGCTATCAGCCCGAAGAAAAAAAAAGCGCCGCACCACCACCGGGTGGGCTCGAACATCCAACCTTTCTGTTACCAGCCGATCGCGCTAGCCAATTGCCCCACGAAGACAGTCGTGCTCCACTCTCACCACCGTCAGAACATTTCTTCAGAGCTATCGGCGCAAAGAAAAAAAAGCGCTGCACCACCACCAGGTGGGCTCGAACCTCCAACTTTTCGGTTAACAGCCGATCACGCTAGCCAATTGCGCCATGGAGGCAGTCATGCTCCACTCTCACCACCATCAGAACATATCTTCAGAGCTATCAGCCCAAAGAAAAAAAAGCGCCGCACAACCACCGGGTAGGCTCGAACCTCCAACTTTTCGGTTAACAGCCGATCGCGCTAGCCAATTGCGCCACGGAGACAGTCCTGCTCCACTCTCACCACCATAAGAACATATCTTCAAAGCTATCAGCCCAAAGAAAAAAAAGCGCCGCACAACCACCGGGTGGGCTCGAACCTCCGACCTTTTGGTTAACAGCCGATCGCGCTAGCCAATTGCGCCACCGAGACTGTCCTGCTCCACTCTCACCGCCATAAGAACATATCATCAAAGCTATCAGCCCAAAGAAAAAAAAGCACCGCACCACCACCGGTTGGGCTCGAACCTCCAACCTTTAGGTGAACAGCCGATCGCGCCAGCCAATTGCGCGCGGAGACAGTCGTGCTCCACTCTCACCACCATCAGAACATATCTTCAAAGCTATCAGCGCAAAGAAAAAAAAGCGCCGCACCACCATCAGGTGGGCTCGAACCTCCAACCTTTCAATTAACAGCAGATCGCGCTAGCCACGGAGACAATCGTGCTCCACTCTCACCGCCATCAGAACATATCTTCAAAGCTATCAGCGCAAAGAAAAAAGCAACACACCCCACTCGGGAGGGCTCGAACCTCCAAGTTTTCGGTTAACAGCCAATCGCGCTAGCCAATTGCGCCACGGGGACCGTCCTGCTCCACTCTCACCACCCTCAGACCATTTCTTCAGAGCTATCACCCCAAAGAAAAAAAAAGCGCCGCACCACCACCGGGTGGGCTCGAACCTCCAACCTTTCGGTTAACAGCCGATCGCGCTAGCCAATTGCGCCACGGAGACAGTCCTGCTCCACTCTCACCACCATAAGAACATATCTTCAAAGCTATCAGCCCAAAGAAAAAAAAAGCGCCGCACCACCACCGGGTGGGCTCGAACCTCCGACCTTTTGGTTAACAGCCGATCGCGCTAGCCAATTGCGCCACCGAGACTGTCCTGCTCCACTCTCACCACCATAAGAACATATCTTCAAAGCTATCAGCCCAAAGAAAAAAAAGCACCGCACCACCACCGGTTGGTCTCGAACCTCCAACCTTTAGGTGAACAGCCGATCGCGCTAGCCAATTGCGCGCGGAGACAGTCGTGCTCCACTCTCACCACCATCAGAACATATCTTCAAAGCTATCAGCGCAAAGAAAAAAAAGCGCCGCACCACCATCAGGTGGGCTCGAACCTCCAACCTTTCGGTTAACAGCAGATCGCGCTAGCCACGGAGACAATCGTGCTCCACTCTCACCGCCATCAGAACATATCTTCAAAGCTATCAGCGCAAAGAAAAAAGCAACACACCCCACTCGGGAGGGCTCGAACCTCCAAGTTTTCGGTTAACAGCCAATCGCGCTAGCCAATTGCGCCACGGGGACCGTCCTGCTCCACTCTCACCACCCTCAGACCATTTCTTCAGAGCTATCACCCCAAAGAAAAAAAAGCGCCGCACCACCACCGGGTGGGCTCGAACCTCCAACCTTTCGGTTAACAGACGATCGCGCTAGCGAATTGCGCTACGGAGACAGTCCTGCTCTACTCTCACCAGCATCAAAACATATCTTCAAAGCTATCAGCCCAAAGAAAAAAAAGCGCCGCACCACCGCCATGTGGGCTCGAAACTCCAACCTTTCGGTTAACAGCCGATCGCGCTAGCCCATTGCGCCACGGAGACAGTCCTGCTCCACTCTCACCACCATAAGAACATATCTTCAAAGCTATCAGCCCAAAGAAAAAAAAAGCGCCGCACCACCACCGGGTGGGCTCGAACCTCCGTCCTTTTGGTTAACAGCCGATCGCGCTAGCCAATTGCGCCACCGAGACTGTCCTGCTCCACTCTCACCACCATAAGAACATATCTTCGAAGCTATCAGCCCAAAGAAAAAAAGCACCGCACCACCACCGGTTGGGCTCGAACCTCCAACCCTTCGGTGAACAGCCGATCGCGCTAGCCAATTGCGCGCGGAGACAGTCGTGCTCCACTCTCACCACCATCAGAACATATCTTCAAAGCTATCAGCGCAAAGAAAAAAAAGCGCCGCACCACCACCAGGTGGGCTCGAACCTCCAACCTTTCGGTTAACAGCAGATCGCGCTAGCCAATTGCGCCACGAGGACAATCGTGCTCCACTCTCACCACCATCAGAACATATCTTCAAAGCTATCAGCGCAAAGAAAAAAGCAACACACCCCACCCGGGAGAGCTCGAACCTCCAACTTTTCGGTTAACAGCCAATCGCGCTAGCCAATTGCGCCACGGGGACCGTCCTGCTCCACTCTCACCACCCTCAGACCATTTCTTCAGAGCTATCACCCCAAAGAAAAAAAAGCGCCGCACCACCACCGGGTGGGCTCGAACCTTCAACCTTTCGGGTAGGCTCGAACCTCCAACTTTTCGATTAACAGCCGATCACGCTAGCCAATTGCGCCATGGAGACAGTCCTGCTCCACTCTCACCACCATCAAAACATATCTTCAAAGCTATCAGCCCAAAGAAAAAAAGCGCCGCACCACCACGAGGTGGGCTCGAACCTCCAACTTTTCGGTTAACAGCCGATCAGGCTAGCCAATTGCGCCTTGGAGACAGTCATGCTCCACTCTCACCACCACCAGAACATATCTTCAAAGCTATCAGCCCACAGAAAAAAAAGCGCCGCACAACCACCGGGTAGGCTCGAACCTCCAACTTTTCGGTTAACAGCCGATCGCGCTAGCCAATTGCGCCACCGAGACAGTCCTGCTCCACTCTCAACACCATAAGAACATATCTTCAAAGCTATCAGCCCAAAGAAAAAAAAGCGCCGCACCACCACCGGGTGGGCTCGAACCTCCGACCTTTTGGTTAACAGCTGATCGCGCTAGCCAATTGCGCCACGGAGACAGTCCTGCTCCACTCTCACCACCATAAGAACATATCTTCAAAGCTATCAGCCCAAAGAAAAAAAAGCGCCGCACCACCACCGGGTGGGCTCGAACATCCAACCTTTCAGTTAACAGCCGATCGCGCTAGCCAATGCCCCACGGAGACAGTCGTGCTCCACTCTCACCACCGTCAGAACATTTCTTCAGAGCTATCACCTCAAAGAAAAAAAAACGCCGCACCACCACCGGTTGGGCTCGAACCTCCAACCTTTCGGTTAACAGCCGATTGCGCTAGCCAATTGCGCCACGAAGACAGTCCTGCTCCACTCTCACCACCATCAGAACATATCTTCAAAGCTATTACCGCAAAGAAAAAAGCAACACACCACTCCCGGGAGGGCTCGAAACTCCAACCTTTCGGTTAACAGCCAATCGCGCTAGCCCATTGCGCTACGGAGGCAGTCTTGCTCCACTCTCACCATCATCAGAACATATCTTCAAAGCTATCAGCGCAAAGAAAAAAAAAGCGCTGCACCACCACCAGGTGGGCTCGAACCTCCAACCTTTCGGTTAACAGCCGATCGCGCTAGCCCATTGCGCCACGAAGACAGTCCTGCTCCACTCTCACCACCATAAGAACATATCTTCAAAGCTATCAGCCCAAAGAAAAAAAAAGCGCCGCACCACCGCCGGGGGGGCTCGAAACTCCAACCTTTTGGTTAACAGCCGATCGCGCTAGCCTATTGCGCCACGGAGACAGTCCTGCTCCACTCTCACCACCATCAGAACATATCTTCAAAGCTATCAGCCCAAACAAAAAAAGCGCCATACCAACACCGGGTGGGCTCGAACCTCCGACCTTTCGGTTAACAGCCGATCGCGCTAGCCAATAGCGCCATGGAGACAGTCCCGCTCCACTCTCACCACCATCAGAACATATCTTCAAAGATATCAGCCCAAAGAAAAAAAAGCGCCGCACCACCACGAGTTGGGCTCGAACCTCCAACTTTTCGGTTAACAGCCGATCACGCTAGCCAATTGCGCCATGGAGGCAGTCATGCTCCACTCTCACCACCATCAGGACATATCTTCAAAGCTATCAGCCCAAAGAAAAAAAAAGCGCCGCACAACCACCGGGTAGGCTCGAAACTCCAACTTTTCGGTTAACAGCCGATCGCGCTAGCCAATTGCGCCGCGGAGACAGTCCTGCTCCACTCTCACCACCATAAGAACATATCTTCAAAGCTATCAGCCCAAAGAAAAAAAAGTGCCGCACCACCACCGGGTGGGCTCGAACCTCCGACCTTTTGGTTAACAGCCGATCGCGCTAGCCAATTGCGCCACCGAGACTGTGCTGCTCCACTCTCACCACCATAAGAACATATCTTCAAAGCTATCAGCCCAAAGAAAAAAAAGCACCGCACCACCACCGGTTGGGCTCGAACCTCCAACCTTTCGGTGAACAGCCGATCGCGCTAGCCAATTGCGCCATGGAGGCAGTCATGCTCCACTCTCACCACCACCAGAACATATCTTCAAAGCTATCAGCCCACAGAAAAAAAAGCGCCGCACAACCACCGGGTAGGCTCGAACCTCCAACTTTTCGGTTAACAGCCGATCGCGCTAGCCAATTGCGCCACCGAGACAGTCCTGCTCCACTCTCAACACCATAAGAACATATCTTCAAAGCTATCAGCCCAAAGAAAAAAAAGCGCCGCACCACCACCGGGTGGGCTCGAACCTCCGACCTTTTGGTTAACAGCTGATCGCGCTAGCCAATTGCGCCACGGAGACAGTCCTGCTCCACTCTCACCACCATAAGAACATATCTTCAAAGCTATCAGCCCAAAGAAAAAAAAGCGCCGCACCACCACCGGGTGGGCTCGAACATCCAACCTTTCAGTTAACAGCCGATCGCGCTAGCCAATGCCCCACGGAGACAGTCGTGCTCCACTCTCACCACCGTCAGAACATTTCTTCAGAGCTATCACCTCAAAGAAAAAAAAACGCCGCACCACCACCGGTTGGGCTCGAACCTCCAACCTTTCGGTTAACAGCCGATTGCGCTAGCCAATTGCGCCACGAAGACAGTCCTGCTCCACTCTCACCACCATCAGAACATATCTTCAAAGCTATTACCGCAAAGAAAAAAGCAACACACCACTCCCGGGAGGGCTCGAAACTCCAACCTTTCGGTTAACAGCCAATCGCGCTAGCCCATTGCGCTACGGAGGCAGTCTTGCTCCACTCTCACCATCATCAGAACATATCTTCAAAGCTATCAGCGCAAAGAAAAAAAAAGCGCTGCACCACCACCAGGTGGGCTCGAACCTCCAACCTTTCGGTTAACAGCCGATCGCGCTAGCCCATTGCGCCACGATTACAGTCCTGCTCCACTCTCACCACCATAAGAACATATCTTCAAAGCTATCAGCCCAAAGAAAAAAAAAGCGCCGCACCACCGCCGGGGGGGCTCGAAACTCCAACCTTTTGGTTAACAGCCGATCGCGCTAGCCTATTGCGCCACGGAGACAGTCCTGCTCCACTCTCACCACCATCAGAACATATCTTCAAAGCTATCAGCCCAAACAAAAAAAGCGCCATACCAACACCGGGTGGGCTCGAACCTCCGACCTTTCGGTTAACAGCCGATCGCGCTAGCCAATAGCGCCATGGAGACAGTCCCGCTCCACTCTCACCACCATCAGAACATATCTTCAAAGATATCAGCCCAAAGAAAAAAAAGCGCCGCACCACCACGAGTTGGGCTCGAACCTCCAACTTTTCGGTTAACAGCCGATCACGCTAGCCAATTGCGCCATGGAGGCAGTCATGCTCCACTCTCACCACCATCAGGACATATCTTCAAAGCTATCAGCCCAAAGAAAAAAAAAGCGCCGCACAACCACCGGGTAGGCTCGAAACTCCAACTTTTCGGTTAACAGCCGATCGCGCTAGCCAATTGCGCCGCGGAGACAGTCCTGCTCCACTCTCACCACCATAAGAACATATCTTCAAAGCTATCAGCCCAAAGAAAAAAAAGTGCCGCACCACCACCGGGTGGGCTCGAACCTCCGACCTTTTGGTTAACAGCCGATCGCGCTAGCCAATTGCGCCACCGAGACTGTGCTGCTCCACTCTCACCACCATAAGAACATATCTTCAAAGCTATCAGCCCAAAGAAAAAAAAGCACCGCACCACCACCGGTTGGGCTCGAACCTCCAACCTTTCGGTGAACAGCCGATCGCGCTAGCCAATTGCGCGCGGAGACAGTCGTGCTCCACTCTCACCACCATCAGAACATATCTTCAAAGCTATCAGCGCAAAGAAAAAAAAGCGCCGCACCACCACCAGGTGGGCTCGAACCTCAAACCTTTCGGTTAACAGCCGATCGCGCTAGCCAATTGCGCTACGGAGACAGTCCTGCTCCACTCTCACCACCCTCAGACCATTTCTTCAGAGCTATCACCCCAAAGAAAAAAAAAGCGCCGCACCACCACCGGGTGGGCTCGAACCTCCAATCTTTCGGATAACAGCCGATCGCGCTAGCCAATTGCGCCACGGAGACAGTCCTGCTCTACTCTCACCACCATCAGAACATATCTTCAAAGCTATCAGCCCAAAGAAAAAAAAGCGCCGCACCACCACCGGGTGGGCTCGAACCTCCGACCTTTTGGTTAACAGCCGATCGCGCTAGCCAATTGCGCCACCGAGACTGTGCTGCTCCCCTCTCACCACCATCAGAACATATCTTCAAAGCTATTACCGCAAAGAAAAAAGCAACACACCACTCCCGGGAGGGCTCGAAACTCCGACCTTTCGCTTAACAGCTGATCGCGCTAGCCCATTGCGCCACGGAGGCAGTCTTGCTCCACTCTCACCACCATCAGAACATATCTTCAAAGCTATCAGCGCAAAGAAAAAAGCTACACACCACTCCCGGAAGGGCTCGAAATTCCAACCTTTCGGTCAACAGCCGATCGCGCTAGCCAATTGCGCCACGGAGACAGTCCTGCTCTACTCTCACCACCATCAGAACATATCTTCAAAGCTATCAGCGCAAAGAAAATAGCAACACACCACTCCCGGAAGGGCTCGAAATTCCAACCTTTCGGTCAACAGCCGATCGCGCTAGCCAATTGCGCCACGGAGACAGTCCTGCTCTAATCTCACCACCATCAGAACATATCTTCAAAGCTATCAGCCCAAAGAAAAAAAGCGCCGCACCACCACCGGGTGAGCTCGAACCTCTAACTTTTCAGTTAACAGCCGATCGCGCTAGCCCATTGCGCCACAGAGACAGTCCTGCTCCACTCTCACCACCATCAGAACATATCTGCGCCATGGAGACAGTCCTGCTCCACTCTCACCACCATCAGAACATATCTTCAAAGCTATCAGCCCAAAGAAAAAAAAGCGCCGCACCACCATCGGGTGAGCTCGAACCTCCAACTTTTCAGTTAACAGCCGATCGCGCTAGCCAATTGCGCCACGGAGACAGTCCTGCTCCACTCTCACCACCATCAGAACATATCTTCCAAGCTATCAGCCCAAAGAAAAAAAAGCGCCGCACCACCACCGGGTGAGCTCGAACCTCTAACTTTTCAGTTAACAGCCGATAGCGCTAGCCCATTGCGCCACGGAGACAGTCTTGCTCCCCTCTCACCGCCATCAGAACATATCTTAAAAGCTATCAGCCCAAAGAAAAAACCGCGCCATACCACCACCGGGTGGGCTCGAACCTCCGACCTTTTGGTTAGCAGCCGATCGCGCTAGCCAATTGCGCCACGGGGACCGTCCTGCTCCACTCTCACCACCGTCAGACCATTTCTTCAGAGCTATCACCACAAAGAAAAAAAAAGCGCCGCACCACCACTGGGGGTGCTCGAGATTCCAACCTTTCGGTTAACAGCCGATTGCGCTAGCCAATTGCCCCACGAAGACAGTCGTGCTCCAATCTCACCACCGTCAGAACATTTCTTCAGAGCTATCACCCCAAAGAAAAAAAAAGCGCCCACCACCACCGGTTGGGCTCGAACCTCCAATTTTCGGTTAACAGCCTATCGCGGTAGCCAATTGCGCCACGGAGACAGTCCTGCTCCACTCTCACCACCATCAGAACATATCTGCGCCATGGAGACAGTCCTGCTCCACTCTCACCACCATCAGAACATATCTTCAAAGCTATCAGCCCAAAGAAAAAAAAAGCGCCGCACCACCAACGGGAGGGCTCGAAACTCCAACCTTTCGGTCAACAGCCGATCGCGCTAGCCCATTGCGCCACGGAGACAGTCTTGCTCCCCTCTCACCGTCGTCAGAACATATCTTCAAAGCTATCAGCCCAAAGAAAAAAAAGCGCCATACCACCACCGGGTGGGCTCGAACCTCCGACCTTTTGCTTAGCAGCCGATCGCGCTAGCCAATTGCGCCATGGAGACAGTCCTGCTCCACTCTTACCACCATCTGAACATATCTTCAAAGCTATCAGCCCAAAGAAAAAGAAGCGCCGCACCACCACCGGGTGGGCTCGAACCTCCAACTTTTCGGTTAACAGCAGATCGCGCTGGCCAATTGCGCCACGGAGACATTCCTGCTCCACTCTCACCGCAATTAGAACATATCTTCAAAGCTATCAGCCCAAAGAAAAAAGCAACACACCCCACCCGGGAGGGCTCGAACCTCCAACTTTTCGGTTAACAGCCGATCGCTCTAGCCAATTGCACCACGCGGACCGTCCTGCTCCACTCTCACCACCGTCAGACCATTTCTTCAGAGCTATCACCCCAAAGAAAAAAAAAGCGCCGCACCACCACCGGGTGGGCTCGAACCTCCAACCTTTCGGTTAACAGCCGATCGCGCTAGCCAATTGCGCCACGGAGACAGTCCTGCTCTACTCTCACCACCACCAGAACATATCTTCAAAGCTATCAGCCCAAAGAAAAAAAAGTGCCGCACCACCGCCGGGTGGGCTGGAAACTCCAACCTTTCAGTTAAAAGCCGATCGCGCTAGCCAATTGCGCAATGGAGACAGTCCTGCTCCACTCTCACCACCATCAGGACATATCTTCAAAGCTATCAGCCCAAAGAAAAAAAAGCGCCATACCGCCACCAGGTGGGCTCGAACCTCCGACCTTTTGGTTAACAGCCGATCGCGCTAGCCAATTGCGTCATAGAGACAGTCCTGCTCCACTCTCATTACCATCAGAACATATCTTCAAAGCTATCAGCGCAAAGAAAAAAGCTACACACCACAACCGGGAGGGCTCGAAACTCCAACCTTTCGGTTACAACCGATCGCGCTAGCCAATTGCACCACGGAGACAGTCCTGCTCTACTCTCACCACCATCAGAACATATCTTCAAAGCTATAAGCCCAAAGAAAAAAAAGCGCCGCACCACTGCCGGGTGGGCTCGAAACTCCAACCTTTCGGTTAACAGCCGATCGCGCTAGCCAATTGCGCCACGGAGACAGTCCTGCTCCACTCTCACCACCATCAGAACATATCTTCAAAGCTATCAGCCCAAAGAAAAAAAAGCGCCATACCACCACCGGGTGGGCTCGAACCTCCGACCTTTTGGTTAACAGCCGATCGCGCTAGCCAATTGCGCCACGAAGATAGTCCTGCTCCCCTCTCACCACCATCAGAACATATCTTCAAAGCTATTACCGCAAAGAAAAAAGCAACACACCACTCCCGGGAGGGCTCGAAACTCCGACCTTTCGCTTAACAGCTGATCGCGCTAGCCCATTGCGCCACGGAGGCAGTCTTGCTCCACTCTCACCATCATCAGAACATATCTTCAAAGCTATCAGCGCAAAGAAAAAAAAAGCGCTGCACCACCACCGGGTGGGCTCGAACCTCCAACCTTTCGGTCAACAGCCGATCGCGCTAGCCCATTGCGCCATGGAGACAGTCTTGCTCCACTCTCACCACCATCAGAACATATCTTCAAAGCTATCAGCGCAAAGAAAAAAGCTACACACCACTTCCAGAAGGGCTCGAAATTCCAACCTTTCGGTCAACAGCCGATCGCGCTAGCCAATTGCGCCACGGAGACAGTCCTGCTCTACTCTCACCACCATCAGAACATATCTTCAAAGCTATCAGCGCAAAGAAAATAGCAACACACCACTCCTGGAAGGGCTCGAAATTCCAACCTTTCGGTCAACAGCCGATCGCGCTAGCCAATTGCGCCACGGAGACAGTCCTGCTCTAATCTCACCACCATAAGAACATATCTTCGAAGCTATCAGCCCAAAGAAAAAAAAGCACCGCACCACCACCGGTTGGGCTCGAACCTCCAACCCTTCGGTGAACAGCCGATCGCGCTAGCCAATTGCGCGCGGAGACAGTCGTGCTCCACTCTCACCACCATCAGAACATATCTTCAAAGCTATCAGCGCAAAGAAAAAAAAGCGCCGCACCACTCCCGGGAGGGCTCGAACCTCCAACCTTTCGGTTAACAGCAGATCGCGCTAGCCAATTGCGCCACGGAGACAGTCCTGCTCTACTCTCACCACCATCAGAACATATCTTCAAAGCTATCAGCCCAAAGAAAAAAAAGCGCCGCACCACCGCCGGGTGGACTCGAAACTCCAAACTTTCGGTTAACAGCCGATCGCGCTAGACAATTGCGCCACGGAGACAGTCCTGCTCCACTCTCACCACCATCAGAACATATCTTCAAAGCTATCAGCCCAAAGAAAAAAAAGCGCCGCACCACCGCCGGATGGGCTCGAAACTCCAACCTTTCGGTTAACAGCCGATCGCGCTAGCCAATTGCGCCATGGAGACCGTCCTGCTCCACTCTCACCACCATCAGAACATATCTTCAAAGCTATCAGTCCAAACAAAAAAAGCGCCATACCACCAACGGGTGGGCTCGAACCTCCGACCTTTTGGATAAGAGCCGATCGCGCTAGCCAATTGCGCCATGGAGACAGACCTGCTTCACTCTCACCACCATCAGAACATATCTTCAAAGCTATCAGCCCAAAGAAAAAAAAGCGCCGCACCACCACGAGGTGGGCTCGTACCTCCAACTTTTCGGTTAACAGCCGATCACGCTAGCCAATTGCGCCATGGAGACAGTCATGCTCCACTCTCACCACCACCAGAACATATCTTCAAAGCTATCAGCCCACAGAAAAAAAAGTGCCGCACAACTACCGGGTAGGCTCGAACCTCCAACGTTTCGGTTAACAGCCGATCGCGCTAGCCAATTGCGCCACGGAGACAGTCCTGCTCCACTCTCACCACCATAAGAACATATCTTCAAAGCTATCAGCCCAAAGAAAAAAAGCGCCGCACCACCACCGGGTGGGCTCGAACCTCCGACCTTTTGGTTAACAGCCGAACGCGCTAGCCAATTGCGCCACGGAGACAGTCCTGCTCCACTCTCACCACCATAAGAACATATCTTCAAAGCTATCAGCCCGAAGAAAAAAAAAGCGCCGCACCACCACCGGGTGGGCTCGAACATCCAACCTTTCTGTTACCAGCCGATCGCGCTAGCCAATTGCCCCACGAAGACAGTCGTGCTCCACTCTCACCACCGTCAGAACATTTCTTCAGAGCTATCGGCGCAAAGAAAAAAAAGCGTTGCACCACCACCAGGTGGGCTCGAACCTCCAACCTTTCGGTTAACAGCCGATCGCGCTAGCCCATTGCGCCACGAAGACAGTCCTGCTCCACTCTCACCACCATCAGAACATATCTTCAAAGCTATCAGCACAAAAAAAGCAACACACCTCTCCCGAGAGGGCTCGAAACTCCAACCTTTCGGTTAACAGCCGATCGCGCTAGCCAATTGCGCCACGGAGACAGTCCTGCTCTACTCTCACCACCATCAGAACATATCTTCAAAGCTATCAGCCCAAAGAAAAAAAAAGCGCCGTACCACCGCCGGGTGGGCTCGAAACTCCAACCTTTCGGTTAACAGCCGATCGCGCTAGCCAATTGCGCCACGGAGACGGTCCTGCTCCACTCTCACCACCATCAGAACATAACTTCGAAGCTATCAGCCCAAACAAATAAAGTGCCATACCACCACTGGGTGGGCTGGAACCTCCGACCTTTTGGTTAACAGCCGATCGCGCTAGCCAATTGCGCCATGGAGACAGTCCTGCTCCACTCTCACCACCATCAGAACATATCTTCAAAGCTATCAGCCCAAAGAAAAAAAAGCGCCGCACCACCACGAGTTGGGCTCGAACCTCCAACTTTTCGGTTAACAGCCGATCACGCTAGCCAATTGCGCCATGGAGGCAGTCATGCTCCACTCTCACCACCATCAGAACATATCTTCAGAGCTATCAGCCCAAAGAAAAAAAAGCGCCGCACAACCACCGGGTAGGCTCGAACCTCCAACTTTTCGGTTAACAGCCGATCGCGCTAGCCAATTGCGCCACGGAGACAGTCCTGCTCCACTCTCACCACCATAAGAACATATCTTCAAAGCTATCAGCCCAAAGAAAAAAAAGCGCCGCACAACCACCGGGTGGGCTCGAACCTCCGACCTTTTGGTTAACAGCCGATCGCGCTAGCCAATTGCGCCACCGAGACTGTCCTGCTCCACTCTCACCGCCATAAGAACATATCATCAAAGCTATCAGCCCAAAGAAAAAAAAGCACCGCACCACCACTGGTTGGGCTCGAACCTCCAACCTTTAGGTGAACAGCCGATCGCGCCAGCCAATTGCGCGCGGAGACAGTCGTGCTCCACTCTCACCACCATCAGAACATATCTTCAAAGCTATCAGCGCAAAGAAAAAAAAGCGCCGCACCACCATCAGGTGGGCTCGAACCTCCAACCTTTCAATTAACAGCAGATCGCGCTAGCCACGGAGACAATCGTGCTCCACTCTCACCGCCATCAGAACATATCTTCAAAGCTATCAGCGCAAAGAAAAAAGCAACACACCCCACTCGGGAGGGCTCGAACCTCCAAGTTTTCGGTTAACAGCCAATCGCGCTAGCCAATTGCGCCACGGGGACCGTCCTGCTCCACTCTCACCACCCTCAGACCATTTCTTCAGAGCTATCACCCCAAAGAAAAAAAAAGCGCCGCACCACCACCGGGTGGGCTCGAACCTCCAACCTTTCGGTTAACAGCCGATCGCGCTAGCCAATTGCGCCACGGAGACAGTCCTGCTCCACTCTCACCACCATAAGAACATATCTTCAAAGCTATCAGCCCAAAGAAAAAAAAAGCGCCGCACCACCACCGGGTGGGCTCGAACCTCCGACCTTTTGGTTAACAGCCGATCGCGCTAGCCAATTGCGCCACCGAGACTGTCCTGCTCCACTCTCACCACCATAAGAACATATCTTCAAAGCTATCAGCCCAAAGAAAAAAAAGCACCGCACCACCACCGGTTGGTCTCGAACCTCCAACCTTTAGGTGAACAGCCGATCGCGCTAGCCAATTGCGCGCGGAGACAGTCGTGCTCCACTCTCACCACCATCAGAACATATCTTCAAAGCTATCAGCGCAAAGAAAAAAAAGCGCCGCACCACCATCAGGTGGGCTCGAACCTCCAACCTTTCGGTTAACAGCAGATCGCGCTAGCCACGGAGACAATCGTGCTCCACTCTCACCGCCATCAGAACATATCTTCAAAGCTATCAGCGCAAAGAAAAAAGCAACACACCCCACTCGGGAGGGCTCGAACCTCCAAGTTTTCGGTTAACAGCCAATCGCGCTAGCCAATTGCGCCACGGGGACCGTCCTGCTCCACTCTCACCACCCTCAGACCATTTCTTCAGAGCTATCACCCCAAAGAAAAAAAAAGCGCCGCACCACCACCGGGTGGGCTCGAACCTCCAACCTTTCGGTTAACAGACGATCGCGCTAGCGAATTGCGCTACGGAGACAGTCCTGCTCTACTCTCACCAGCATCAAAACATATCTTCAAAGCTATCAGCCCAAAGAAAAAAAAGCGCCGCACCACCGCCATGTGGGCTCGAAACTCCAACCTTTCGGTTAACAGCCGATCGCGCTAGCCCATTGCGCCACGGAGACAGTCCTGCTCCACTCTCACCACCATAAGAACATATCTTCAAAGCTATCAGCCCAAAGAAAAAAAAAGCGCCGCACCACCACCGGGTGGGCTCGAACCTCCGTCCTTTTGGTTAACAGCCGATCGCGCTAGCCAATTGCGCCACCGAGACTGTCCTGCTCCACTCTCACCACCATAAGAACATATCTTCGAAGCTATCAGCCCAAAGAAAAAAAAGCACCGCACCACCACCGGTTGGGCTCGAACCTCCAACCCTTCGGTGAACAGCCGATCGCGCTAGCCAATTGCGCGCGGAGACAGTCGTGCTCCACTCTCACCACCATCAGAACATATCTTCAAAGCTATCAGCGCAAAGAAAAAAAAGCGCCGCACCACCACCAGGTGGGCTCGAACCTCCAACCTTTCGGTTAACAGCAGATCGCGCTAGCCAATTGCGCCACGGAGACAATCGTGCTCCACTCTCACCACCATCAGAACATATCTTCAAAGCTATCAGCGCAAAGAAAAAAGCAACACACCCCACCCGGGAGAGCTCGAACCTCCAACTTTTCGGTTAACAGCCAATCGCGCTAGCCAATTGCGCCACGGGGACCGTCCTGCTCCACTCTCACCACCCTCAGACCATTTCTTCAGAGCTATCACCCCAAAGAAAAAAAAAGCGCCGCACCACCACCGGGTGGGCTCGAACCTTCAACCTTTCGGGTAGGCTCGAACCTCCAACTTTTCGATTAACAGCCGATCACGCTAGCCAATTGCGCCATGGAGACAGTCCTGCTCCACTCTCACCACCATCAAAACATATCTTCAAAGCTATCAGCCCAAAGAAAAAAAGCGCCGCACCACCACGAGGTGGGCTCGAACCTCCAACTTTTCGGTTAACAGCCGATCAGGCTAGCCAATTGCGCCTTGGAGACAGTCATGCTCCACTCTCACCACCACCAGAACATATCTTCAAAGCTATCAGCCCACAGAAAAAAAAGCGCCGCACAACCACCGGGTAGGCTCGAACCTCCAAATTTTCGGTTAACAGCCGATCGCGCTAGCCAATTGCGCCACCGAGACAGTCCTGCTCCACTCTCAACACCATAAGAACATATCTTCAAAGCTATCAGCCCAAAGAAAAAAAAGCGCCGCACCACCACCGGGTGGGCTCGAACCTCCGACCTTTTGGTTAACAGCTGATCGCGCTAGCCAATTGCGCCACGGAGACAGTCCTGCTCCACTCTCACCACCATAAGAACATATCTTCAAAGCTATCAGCCCAAAGAAAAAAAAGCGCCGCACCACCACCGGGTGGGCTCGAACATCCAACCTTTCAGTTAACAGCCGATCGCGCTAGCCAATGCCCCACGGAGACAGTCGTGCTCCACTCTCACCACCGTCAGAACATTTCTTCAGAGCTATCACCTCAAAGAAAAAAAAACGCCGCACCACCACCGGTTGGGCTCGAACCTCCAACCTTTCGGTTAACAGCCGATTGCGCTAGCCAATTGCGCCACGAAGACAGTCCTGCTCCACTCTCACCACCATCAGAACATATCTTCAAAGCTATTACCGCAAAGAAAAAAGCAACACACCACTCCCGGGAGGGCTCGAAACTCCAACCTTTCGGTTAACAGCCAATCGCGCTAGCCCATTGCGCTACGGAGGCAGTCTTGCTCCACTCTCACCATCATCAGAACATATCTTCAAAGCTATCAGCGCAAAGAAAAAAAAAGCGCTGCACCACCACCAGGTGGGCTCGAACCTCCAACCTTTCGGTTAACAGCCGATCGCGCTAGCCCATTGCGCCACGAAGACAGTCCTGCTCCACTCTCACCACCATAAGAACATATCTTCAAAGCTATCAGCCCAAAGAAAAAAAAAGCGCCGCACCACCGCCGGGGGGGCTCGAAACTCCAACCTTTTGGTTAACAGCCGATCGCGCTAGCCTATTGCGCCACGGAGACAGTCCTGCTCCACTCTCACCACCATCAGAACATATCTTCAAAGCTATCAGCCCAAACAAAAAAAGCGCCATACCAACACCGGGTGGGCTCGAACCTCCGACCTTTCGGTTAACAGCCGATCGCGCTAGCCAATAGCGCCATGGAGACAGTCCCGCTCCACTCTCACCACCATCAGAACATATCTTCAAAGATATCAGCCCAAAGAAAAAAAAGCGCCGCACCACCACGAGTTGGGCTCGAACCTCCAACTTTTCGGTTAACAGCCGATCACGCTAGCCAATTGCGCCATGGAGGCAGTCATGCTCCACTCTCACCACCATCAGGACATATCTTCAAAGCTATCAGCCCAAAGAAAAAAAAAGCGCCGCACAACCACCGGGTAGGCTCGAAACTCCAACTTTTCGGTTAACAGCCGATCGCGCTAGCCAATTGCGCCGCGGAGACAGTCCTGCTCCACTCTCACCACCATAAGAACATATCTTCAAAGCTATCAGCCCAAAGAAAAAAAAGTGCCGCACCACCACCGGTTGGGCTCGAACCTCCAACCTTTCGGTGAACAGCCGATCGCGCTAGCCAATTGCGCGCGGAGACAGTCGTGCTCCACTCTCACCACCATCAGAACATATCTTCAAAGCTATCAGCGCAAAGAAAAAAAAGCGCCGCACCACCACCAGGTGGGCTCGAACCTCAAACCTTTCGGTTAACAGCCGATCGCGCTAGCCAATTGCGCCACGGAGACAGTCCTGCTCCACTCTCACCACCCTCAGACCATTTCTTCAGAGCTATCACCCCAAAGAAAAAAAAAGCGCCGCACCACCACCGGGTGGGCTCGAACCTCCAATCTTTCGGATAACAGCCGATCGCGCTAGCCAATTGCGCCACGGAGACAGTCCTGCTCTACTCTCACCACCATCAGAACATATCTTCAAAGCTATCAGCCCAAAGAAAAAAAAGCGCCGCACCACCACCGGATGGGCTCGAACCTCCGACCTTTTGGTTAACAGCCGATCGCGCTAGCCAATTGCGCCACCGAGACTGTGCTGCTCCCCTCTCACCACCATCAGAACATATCTTCAAAGCTATTACCGCAAAGAAAAAAGCAACACACCACTCCCGGGAGGGCTCGAAACTCCGACCTTTCGCTTAACAGCTGATCGCGCTAGCCCATTGCGCCACGGAGGCAGTCTTGCTCCACTCTCACCACCATCAGAACATATCTTCAAAGCTATCAGCGCAAAGAAAAAAGCTACACACCACTCCCGGAAGGGCTCGAAATTCCAACCTTTCGGTCAACAGCCGATCGCGCTAGCCAATTGCGCCACGGAGACAGTCCTGCTCTACTCTCACCACCATCAGAACATATCTTCAAAGCTATCAGCGCAAAGAAAATAGCAACACACCACTCCCGGAAGGGCTCGAAATTCCAACCTTTCGGTCAACAGCCGATCGCGCTAGCCAATTGCGCCACGGAGACAGTCCTGCTCTAATCTCACCACCATCAGAACATATCTTCAAAGCTATCAGCCCAAAGAAAAAAAGCGCCGCACCACCACCGGGTGAGCTCGAACCTCTAACTTTTCAGTTAACAGCCGATCGCGCTAGCCCATTGCGCCACAGAGACAGTCCTGCTCCACTCTCACCACCATCAGAACATATCTGCGCCATGGAGACAGTCCTGCTCCACTCTCACCACCATCAGAACATATCTTCAAAGCTATCAGCCCAAAGAAAAAAAAGCGCCGCACCACCACCGGGTGAGCTCGAACCTCCAACTTTTCAGTTAACAGCCGATCGCGCTAGCCAATTGCGCCACGGAGACAGTCCTGCTCCACTCTCACCACCATCAGAACATATCTTCCAAGCTATCAGCCCAAAGAAAAAAAAGCGCCGCACCACCACCGGGTGAGCTCGAACCTCTAACTTTTCAGTTAACAGCCGATAGCGCTAGCCCATTGCGCCACGGAGACAGTCTTGCTCCCCTCTCACCGCCATCAGAACATATCTTAAAAGCTATCAGCCCAAAGAAAAAACCGCGCCATACCACCACCGGGTGGGCTCGAACCTCCGACCTTTTGGTTAGCAGCCGATCGCGCTAGCCAATTGCGCCACGGGGACCGTCCTGCTCCACTCTCACCACCGTCAGACCATTTCTTCAGAGCTATCACCCCAAAGAAAAAAAAAGCGCCGCACCACCACTGGGGGTGCTCGAGCCTCCAACCTTTCGGTTAACAGCCGATTGCGCTAGCCAATTGCCCCACGAAGACAGTCGTGCTCCAATCTCACCACCGTCAGAACATTTCTTCAGAGCTATCACCCCAAAGAAAAAAAAAGCGCCCACCACCACCGGTTGGGCTCGAACCTCCAATTTTCGGTTAACAGCCTATCGCGGTAGCCAATTGCGCCATGGAGACAGTCCTGCTCCACTCTCACCACCATCAGAACATATCTGCGCCATGGAGACAGTCCTGCTCCACTCTCACCACCATCAGAACATATCTTCAAAGCTATCAGCCCAAAGAAAAAAAAAGCGCCGCACCACCAACGGGAGGGCTCGAAACTCCAACCTTTCGGTCAACAGCCGATCGCGCTAGCCCATTGCGCCACGGAGACAGTCTTGCTCCCCTCTCACCGTCATCAGAACATATCTTCAAAGCTATCAGCCCAAAGAAAAAAAAGCGCCATACCACCACCGGGTGGGCTCGAACCTCCGACCTTTTGCTTAGCAGCCGATCGCGCTAGCCAATTGCGCCATGGAGACAGTCCTGCTCCACTCTTACCACCATCTGAACATATCTTCAAAGCTATCAGCCCAAAGAAAAAGAAGCGCCGCACCACCACCGGATGGGCTCGAACCTCCAACTTTTCGGTTAACAGCCGATCACGCTAGCCAATTGCGCCACGGAGACAGTCCTGCTCCACTCTCACCACCATCAGAACATATCTTCAAAGCTATCAGCCCTAAGAAAAAAAGCGCCGCACCACCACCGGGTGAGCTCGAACCTCCAACCTTTCGGTTAACAGCACATCGCGCTAGCCGATTGCGCCACGGAGACAATTGTGCTCCACTCTCACCACCATCAGAACATATCTTCAAAGCTATCAGCGCAAAGAAAAAAGCAACACACCCCACCCGGGAGGGCTCGAACCTCCAACTTTTCGGTTAACAGCAGATCGCGCTGGCCAATTGCGCCACGGAGACATTCCTGCTCCACTCTCACCGCAATTAGAACATATCTTCAAAGCTATCAGCCCAAAGAAAAAAGCAACACACCCCACCCGGGAGGGCTCGAACCTCCAACTTTTCGGTTAACAGCCGATCGCTCTAGCCAATTGCACCACGCGGACCGTCCTGCTCCACTCTCACCACCGTCAGACCATTTCTTCAGAGCTATCACCCCAAAGAAAAAAAAAGCGCCGCACCACCACCGGGTGGGCTCGAACCTCCAACCTTTCGGTTAACAGCCGATCGCGCTAGCCAATTGCGCCACGGAGACAGTCCTGCTCTACTCTCACCACCACCAGAACATATCTTCAAAGCTATCAGCCCAAAGAAAAAAAAGTGCCGCACCACCGCCGGGTGGGCTGGAAACTCCAACCTTTCAGTTAAAAGCCGATCGCGCTAGCCAATTGCGCAATGGAGACAGTCCTGCTCCACTCTCACCACCATCAGGACATATCTTCAAAGCTATCAGCCCAAAGAAAAAAAAGCGCCATACCGCCACCAGGTGGGCTCGAACCTCCGACCTTTTGGTTAACAGCCGATCGCGCTAGCCAATTGCGTCATAGAGACAGTCCTGCTCCACTCTCATTACCATCAGAACATATCTTCAAAGCTATCAGCGCAAAGAAAAAAGCTACACACCACAACCGGGAGGGCTCGAAACTCCAACCTTTCGGTTACAACCGATCGCGCTAGCCAATTGCACCACGGAGACAGTCCTGCTCTACTCTCACCACCATCAGAACATATCTTCAAAGCTATAAGCCCAAAGAAAAAAAAGCGCCGCACCACTGCCGGGTGGGCTCGAAACTCCAACCGTTCGGTTAACAGCCGATCGCGCTAGCCAATTGCGCCACGGAGACAGTCCTGCTCCACTCTCGCCACCATCAGAACATATCTTCAAAGCTATCAGCCCAAAGAAAAAAAAGCGCCATACCACCACCGGGTGGGCTCGAACCTCCGACCTTTTGGTTAACAGCCGATCGCGCTAGCCAATTGCGCCACGAAGATAGTCCTGCTCCCCTCTCACCACCATCAGAACATATCTTCAAAGCTATTACCGCAAAGAAAAAAGCAACACACCACTCCCGGGAGGGCTCGAAACTCCGACCTTTCGCTTAACAGCTGATCGCGCTAGCCCATTGCGCCACGGAGGCAGTCTTGCTCCACTCTCACCATCATCAGAACATATCTTCAAAGCTATCAGCGCAAAGAAAAAAAAAAGCGCTGCACCACCACCGGGTGGGCTCGAACCTCCAACCTTTCGGTCAACAGCCGATCGCGCTAGCCCATTGCGCCATGGAGACAGTCTTGCTCCACTCTCACCACCATCAGAACATATCTTCAAAGCTATCAGCGCAAAGAAAAAAGCTACACACCACTCCCGGAAGGGGTCGAAATTCCAACCTTTCGGTCAACAGCCGATCGCGCTAGCCAATTGCGCCACGGAGACAGTCCTGCTCTACTCTCACCACCATCAGAACATATCTTCAAAGCTATCAGCGCAAAGAAAATAGCAACACACCACTCCTGGAAGGGCTCGAAATTCCAACCTTTCGGTCAACAGCCGATCGCGCTAGCCAATTGCGCCACGGAGACAGTCCTGCTCTAATCTCACCACCATCAGAACATATCTTCAAAGCTATCAGCCCAAAGAAAAAAAAGCGCCGCACCACCACCGGGTGAGCTCGAACCTCTAACTTTTCAGTTAACAGCCGATCGCGCTAGCCCATTGCGCCACGGAGACAGTCCTGCTCCACTCTCACCACCATCAGAACATATCTGCGCCATGGAGACAGTCCTGCTCCACTCTCACCACCATCAGAACATATCTTCAAAGCTATCAGCCCAAAGAAAAAAAAGCGCCGCACCACCACCGGGTGAGCTCGAACCTCCAACTTTTCAGTTAACAGCCGATCGCGCTAGCCAATTGCGCCACGGAGACAGTCCTGCTCCACTCTCACCACCATCAGAACATATCTTCCAAGCTATCAGCCCAAAGAAAAAAAAGCGCCGCACCATCACCGGGTGAGCTCGAACCTCCAACTTTTCGGTTAACAGCCTATCGCGGTAGCCAATTGCGCCACGGAGACAGTCCTGCTCCACTCTCACCACCATCAGAACATATCTGCGCCATGGAGACAGTCCTGCTCCACTCTCACCACCATCAGAACATATCTTCAAAGCTATCAGCCCAAAGAAAAAAAAGCGCCGCACCACCAACGGGAGGGCTCGAAACTCCAACCTTTCGGTCAACAGCCGATCGCGCTAGCCCATTGCGCCAAGGAGACAGTCTTGCTCCCCTCTCACCGTCATCAGAACATATCTTCAAAGCTATCAGCCCAAAGAAAAAAAAGCGCCATACCACCACCGGGTGGGCTCGAACCTCCGACCTTTTGCTTAGCAGCCGATCGCGCTAGCCAATTGCGCCACGGGGACCGTCCTGCTCCACTCTCATCACCGTCAGACCATTTCTTCAGAGCTATCACCCCAAAGAAAAAAAAGCGCCGCACCACCACCGGGGGTGCTCGAACCTCCAACCTTTCGGTTAACAGCCGATTGCGCTAGCCAATTGCCCCACGAAGACAGTCGTGCTCCAATCTCACCACCGTCAGAACATTTCTTCAGA
This sequence comes from Rhipicephalus microplus, assembly GCF_043290135.1. Classification (NCBI taxonomy): domain Eukaryota; kingdom Metazoa; phylum Arthropoda; class Arachnida; order Ixodida; family Ixodidae; genus Rhipicephalus; species Rhipicephalus microplus. Next base: position 205,017 of record NW_027464700.1, on the reverse strand, counting down.
GCTATCACCCCAAAGAAAAAAAAGCGCCCACCACCACCGGTTGGGCTCGAACCTCCAACCTTTCGGTTAACAGCCGATTGCGCTAGCCAATTGCGCCACGGAGACAGTCCTGCTCTACTCTCACCACCATCAGAACATATCTTCAAAGCTATCAGCCCAAAAAAAAGCGCCACACCACCGCCGGGTGGGCTCGAAACTACAACCTTTCGGTTAACAGCCGATCGCGCTAGCCAATTGCGCCACGGAGACAGTCCTGCTCCACTCTCACCACCATAAGAACATATCTTCAAAGCTATCAGCCCAAAGACAAAAAAGCGCCGCACCACCACCGGGTGGGCTGGAACCTCCGACCTTTTGGTTAACAGCCGATCGCGCTAGCCAATTGCGCCACGGAGACAGTCCTGCTCCACTCTCACCACCATCAGAACATATCTTCAAAGCTATCAGCCCACAGAAAAAAAGCGCCGCACAACCACCGCGTACGCTCGAACCTCCAACTTTTCGGTTAACAGCGGATCGCGCTAGCCAATTGCGCCACGGAGACAGTCCTGCTCCACTCTCACCACCATAAGAACATATCTTCAAAGCTATCAGCCCAAAGAAAAAAAAGCGCCGCACCACCACCGGGTGGGCTCGAACCTCCAACCTTTCGGTTAACAGCAGACCGCGCTAGCCAATTGCGCCACGGAGACAATTGTGCTCCACTCTCACCACTATCAGAACATATCTTCAGAGCTATCACCCCAAAGAAAAAAAAAGTGCCGCACCACCACCGGGGGGGCTCGAACCTCCAACCTTTCGGTTAACAGCCGATCGCGCTAGCCAATTGCCCCACGGAGACGGTCGTGCTCCACTCTCACCACCGTCAGAACATTTCTTCAGAGCTATCACCCCAAAGAAAAAAAAGCGCCCACCACCACCGGTTGGGCTCGAACCTCCAACCTTTCGGTTAACAGCCGATCGCGCTAGCCAATTACGCCACGGAGACAGTCCTGCTCCACTCTAACCACCATCAGAACATATCTTCAAAGCTATCAGCCCAAAGAAAAAAAAGCGCCGCACCACCACCGGGTCGGCTCGAACCTCCGACCTTTCGGTTAACAGCCGATCGCGCTAGCCAATAGCGCCATGGAGACAGTCCCGCTCCACTCTCACCACCATCAGAACATATCTTCAAAGATATCAGCCCAAAGAAAAAAAAAGCGCCGCACCACCACGAGTTGGGCTCGAACCTCCAACTTTTCGGTTAACAGCCGATCACGCTAGCCAATTGCGCCATGGAGGCAGTCATGCTCCACTCTCACCACCATCAGGACATATCTTCAAAGCTATCAGCCCAAAGAAAAAAAAGCGCCGCACAACCACCGGGTAGGCTCGAAACTCCAACTTTTCGGTTAACAGCCGATCGCGCCAGCCAATTGCGCCGCGGAGACAGTCCTGCTCCACTCTCACCACCATCAGAACATATCTTCAAAGCTATTACCGCAAAGAAAAAAGCAACACACCACTCCCGGGAGGGCTCGAAACTCCGACCTTTCGCTTAACAGCTGATCGCGCTAGCCCATTGCGCCACGGAGGCAGTCTTGCTCCACTCTCACCATCATCAGAACATATCTTCAAAGCTATCAGCGCAAAGAAAAAAAAGCGCTGCACCACCACCGGGTGGGCTCGAACCTCCAACCTTTCGGTCAACAGCCGATCGCGCTAGCCCATTGCGCCATGGAGACAGTCTTGCTCCACTCTCACCACCATCAGAACATATCTTCAAAGCTATCAGCGCAAAGAAAAAAGCTACACACCACTCCCGGAAGGGCTCGAAATTCCAACCTTTCGGTCAACAGCCGATCGCGCTAGCCAATTGCGCCACGGAGACAGTCCTGCTCTACTCTCACCACCATCAGAACATATCTTCAAAGCTATCAGCGCAAAGAAAATAGCAACACACCACTCCTGGAAGGGCTCGAAATTCCAACCTTTCGGTCAACAGCCGATCGCGCTAGCCAATTGCGCCACGGAGACAGTCCTGCTCTAATCTCACCACCATCAGAACATATCTTCAAAGCTATCAGCCCAAAGAAAAAAAAGCGCCGCACCACCACCAGGTGAGCTCGAACCTCTAACTTTTCAGTTAACAGCCGATCGCGCTAGCCCATTGCGCCACGGAGACAGTCCTGCTCCACTCTCACCACCATCAGAACATATCTGCGCCATGGAGACAGTCCTGCTCCACTCTCACCACCATCAGAACATATCTTCAAAGCTATCAGCCCAAAGAAAAAAAAGCGCCGCACCACCACCGGGTGAGCTCGAACCTCCAACTTTTCAGTTAACAGCCGATCGCGCTAGCCAATTGCGCCACGGAGACAGTCCTGCTCCACTCTCACCACCATCAGAACATATCTTCCAAGCTATCAGCCCAAAGAAAAAAAAGCGCCGCACCATCACCGGGTGAGCTCGAACCTCTAACTTTTCTGTTAACAGCCGATCGCGCTAGCCCATTGCGCCACGGAGACAGTCTTGCTCCCCTCTCACCGCCATCAGAACATATCTTAAAAGCTATCAGCTCAAAGAAAAAACCGCGCCATACCACCACCGGGTGGGCTCGAACCTCCAACCTTTTGGTTAGCAGCCGATCGCGCTAGCCAATTGCGCCACGGTGACCGTCCTGCTCCACTCTCACCACCGTCAGACCATTTCTTCAGAGCTATCAGCGCAAAGAAAAAAGCTACACACCACTGCCGGAAGGGCTCGAAATTCCAACCTTTCGGTCAACAGCCGATCGCGCTAGCCAATTGCGCCACGGAGACAGTCCTGCTCTACTCTCACCACCATCAGAACATATCTTCAAAGCTATCAGCGCAAAGAAAATAGCAACACACCACTCCTGGAAGGGCTCGAAATTCCAACCTTTCGGTCAACAGCCGATCGCGCTAGCCAATTGCGCCACGGAGACAGTCCTGCTCTAATCTCACCACCATCAGAACATATCTTCAAAGCTATCAGCCCAAAGAAAAAAAAGCGCCGCACCACCACCAGGTGAGCTCGAACCTCTAACTTTTCAGTTAACAGCCGATCGCGCTAGCCCATTGCGCCACGGAGACAGTCCTGCTCCACTCTCACCACCATCAGAACATATCTGCGCCATGGAGACAGTCCTGCTCCACTCTCACCACCATCAGAACATATCTTCAAAGCTATCAGCCCAAAGAAAAAAAAGCGCCGCACCACCACCGGGTGAGCTCGAACCTCCAACTTTTCAGTTAACAGCCGATCGCGCTAGCCAATTGCGCCACGGAGACAGTCCTGCTCCACTCTCACCACCATCAGAACATATCTTCCAAGCTATCAGCCCAAAGAAAAAAAAGCGCCGCACCATCACCGGGTGAGCTCGAACCTCTAACTTTTCTGTTAACAGCCGATCGCGCTAGCCCATTGCGCCACGGAGACAGTCTTGCTCCCCTCTCACCGCCATCAGAACATATCTTAAAAGCTATCAGCTCAAAGAAAAAACCGCGCCATACCACCACCGGGTGGGCTCGAACCTCCAACCTTTTGGTTAGCAGCCGATCGCGCTAGCCAATTGCGCCACGGTGACCGTCCTGCTCCACTCTCACCACCGTCAGACCATTTCTTCAGAGCTATCACCCCAAAGAAAAAAAAAGCGCCGCACCACCACCGGGGGTGCTCGAGCCTCCAACCTTTCGGTTAACAGCCGATTGCGCTAGCCAATTGCCCCACGAAGACAGTCGTGCTCCAATCTCACCACCGTCAGAACATTTCTTCAGAGCTATCACCCCAAAGAAAAAAAAAGCGCCCACCACCACCGGTTGGGCTCGAACCTCCAACTTTTCGGTTAACAGCCTATCGCGGTAGCCAATTGCGCCACGGAGACAGTCCTGCTCCACTCTCACCACCATCAGAACATATCTGCGCCATGGAGACAGTCCTGCTCCACTCTCACCACCATCAGAACATATCTTCAAAGCTATCAGCCCAAAGAAAAAAAAGCGCCGCACCACCAACGGGAGGGCTCGAAACTCCAACCTTTCGGTCAACAGCCGATCGCGCTAGCCCATTGCGCCACGGAGACAGTCTTGCTCCCCTCTCACCGTCATCAGAACATATCTTCAAAGCTATCAGCCCAAAGAAAAAAAGCGCCATACCACCACCGGGTGGGCTCGAACCTCCGACCTTTTGCTTAGCAGCCGATCGCGCTAGCCAATTGCGCCACGGGGACCGTCCTGCTCCACTCTCATCACCGTCAGACCATTTCTTCAGAGCTATCACCCCAAAGAAAAAAAAGCGCCGCACCACCACCGGGGGTGCTCGAACCTCCAACCTTTCGGTTAACAGCCGATTGCGCTAGCCAATTGCCCCACGAAGACAGTCGTGCTCCAATCTCACCACCGTCAGAACATTTCTTCAGAGCTATCACCCCAAAGAAAAAAAAGCGCCCACCACCACCGGTTGGGCTCGAACCTCCAACCTTTCGGTTAACAGCCGATTGCGCTAGCGAATTGCGCCACGGAGACAGTCCTGCTCTACTCTCACCACCATCAGAACATATCTTCAAAGCTATCAGCCCAAAAAAAAGCGCCACACCACCGCCGTGTGGGCTCGAAACTACAACCTTTCGGTTAACAGCCGATCGCGCTAGCCAATTGCGCCACGGAGACAGTCCTGCTCCACTCTCACCACCTTAAGAACATATCTTCAAAGCTATCAGCCCAAAGACAAAAAAGCGCCGCACCACCACCGGGTGGGCTGGAACCTCCGACCTTTTGGTTAACAGCCGATCGCGCTAGCCAATTGCGCCACGGAGACAGTCCAGCTCCACTCTCACCACCATCAGAACATATCTTCAAAGCTATCAGCCCACAGAAAAAAAGCGCCGCACAACCACCGCGTACGCTCGAACCTCCAACTTTTCGGTTAACAGCGGATCGCGCTAGCCAATTGCGCCTCGGAGACAGTCCTGCTCCACTCTCACCACCATAAGAACATATCTTCAAAGCTATCAGCCCAAAGAAAAAAAAGCGCCGCACCACCACCGGGTGGGCTCGAACCTCCAACCTTTCGGTTAACAGCAGACCGCGCTAGCCAATTGCGCCACGGAGACAATTGTGCTCCACTCTCACCACTATCAGAACATATCTTCAGAGCTATCACCCCAAAGAAAAAAAAAGTGCCGCACCACCACCGGTGGGGCTCGAATCTCCAACCTTTCGGTTAACAGCCGATCGCGCTAGCCAATTGCCCCACGGAGACGGTCGTGCTCCACTCTCACCACCGTCAGAACATTTCTTCAGAGCTATCACCCCAAAGAAAAAAAAGCGCCCACCACCACCGGTTGGGCTCGAACCTCCAACCTTTCGGTTAACAGCCGATCGCGCTAGCCAATTACGCCACGGAGACAGTCCTGCTCCACTCTAACCACCATCAAAACATATCTTCAAAGCTATCAGCCCAAAGAAAAAAAAGCGCCGCACCACCACCGGGTCGGCTCGAACCTCCGACCTTTCGGTTAACAGCCGATCGCGCTAGCCAATAGCGCCATGGAGACAGTCCCGCTCCACTCTCACCACCATCAGAACATATCTTCAAAGATATCAGCCCAAAGAAAAAAAAGCGCCGCACCACCACGAGTTGGGCTCGAACCTCCAACTTTTCGGTTAACAGCCGATCACGCTAGCCAATTGCGCCATGGAGGCAGTCATGCTCCACTCTCACCACCATCAGGACATATCTTCAAAGCTATCAGCCCAAAGAAAAAAAAAGCGCCGCACAACCACCGGGTAGGCTCGAAACTCCAACTTTTCGGTTAACAGCCGATCGCGCTAGCCAATTGCGCCGCGGAGACAGTCCTGCTCCACTCTCACCACCATAAGAACATATCTTCAAAGCTATCAGCCCGAAGAAAAAAAAAGTGCCGCACCACCACCGGGTGGGCTCGAACCTCCGACCTTTTGTTTAACAGCCGATCGCGCTAGCCAATTGCGCCACCGAGACTGTGCTGCTCCACTCTCACCACCATAAGAACATATCTTCAAAGCTATCAGCCCAAAGAAAAAAAAGCACCGCACCACCACCGGTTGGGCTCGAACCTCCAACCTTTCGGTGAACAGCCGATCGCGCTAGCCAATTGCGCGCGGAGACAGTCGTGCTCCACTCTCACCACCATCAGAACATATCTTCAAAGCTATCAGCGCAAAGAAAAAAAAGCGCCGCACCACCACCAGGTGGGCTCGAACCTCAAACCTTTCGGTTAACAGCCGATCGCGCTAGCCAATTGCGCCACGGAGACAGTCCTGCTCCACTCTCACCACCATCAGAACATATCTTCAAAGCTATCAGCCCAAAGAAAAAAAAGCGCCGCACCACTCCCGGGAGGGCTCGAAACTCCAACCTTTCGGTTAACAGCCGATCGCGCTAGCCAATTGCGCCACGGAGACAGTCCTGCTCTACTCTCACCACCATCAGAACATATCTTCAAAGCTATCAGCCCAAAGAAAAAAAAGCGCCGCACCACCGCCGGGTGGACTCGAAACTCCAAACTTTCGGTTAACAGCCGATCGCGCTAGACAATTGCGCCACGGAGACAGTCCTGCTCCACTCTCACCACCATCAGAACATATCTTCAAAGCTATCAGCCCAAAGAAAAAAAAGCGCCGCACCACCGCCGGATGGGCTCGAAACTCCAACCTTTCGGTTAACAGCCGATCGCGCTAGCCAATTGCGCCATGGAGACCGTCCTGCTCCACTCTCACCACCATCAGAACATATCTTCATAGCTATCAGTCCAAACAAAAAAAGCGCCATACCACCAACGGGTGGGCTCGAACCTCCGACCTTTTGGATAAGAGCCGATCGCGCTAGCCAATTGCGCCATGGAGACAGACCTGCTTCACTCTCACCACCATCAGAACATATCTTCAAAGCTATCAGCCCAAAGAAAAAAAAGCGCCGCACCACCACGAGGTGGGCTCGAACCTCCAACTTTTCGGTTAACAGCCGATCACGCTAGCCAATTGCGCCATGGAGACAGTCATGCTCCACTCTCACCACCACCAGAACATATCTTCAAAGCTATCAGCCCACAGAAAAAAAAGTGCCGCACAACTACCGGGTAGGCTCGAACCTCCAACTTTTCGGTTAACAGCCGATCGCGCTAGCCAATTGCGCCACGGAGACAGTCCTGCTCCACTCTCACCACCATAAGAACATATCTTCAAAGCTATCAGCCCAAAGAAAAAAAGCGCCGCACCACCACCGGGTGGGCTCGAACCTCCGACCTTTTGGTTAACAGCCGAACGCGCTAGCCAATTGCGCCACGGAGACAGTCCTGCTCCACTCTCACCACCATAAGAACATATCTTCAAAGCTATCAGCCCGAAGAAAAAAAAAGCGCCGCACCACCACCGGGTGGGCTCGAACATCCAACCTTTCTGTTACCAGCCGATCGCGCTAGCCAATTGCCCCACGAAGACAGTCGTGCTCCACTCTCACCACCGTCAGAACATTTCTTCAGAGCTATCGGCGCAAAGAAAAAAAAGCGCTGCACCACCACCAGGTGGGCTCGAACCTCCAACCTTTCGGTTAACAGCCGATCGCGCTAGCCCATTGCGCCACGAAGACAGTCCTGCTCCACTCTCACCACCATCAGAACATATCTTCAAAGCTATCAGCACAAAAAAAGCAACACACCTCTCCCGAGAGGGCTCGAAACTCCAACCTTTCGGTTAACAGCCGATCGCGCTAGCCAATTGCGCCACGGAGACAGTCCTGCTCTACTCTCACCACCATCAGAACATATCTTCAAAGCTATCAGCCCAAAGAAAAAAAAGCGCCGTACCACCGCCGGGTGGGCTCGAAACTCCAACCTTTCGGTTAACAGCCGATCGCGCTAGCCAATTGCGCCACGGAGACGGTCCTGCTCCACTCTCACCACCATCAGAACATAACTTCGAAGCTATCAGCCCAAACAAATAAAGTGCCATACCACCACCGGGTGGGCTGGAACCTCCGACCTTTTGGTTAACAGCCGATCGCGCTAGCCAATTGCGCCATGGAGACAGTCCTGCTCCACTCTCACCACCATCAGAACATATCTTCAAAGCTATCAGCCCAAAGAAAAAAAAGCGCCGCACCACCACGAGTTGGGCTCGAACCTCCAACTTTTCGGTTAACAGCCGATCACGCTAGCCAATTGCGCCATGGAGGCAGTCATGCTCCACTCTCACCACCATCAGAACATATCTTCAGAGCTATCAGCCCAAAGAAAAAAAAGCGCCGCACAACCACCGGGTAGGCTCGAACCTCCAACTTTTCGGTTAACAGCCGATCGCGCTAGCCAATTGCGCCACGGAGACAGTCCTGCTCCACTCTCACCACCATAAGAACATATCTTCAAAGCTATCAGCCCAAAGAAAAAAAAGCGCCGCACAACCACCGGGTGGGCTCGAACCTCCGACCTTTTGGTTAACAGCCGATCGCGCTAGCCAATTGCGCCACCGAGACTGTCCTGCTCCACTCTCACCACCATAAGAACATATCATCAAAGCTATCAGCCCAAAGAAAAAAAAGCACCGCACCACCACCGGTTGGGCTCGAACCTCCAACCTTTAGGTGAACAGCCGATCGCGCCAGCCAATTGCGCGCGGAGACAGTCGTGCTCCACTCTCACCACCATCAGAACATATCTTCAAAGCTATCAGCGCAAAGAAAAAAAAGCGCCGCACCACCATCAGGTGGGCTCGAACCTCCAACCTTTCAATTAACAGCAGATCGCGCTAGCCACGGAGACAATCGTGCTCCACTCTCACCGCCATCAGAACATATCTTCAAAGCTATCAGCGCAAAGAAAAAAGCAACACACCCCACTCGGGAGGGCTCGAACCTCCAAGTTTTCGGTTAACAGCCAATCGCGCTAGCCAATTGCGCCACGGGGACCGTCCTGCTCCACTCTCACCACCCTCAGACCATTTCTTCAGAGCTATCACCCCAAAGAAAAAAAAAGCGCCGCACCACCACCGGGTGGGCTCGAACCTCCAACCTTTCGGTTAACAGACGATCGCGCTAGCGAATTGCGCTACGGAGACAGTCCTGCTCTACTCTCACCAGCATCAAAACATATCTTCAAAGCTATCAGCCCAAAGAAAAAAAAGCGCCGCACCACCGCCATGTGGGCTCGAAACTGCAACCTTTCGTGTAACAGCCGATCGCGCTAGCCCATTGCGCCACGGAGACAGTCCTGCTCCACTCTCACCACCATAAGAACATATCTTCAAAGCTATCAGCCCAAAGAAAAAAAAGCGCCGCACCACCACCGGGTGGGCTCGAACCTCCGACCTTTTGGTTAACAGCCGATCGCGCTAGCCAATTGCGCCACCGAGACTGTCCTGCTCCACTCTCACCACCATAAGAACATATCTTCGAAGCTATCAGCCCAAAGAAAAAAAAGCACCGCACCACCACCGGTTGGGCTCGAACCTCCAACCCTTCGGTGAACAGCCGATCGCGCTAGCCAATTGCGCGCGGAGACAGTCGTGCTCCACTCTCACCACCATCAGAACATATCTTCAAAGCTATCAGCGCAAAGAAAAAAAAGCGCCGCACCACCACCAGGTGGGCTCGAACCTCCAACCTTTCGGTTAACAGCAGATCGCGCTAGCCAATTGCGCCACGGAGACAATCGTGCTCCACTCTCACCACCATCAGAACATATCTTCAAAGCTATCAGCGCAAAGAAAAAAGCAACACACCCCACCCGGGAGAGCTCGAACCTCCAACTTTTCGGTTAACAGCCAATCGCGCTAGCCAATTGCGCCACGGGGACCGTCCTGCTCCACTCTCACCACCCTCAGACCATTTCTTCAGAGCTATCACCCCAAAGAAAAAAAAAGCGCCGCACCACCACCGGGTGGGCTCGAACCTTCAACCTTTCGGGTAGGCTCGAACCTCCAACTTTTCGATTAACAGCCGATCACGCTAGCCAATTGCGCCATGGAGACAGTCCTGCTCCACTCTCACCACCATCAAAACATATCTTCAAAGCTATCAGCCCAAAGAAAAAAAGCGCCGCACCACCACGAGGTGGGCTCGAACCTCCAACTTTTCGGTTAACAGCCGATCAGGCTAGCCAATTGCGCCTTGGAGACAGTCATGCTCCACTCTCACCACCACCAGAACATATCTTCAAAGCTATCAGCCCACAGAAAAAAAAGCGCCGCACAACCACCGGGTAGGCTCGAACCTCCAACTTTTCGGTTAACAGCCGATCGCGCTAGCCAATTGCGCCACGGAGACAGTCCTGCTCCACTCTCAACACCATAAGAACATATCTTCAAAGCTATCAGCCCAAAGAAAAAAAAGCGCCGCACCACCACAGGGTGGGCTCGAACCTCCGACCTTTTGGTTAACAGCTGATCGCGCTAGCCAATTGCGCCACGGAGACAGTCCTGCTCCACTCTCACCACCATAAGAACATATCTTCAAAGCTATCAGCCCAAAGAAAAAAAAGCGCCGCACCACCACCGGGTGGGCTCGAACATCCAACCTTTCAGTTAACAGCCGATCGCGCTAGCCAATGCCCCACGGAGACAGTCGTGCTCCACTCTCACCACCGTCAGAACATTTCTTCAGAGCTATCACCTCAAAGAAAAAAAAACGCCGCACCACCACCGGTTGGGCTCGAACCTCCAACCTTTCGGTTAACAGCCGATTGCGCTAGCCAATTGCGCCACGAAGACAGTCCTGCTCCACTCTCACCACCATCAGAACATATCTTCAAAGCTATTACCGCAAAGAAAAAAGCAACACACCACTCCCGGGAGGGCTCGAAACTTCAACCTTTCGGTTAACAGCCAATCGCGCTAGCCCATTGCGCTACGGAGGCAGTCTTGCTCCACTCTCACCATCATCAGAACATATCTTCAAAGCTATCAGCGCAAAGAAAAAAAAAGCGCTGCACCACCACCAGGTGGGCTCGAACCTCCAACCTTTCGGTTAACAGCCGATCGCGCTAGCCCATTGCGCCACGAAGACAGTCCTGCTCCACTCTCACCACCATAAGAACATATCTTCAAAGCTATCAGCCCAAAGAAAAAAAAAGCGCCGCACCACCGCCGGGGGGGCTCGAAACTCCAACCTTTTGGTTAACAGCCGATCGCGCTAGCCAATTGCGCCACGGAGACATTCCTGCTCCACTCTCACCACCATCAGAACATATCTTCAAAGCTATCAGCCCAAACAAAAAAGCGCCATACCAACACCGGGTGGGCTCGAACCTCCGACCTTTCGGTTAACAGCCGATCGCGCTAGCCAATAGCGCCATGGAGACAGTCCCGCTCCACTCTCACCACCATCAGAACATATCTTCAAAGATATCAGCCCAAAGAAAAAAAAGCGCCGCACCACCACGAGTTGGGCTCGAACCTCCAACTTTTCGGTTAACAGCCGATCACGCTAGCCAATTGCGCCATGGAGGCAGTCATGCTCCACTCTCACCACCATCAGGACATATCTTCAAAGCTATCAGCCCAAAGAAAAAAAAAGCGCCGCACAACCACCGGGTAGGCTCGAAACTCCAACTTTTCGGTTAACAGCCGATCGCGATAGCCAATTGCGCCGCGGAGACAGTCCTGCTCCACTCTCACCACCATAAGAACATATCTTCAAAGCTATCAGCCCAAAGAAAAAAAAGTGCCGCACCACCACCGGGTGGGCTCGAACCTCCGACCTTTTGGTTAACAGCCGATCGCGCTAGCCAATTGCGCCACCGAGACTGTGCTGCTCCACTCTCACCACCATAAGAACATATCTTCAAAGCTATCAGCCCAAAGAAAAAAAAGCACCGCACCACCACCGGTTGGGCTCGAACCTCCAACCTTTCGGTGAACAGCCGATCGCGCTAGCCAATTGCGCGCGGAGACAGTCGTGCTCCACTCTCACCACCATCAGAACATATCTTCAAAGCTATCAGCGCAAAGAAAAAAAAGCGCCGCACCACCACCAGGTGGGCTCGAACCTCAAACCTTTCGGTTAACAGCCGATCGCGCTAGCCAATTGCGCCACGGAGACAGTCCTGCTCCACTCTCACCACCCTCAGACCATTTCTTCAGAGCTATCACCCCAAAGAAAAAAAAAGCGCCGCACCACCACCGGGTGGGCTCGAACCTCCAATCTTTCGGATAACAGCCGATCGCGCTAGCCAATTGCGCCACGGAGACAGTCCTTCTCTACTCTCACCACCATCAGAACATATCTTCAAAGCTATCAGCCCAAAGAAAAAAAAGCGCCGCACCACCGCCGGGTGGGCTCGAAACTCCAAACTTTCGGTTAACAGCCGATCGCGCAAGACAATTGCGCCACGGAGACAGTCCTGCTCCACTCTCACCACCATCAGAACATATCTTCAAAGCTATCAGCCCAAAGAAAAAAAGCGCCATACCACCACCGGGTGGGCTCGAACCTCCGACCTTTTGGTTAACAGCCGATCGCGCTAGCCAATTGCGCCAAGGAGACAGTCCTGCTCCACTCTCACCACCATCAGAACATATCTTCAAGGCTATCCGCACAAAGAAAAAAGCAACACACCTCTCCCGAGAGGGCTCGAAACTCCAATCATTCGGTTAACAGCCGATCGCGCTAGCCAATTGCGCCACGGAGACAGTCCTGCTCTACTCTCACCACCATCAGAACATATCTTCAAAGCTATCAGCGCAAAGAAAAAAAAAGCGCTGCACCACCACCAGGTGGGCTCGAACCTCCAACCTTTCGGTTAACAGCCGATCGCGCTAGCCCATTGCGCCACGAAGACAGTCCTGCTCCACTCTCACCACCATAAGAACATATCTTCAAAGCTATCAGCCCAAAGAAAAAAAAAGCGCCGCACCCCCGCCGGGGGGGCTCGAAACTCCAACCTTTTGGTTAACAGCCGATCGCGCTAGCCAATTGCGCCACGGAGACATTCCTGCTCCACTCTCACCACCATCAGAACATATCTTCAAAGCTATCAGCCCAAACAAAAAAAGCGCCATACCAACACCGGGTGGGCTCGAACCTCCGACCTTTCGGTTAACAGCCGATCGCGCTAGCCAATAGCGCCATGGAGACAGTCCCGCTCCACTCTCACCACCATCAGAACATATCTTCAAAGATATCAGCCCAAAGAAAAAAAAGCGCCGCACCACCACGAGTTGGGCTCGAACCTCCAACTTTTCGGTTAACAGCCGATCACGCTAGCCAATTGCGCCATGGAGGCAGTCATGCTCCACTCTCACCACCATCAGGACATATCTTCAAAGCTATCAGCCCAAAGAAAAAAAAAGCGCCGCACAACCACCGGGTAGGCTCGAAACTCCAACTTTTCGGTTAACAGCCGATCGCGATAGGCAATTGCGCCGCGGAGACAGTCCTGCTCCACTCTCACCACCATAAGAACATATCTTCAAAGCTATCAGCCCAAAGAAAAAAAAGTGCCGCACCACCACCGGGTGGGCTCGAACCTCCGACCTTTTGGTTAACAGCCGATCGCGCTAGCCAATTGCGCCACCGAGACTGTGCTGCTCCACTCTCACCACCATAAGAACATATCTTCAAAGCTATCAGCCCAAAGAAAAAAAAGCACCGCACCACCATCGGTTGGGCTCGAACCTCCAACCTTTCGGTGAACAGCCGATCGCGCTAGCCAATTGCGCGCGGAGACAGTCGTGCTCCACTCTCACCACCATCAGAACATATCTTCAAAGCTATCAGCGCAAAGAAAAAAAAGCGCCGCACCACCACCAGGTGGGCTCGAACCTCAAACCTTTCGGTTAACAGCCGATCGCGCTAGCCAATTGCGCCACGGAGACAGTCCTGCTCCACTCTCACCACCCTCAGACCATTTCTTCAGAGCTATCACCCCAAAGAAAAAAAAAGCGCCGCACCACCACCGGGTGGGCTCGCACCTCCAATCTTTCGGATAACAGCCGATCGCGCTAGCCAATTGCGCCACGGAGACAGTCCTGCTCTACTCTCACCACCATCAGAACATATCTTCAAAGCTATCAGCCCAAAGAAAAAAAAGCGCCGCACCACCGCCGGGTGGGCTCGAAACTCCAAACTTTCGGTTAACAGCCGATCGCGCAAGACAATTGCGCCACGGAGACAGTCCTGCTCCACTCTCACCACCATCAGAACATATCTTCAAAGCTATCAGCCCAAAGAAAAAAAAGCGCCATACCACCACCGGGTGGGCTCGAACCTCCGACCTTTTGGTTAACAGCCGATCGCGCTAGCCAATTGCGCCAAGGAGACAGTCCTGCTCCACTCTCACCACCATCAGAACATATCTTCAAGGCTATCCGCACAAAGAAAAAAGCAACACACCTCTCCCGAGAGGGCTCGAAACTCCAATCATTCGGTTAACAGCCGATCGCGCTAGCCAATTGCGCCACGGAGACAGTCCTGCTCTACTCTCACCACCATCAGAACATATCTTCAAAGCTATCAGCCCAAAGAAAAAAAAGCGCCGCAACACCGCCGGGTGGGCTCGAAACTCCAACCTTTCGGTTAACAGCCGGTCGCGCTAGCCAATTGCGCCACGGAGACAGTCCTGCTCCACTCTCACCACCATCAGAACATATCTTCAAAGCTATCAGTCCAAACAAAAAAAGCGCCATACCACCACCGGGTGGGCTCGAACCTCCGACCTTTTAGTTAACAGCCGATCGCGCTAGCCAATTGCGCCATGCAGACAGTCCTGCTCCACTCTCACCACCATCAGAACATATCTTCAGAGCTATCAGCCCAACGAAAAAAAAAGCGCCGCACCACCACCGGGTGGGCTCGAACATCCAACCTTTCTGTTACCAGCCGATCGCGCTAGCCAATTGCGCCACGGAGACAGTCCTGCTCCACTCTCACCACCATAAGAACATATCTTCAAAGCTATCAGCCCAAAGAAAAAAAAGCACCGCACCACCACCGGGTGGGCTCGAACTTCCGATTTTTTGGTTAACAGCCGATCGCGCTAGCCAATTGCGCCACGGAGACAGTCCTGCTCCACTCTCACCACCGTAAGAACATATCTTCAAAGCTATCAGCCCGAAGAAAAAAAAGCGCCGCACCACCACCGGGTGGGCTCGAACATCCAACCTTTCTGTCACCAGCCGATCGCGCTAGCCAATTGCCCCACGGAGACAGTCGTGCTCCACTCTCACCACCGTCAGAACATTTCTTCAGAGCTATCACCCCAAAGAAAAAAATGTGCTGCACCACCACCGGTTGGGCTCGAAACTCCAACCTTTCGGTTAACAGCCGATCGCGCTAGCCCATTGCGCTACGGAGGCAGTCGTGCTCCACTCTCACCACCATCAGAACATATCTTCAAAGCTATCAGCCCAAAGAAAAAAAAGCGCCGCACCACCACCAGGTGGGCTCGAACCTCAAACCTTTCGGTTAACAGCCGATCGCGCTAGCCAATTGCGCCACGGAGACAGTCCTGCTCCACTCTCACCACCCTCAGACCATTTCTTCAGAGCTATCACCCCAAAGAAAATAAAAGCGCCGCACCACCACCGGGTGGGCTCGAACCTCCAATCTTTCGGATAACAGCCGATCGCGCTAGCCAATTGCGCCACGGAGACAGTCCTGCTCTACTCTCACCACCATCAGAACATATCTTCAAAGCTATCAGCCCAAAGAAAAAAAAGCGCCGCACCACCGCCGGGTGGGCTCGAAACTCCAAACTTTCGGTTAACAGCCGATCGCGCAAGACAATTGCGCCACGGAGACAGTCCTGCTCCACTCTCACCACCATCAGAACATATCTTCAAAGCTATCAGCCCAAAGAAAAAAAAGCGCCATACCACCACCGGGTGGGCTCGAACCTCCGACCTTTTGGTTAACAGCCGATCGCGCTAGCCAATTGCGCCAAGGAGACAGTCCTGCTCCACTCTCACCACCATCAGAACATATCTTCAAGGCTATCCGCACAAAGAAAAAAGCAACACACCTCTCCCGAGAGGGCTCGAAACTCCAATCATTCGGTTAACAGCCGATCGCGCCAGCCAATTGCGCCACGGAGACAGTCCTGCTCTACTCTCACCACCATCAGAACATATCTTCAAAGCTATCAGCCCAAAGAAAAAAAAGCGCCGCACCACCGCCGGGTGGGCTCGAAACTCCAACCTTTCGGTTAACAGCCGGTCGCGCTAGCCAATTGCGCCACGGAGACAGTCCTGCTCCACTCTCACCACCATCAGAACATATCTTCAAAGCTATCAGTCCAAACAAAAAAAGCGCCATACCACCACCGGGTGGGCTCGAACCTCCGACCTTTTAGTTAACAGCCGATCGCGCTAGCCAATTGCGCCATGCAGACAGTCCTGCTCCACTCTCACCACCATCAAAACATATCTTCAAAGCTATCAGCCCAAAGAAAAAAAGCGCCGCACCACCACGAGGTGGGCTCGAACCTCCAACTTTTCGGTTAACAGCCGATCAGGCTAGCCAATTGCGCCTTGGAGACAGTCATGCTCCACTCTCACCACCACCAGAACATATCTTCAAAGCTATCAGCCCACAGAAAAAAAAGCGCCGCACAACCACCGGGTAGGCTCGAACCTCCAACTTTTCGGTTAACAGCCGATCGCGCTAGCCAATTGCGCCACGGAGACAGTCCTGCTCCACTCTCAACACCGTAAGAACATATCTTCAAAGCTATCAGCCCAAAGAAAAAAAAGCGCCGCACCACCAACGGGTGGGCTCGAACCTCCGACCTTTTGGTTAACAGCTGATCGCGCTAGCCAATTGCGCCACGGAGACAGTCCTGCTCCACTCTCACCACCATAAGAACATATCTTCAAAGCTATCAGCCCAAAGAAAAAAAAGCGCCGCACCACCACCGGGTGGGCTCGAACATCCAACCTTTCAGTTAACAGCCGATCGCGCTAGCCAATGCCCCACGGAGACAGTCGTGCTCCACTCTCACCACCGTCAGAACATTTCTTCAGAGCTATCACCTCAAAGAAAAAAAAAACGCCGCACCACCACCGGTTGGGCTCGAACCTCCAACCTTTCGGTTAACAGCCGATTGCGCTAGCCAATTGCGCCACGAAGACAGTCCTGCTCCACTCTCACCACCATCAGAACATATCTTCAAAGCTATTACCGCAAAGAAAAAAGCAACACACCACTCCCGGGAGGGCTCGAAACTCCAACCTTTCGGTTAACAGCCAATCGCGCTAGCCCATTGCGCTACGGAGGCAGTCTTGCTCCACTCTCACCATCATCAGAACATATCTTCAAAGCTATCAGCGCAAAGAAAAAAAAAGCGCTGCACCACCACCAGGTGGGCTCGAACCTCCAACCTTTCGGTTAACAGCCGATCGCGCTAGCCCATTGCGCCACGAAGACAGTCCTGCTCCACTCTCACCACCATAAGAACATATCTTCAAAGCTATCAGCCCAAAGAAAAAAAAAGCGCCGCACCACCGCCGGGGGGGCTCGAAACTCCAACCTTTTGGTTAACAGCCGATCGCGCTAGCCAATTGCGCCACGGAGACAGTCCTGCTCCACTCTCACCACCATCAGAACATATCTTCAAAGCTATCAGCCCAAACAAAAAAAGCGCCATACCAACACCGGGTGGGCTCGAACCTCCGACCTTTCGGTTAACAGCCGATCGCGCTAGCCAATAGCGCCATGGAGACAGTCCCGCTCCACTCTCACCACCATCAGAACATATCTTCAAAGATATCAGCCCAAAGAAAAAAAAGCGCCGCACCACCACGAGTTGGGCTCGAACCTCCAACTTTTCGGTTAACAGCCGATCACGCTAGCCAATTGCGCCATGGAGGCAGTCATGCTCCACTCTCACCACCATCAGGACATATCTTCAAAGCTATCAGCCCAAAGAAAAAAAAAGCGCCGCACAACCACCGGGTAGGCTCGAAACTCCAACTTTTCGGTTAACAGCCGATCGCGCTAGCCAATTGCGCCGCGGAGACAGTCCTGCTCCACTCTCACCACCATAAGAACATATCTTCAAAGCTATCAGCCCAAAGAAAAAAAAGTGCCGCACCACCACCGGGTGGGCTCGAACCTCCGACCTTTTGGTTAACAGCCGATCGCGCTAGCCAATTGCGCCACCGAGACTGTGCTGCTCCACTCTCACCACCATAAGAACATATCTTCAAAGCTATCAGCCCAAAGAAAAAAAAGCACCGCACCACCACCGGTTGGGCTCGAACCTCCAACCTTTCGGTGAACAGCCGATCGCGCTAGCCAATTGCGCGCGGAGACAGTCGTGCTCCACTCGCACCACCATCAGAACATATCTTCAAAGCTATCAGCGCAAAGAAAAAAAAGCGCCGCACCACCACCAGGTGGGCTCGAACCTCAAACCTTTCGGTTAACAGCCGATCGCGCTAGCCAATTGCGCCACGGAGACAGTCCTGCTCCACTCTCACCACCCTCAGACCATTTCTTCAGAGCTATCACCCCAAAGAAAAAAAAAGCGCCGCACCACCACCGGGTGGGCTCGAACCTCCAATCTTTCGGATAACAGCCGATCGCGCTAGCCAATTGCGCCACGGAGACAGTCCTGCTCTACTCTCACCACCATCAGAACATATCTTCAAAGCTATCAGCCCAAAGAAAAAAAAGCGCCGCACCACCGCCGGGTGGGCTCGAAACTCCAAACTTTCGGTTAACAACCGATCGCGCAAGACAATTGCGCCACGGAGACAGTCCTGCTCCACTCTCACCACCATCAGAACATATCTTCAAAGCTATCAGCCCAAAGAAAAAAAAGCGCCATACCACCACCGGGTGGGCTCGAACCTCCGACCTTTTGGTTAACAGCCGATCGCGCTAGCCAATTGCGCCAAGGAGACAGTCCTGCTCCACTCTCACCACCATCAGAACATATCTTCAAGGCTATCCGCACAAAGAAAAAAGCAACACACCTCTCCCGAGAGGGCTCGAAACTCCAACCTTTCGGTTAACAGCCGGTCGCGCTAGCCAATTGCGCCACGGAGACAGTCCTGCTCCACTCTCACCACCATCAGAACATATCTTCAAAGCTATCAGTCCAAACAAAAAAAGCGCCATACCACCACCGGGTGGGCTCGAACCTCCGACCTTTTAGTTAACAGCCGATCGCGCTAGCCAATTGCGCCATGCAGACAGTCCTGCTCCACTCTCACCACCATCAGAACATATCTTCAGAGCTATCAGCCCAACGAAAAAAAAAGCGCCGCACCACCACCGGGTGGGCTCGAACATCCAACCTTTCTGTTACCAGCCGATCGCGCTAGCCAATTGCGCCACGGAGACAGTCCTGCTCCACTCTCACCACCATAAGAACATATCTTCAAAGCTATCAGCCCAAAGAAAAAAAAGCACCGCACCACCACCGGGTGGGCTCGAACTTCCGATTTTTTGGTTAACAGCCGATCGCGCTAGCCAATTGCGCCACGGAGACAGTCCTGCTCCACTCTCACCACCGTAAGAACATATCTTCAAAGCTATCAGCCCGAAGAAAAAAAAGCGCCGCACCACCACCGGGTGGGCTCGAACATCCAACCTTTCTGTCACCAGCCGATCGCGCTAGCCAATTGCCCCACGGAGACAGTCGTGCTCCACTCTCACCACCGTCAGAACATTTCTTCAGAGCTATCACCCCAAAGAAAAAAATGTGCTGCACCACCACCGGTTGGGCTCGAAACTCCAACCTTTCGGTTAACAGCCGATCGCGCTAGCCCATTGCGCTACGGAGGCAGTCGTGCTCCACTCTCACCACCATCAGAACATATCTTCAAAGCTATCAGCGCAAAGAAAAAAAAGCGCCGCACCACCACCAGGTGGGCTCGAACCTCAAACCTTTCGGTTAACAGCCGATCGCGCTAGCCAATTGCGCCACGGAGACAGTCCTGCTCCACTCTCACCACCCTCAGACCATTTCTTCAGAGCTATCACCCCAAAGAAAAAAAAAGCGCCGCACCACCACCGGGTGGGCTCGAACCTCCAATCTTTCGGATAACAGCCGATCGCGCTAGCCAATTGCGCCACGGAGACAGTCCTGCTCTACTCTCACCACCATCAGAACATATCTTCAAAGCTATCAGCCCAAAGAAAAAAAAGCGCCGCACCACCGCCGGGTGGGCTCGAAACTCCAACCTTTCGGTTAACAGCCGGTCGCGTTAGCCAATTGCGCCACGGAGACAGTCCTGCTCCACTCTCACCACCATCAGAACATATCTTCAAAGCTATCAGTCCAAACAAAAAAAGCGCCATACCACCACCGGGTGGGCTCGAACCTCCGACCTTTTAGTTAACAGCCGATCGCGCTAGCCAATTGCGCCATGCAGACAGTCCTGCTCCACTCTCACCACCATCAAAACATATCTTCAAAGCTATCAGCCCAAAGAAAAAAAGCGCCGCACCACCACGAGGTGGGCTTGAACCTCCAACTTTTCGGTTAACAGCCGATCAGGCTAGCCAATTGCGCCTTGGAGACAGTCATGCTCCACTCTCACCACCACCAGAACATATTGCCACCTGGCCATGAACTGCGGCGAGCACGAGCCCGCATCGAGGAGAAAAACGAGGAAGAAGTTGTTGGGCTAGCGCGCTCTCGCCGAGGCTTTTGTTTTTTGGTTGTGGTGTCCCTGACCTGCGCCTCTGTGACTACGCGGTATTCTTTACCTGAAGTCCCTCTTGTTCACGCGCGACAACTGGTGGAGGTGCTGGGTATTCCCAGTCAATGATCCAAACGCCTCCTGGGAGCCCTATACCCGCAGTCGCAACACCTGTCCACCGGGCCAGCCGGAGAATCCGAGGATTGTCCCCCGAGCGTGAACCTCTACCGGAGATGGCATCAACTGCACCACCCCAGAGCGGTACGGAAAATATTCCGATGGCTAATTACACGCTGCAGAAGCCACGAGTGCCGAAGGTGTTCCGTGGCTCCATGTTGGAGGATGTTGTGGACTGGTTGGCTCACTTTGAACGCGTTGCGGCTTTCAACGAGTGGACCGACGCCAACAAGCTGCGGAATGTATATTTCAGCCTTGAGGACGGAGCTCGTACTTGGTACGAGAACCGCGAACCCTTCTCGTCGTGGACGATGTTTTGCCGTCAGCTGCTGGCAAGTTACGCTGACCCCCATCGCCGTGAACGAGCGGAACGGGCCATCCAATCACGCATCCAAATGCCGAACGAGAGCGTGATGGCGTACGTGGAGGACATGACGAGCCTTTTCCGTCGCGCTGACCCAGGTATGGGAGAAGACAAGAAGTTGCGCCACCTAATGCGAGGAGTTAAGGAGCAACTCTTCGCTGGTCTCGTGCGAAGTCCCCCGAATACTGTGGCAGAGTTTTTAACTGAAGCAACGACAATGGAAAACATGCTGCAGCAGCGATCAGCTGTGTACGACCGCCACGTGAATGTTGCCTCGCCGGTGGACCAGATTGGAGTTGCGGGGAGTAACGTCAATCTCGAAGCTCTCTGCGACCTCATCAGATCGGTGGTACGCGACGAGCTGCAGAAGATTCACGGGCCGCCTCCACCTGCTGCGGGATCCATCTCCAGCCTCATCAGGAGTGAAGTACAGCAGGCTTTGCAAGTCCCGCTGTCCAACGATGCTTCCCCGCCTGTACCGATCGAGCCTCACCGTGCATCTTATGCCGAGGCTGTGAGCTGTTACGTCGCTCCTGCATCGTACGCCGAAGCTGCGAGTCGTTACGCTCCTCCACGCCGTTTCGTACACCCTGCACATCGCGATCCACTCCCAGCAGTTCAACCAGTCCAGCATTTCGAGAATCGGCAGCTCCTCCCGCGGAAATCGGACGTATGGCGCACACCGGACAGGCGACCGCTGTGCTACCACTGTGGCGAAGCCGGACACGTGTACCGCGAATGCCAGTACCGTCGCCTCGGACTTCAGGGTTTCGCCGTCGACTCACCCAGGCCAAGATTTGGCGAAAGACCCAGAGCGATTGAGGAGTACCTGTCCGAGCAGCGCATGCCACTGCTCCCGCGGCGCCAGTCACGATCACCATCTCCAAGAAGGTCTTCGTCAAGTGTCCCGAACTACCCAGGGGCGGCGCCAGCACGGCCGCTCAGCCCTAGGCGGGAAAACTAACGACAGCGACCTTCGGGGGCGGGGCCGCTGATAAACGACACGAACAAGGGCCCCAATCCATGCGAGTACGTACCAGCAGTGGTTCAACGACGACAGCTCCCGAATCAGAAAGCCGACTTTCCCTAGATATACCTGTAGTGCTCGACGGCCGCCACGATATTACAGCTTTATTAGACACAGGGGCCGACTACTCCATCATGAGCAGAAAACTGGCGACGCATCTCAAGAAAGTGGGTACGCCGTGGTACGGGACACGAATCCGTACAGCCGGCGGGCACGTCGTCACCCCTCTCGGTATCTGCACGATTAGAGTCGGCATTCGCAAACGCACATTTCTCTGCAGCTGCCTTATACTTCCTGAATGCTCCCGAGACCTCATCCTAGGCATCGACTTTTTACGTGAATACGGCGCTATCATTGACCTCCGACAGCGCACAGTGACGTTCTCTACAGACAAAGCAGAAAAGCCTGATGACAGCCATCTCAGTTCGCTTCGTGTTTCGGCCGACATAATCACGTTGCCTCCACGTTCAAGCATCCTGGTTGAAGTCGTGTGTGACGAGATACGTGACGGTGAGGCAGTCGCCGAAGGCAACTTGACACTTTTGTTTAGCATAGGTGTCTGCGCAGCCCGCAGCCTCATTACGCTTCACGACAGACGTGCCACGCTGCTTGTGACAAATTTTAGTAATGAGCAGCGGCACCTGTTTCGACGCACCGCTATCGCTTTCGCCTACCCCATCGAAGACGTTGCTGAATGTTTTTCTGCCGCATCAATAAATAGTGGGCTACAATCGACATCGACCGGCGTTTCTAAGGCTCTTGAAAAGGTGGACATCAATTCGAGCCTCACGCAGAAAGAACGCACAGCGCTGCAGGAGCTGTTGCTTGAATTTCAAGAGTGTTTCGCTTCATCCTCAAAGGTGCGTCAAACGCCCCTTATGAAACACCGGATTATTATACACACCGATGTCTCGCCCATAAAGCAACAACCCTACCGAGTTTCTGCCAAAGAACGTGACGCGATCAATGCTCAAGTCGAAGAGATGCTTCAGGATGATGTTATACAGCCGTCCAATAGTCCATGGTCATCGCCAGTCGTTCTTGTAAAGAAAAAGGACGGAACGTTGCGTTTCTGCGTGGACTACAGAAAGCTGAACGACGTGACAAAAAAAGACGTGTATCCTCTGCCACGCATCGATGATTCACTAGACAGACTACGGCGAGCAAGGTATTTTTCATCCATAGACTTGAAAAGCGGATACTGGCAGATTGAGGTTGATGAAAGAGACCGAGAAAAAACTGCTTTTGTTACACCGGACGGCCTGTATGAATTCAAGGTGCTTCCCTTCGGCCTGTGTTCTGCACCAGCGACATTCCAAAGAATGATGGACACTGTTCTTACCGGTCTGAAGTGGAACACCTGCTTAGTTTATCTCGATGATGTCGTCGTATTTTCGGTCACTTTCGAGGAACACTTGAAACGTCTGCAGGCTGTTCTGGAAGCACTCCACTCTGCGAACCTCACGCTGAAGCCAGAAAAATGCCACTTTGGCTATAAAGAACTTAAATTTCTGGGGCATGTTGTGAGCGCAGACGGTGTTCGACCTGACCCCGACAAGACAACCGCCGTAGCCTCCTTTCCCGTTCCCCGTGACAAGAAAGCAGTACGCCGCTTCCTCGGTCTGTGCGCCTACTATCGTCGCTTCATCGCCAATTTTTCTAGAATTGCCGAGCCTCTGACTCGTCTCACACGTGACGACGTACCATTCGTTTGGAATGAAGAACAGAACGCGGCTTTTATCGATCTACGTGAGCGTATGCAGGCACCACCAGTTCTTGCTCACTTCGACGAGGATGCTGCCACGGAAGTTCATACCGACGCGAGCAATGTAGGTCTCGGCGCCGTGCTTGTCCAACATCAAGAAGGCACCGAGCGCGTGATAGCTTACGCCAGCCGTGCCCTGTCTCGCGCCGAGATGAACTATTCCACCTCGGAGAAAGAGTGCCTAGCAGTAGTGTGGGCCACTATGAAATTCAGGCCTTACCTCTACGGTCGTCACTTTAAAGTAGTTACTGATCATCACTCATTGTGCTGGTTAGCCAATTTACGAGACCCGTCTGGGCGTCTGGCACGATGGAGCCTTCGTTTGCAAGAGTTTGACCTTACCATTGTCTATAAATCAGGCCGCAAGCACGAAGATGCTGATTCCTTGTCACGTGCACCTACTGGAGTTTGTGATCCCGACAATGACGATGACTGCGGCTTCCTCGGAGTCCTCACTGCAACAGACTTGATCGCACGACAACACGATGACGTCGAGATTCGCGCAATCATTGACCAACTAGAAGGACGCAACACACCCGTACCTCGGCACATCTCTCGCAATCTCTCTTCGTTCTGCCTGCGGAACGGTGTCTTGTATAAATCAAACTCGAACGGCAATGGGAAAGCCTACTTGCTAGTGGTCCCATCTGACATGCGAGACGACATTCTTCTGGCCTGCCACGACGAACCCACATCCGGGCATCTAGGTTCTTCACGAACTCTCGCCAGAGTTCAACAGGCGTACTACTGGCCGAGACTTGCTATGTACGTCAAGAGATATGTGAAAAGCTGCCGTGAATGTCAACGCCGCAAATCTCCGCCACTGAAGCCTGCAGGCCTGCTGCAACCAATCACACCACCAAGGTCGCCGTTCGATCAAATAGGCATGGATTTACTGGGGCCGTTTCCTCTGTCATCTGCCGGTAACAAATGGATAGTTGTAGCGACAGATTATCTAACGAGATACGCCGAGACAAGAGCCCTGCAACGAGCTACAGCTTCCGATGTTGCCCAGTTTTTCGTCGAACAGATCGTTCTTCGCCATGGCGCCCCGTCTTGCGTCATCACTGATCGCGGAACAGCTTTCACGGCTCAGCTCATTGACGATGTATTCAAGCTAAGCTTCACGAGCCATCGCAAGACGACGGCGTATCATCCGCAGACTAACGGCCTGACGGAACGACTTAACAAGACCATCGCCGATATGTTGTCCATGTATGTAGACGTTCAACACAAGACGTGGGATCAGGTCCTTCCATACGTAACATTCGCCTACAACACTGCCATCCAAGAAACGACACGATTCACACCGTTCCGTCTCGTCTATGGGCGTGAGGTCCAGACCATGTTGGACGCTATGTTGCCACACGATTACGACGGGTCGCTCACACCTGACGCTGAGCAGCTTGCTCAGTTTGCCGAAGAAGCTCGACAGTTGGCACGCCTGCATATCACGCAACAACAAACTGCAGATGCACGCCGCTACAATCTTCGCCATCGACAGGTCGAATACCACCCAGGAGATCTAGTTTGGGTATGGACTCCGGTTCGCCGCCAAGGGTTGTCCGAAAAGCTCCTGAGTCGCTACTTTGGACCCTACAAAGTAGTGCGTCGCATCAGTGACGTGAATTATGAGGTGGTTCCATATGGAACCATGTCACCCCAGCGTCGAAAGCACTACCCAGAGATTGTTCACGTTGTACGGCTCAAGCCGTACTTCGTACGTTAGTGGGACCGTGTCTCAGCCTTGTTCTTTTGTTGTTGTTTTTTTTTCTTAAGTGTGCCCACAGTGTGCATGTCTGCTTTACTTCCGCTTATCCACTACCATTCGCGCGAGCATCGGGGCGATGCTTTTTTTTTTCAGTGGGGGAATAATGCCACCTGGCCATGAACTGCGGCGAGCACGAGCCCGCATCGAGGAGAAAAACGAGGAAGAAGTTGTTGGGCTAGCGCGCTCTCGCCGAGGCTTTTGTTTTTTGGTTGTGGTGTCCCTGACCTGCGCCTCTGTGACTACGCGGTATTCTTTACCTGAAGTCCCTCTTGTTCACGCGCGACAATATCTTCAAAGCTATCAGCCCACAGAAAAAAAAGCGCCGCACAACCACCGGGTAGGCTCGAACCTCCAACTTTTCGGTTAACAGCCGATCGCGCTAGCCAATTGCGCCACGGAGACAGTCCTGCTCCACTCTCAACACCATAAGAACATATCTTCAAAGCTATCAGCCCAAAGAAAAAAAAGCGCCGCACCACCACCGGGTGGGCTCGAACCTCCGACCTTTTGGTTAACAGCTGATCGCGCTAGCCAATTGCGCCACGGAGACAGTCCTGCTCCACTCTCACCACCATAAGAACATATCTTCAAAGCTATCAGCCCAAAGAAAAAAAAGCGTCGCACCACCACCGGGTGGGCTCGAACATCCAACCTTTCAGTTAACAGCCGATCGCGCTAGCCAATGCCCCACGGAGACAGTCGTGCTCCACTCTCACCACCGTCAGAACATTTCTTCAGAGCTATCACCTCAAAGAAAAAAAAACGCCGCACCACCACCGGTTGGGCTCGAACCTCCAACCTTTCGGTTAACAGCCGATTGCGCTAGCCAATTGCGCCACGAAGACAGTCCTGCTCCACTCTCACCACCATCAGAACATATCTTCAAAGCTATTACCGCAAAGAAAAAAGCAACACACCACTCCCGGGAGGGCTCGAAACTCCAACCTTTCGGTTAACAGCCAATCGCGCTAGCCCATTGCGCTACGGAGGCAGTCTTGCTCCACTCTCACCATCATCAGAACATATCTTCAAAGCTATCAGCGCAAAGAAAAAAAAAGCGCTGCACCACCACCAGGTGGGCTCGAACCTCCAACCTTTCGGTTAACAGCCGATCGCGCTAGCCCATTGCGCCACGAAGACAGTCCTGCTCCACTCTCACCACCATAAGAACATATCTTCAAAGCTATCAGCCCAAAGAAAAAAAAAGCGCCGCACCACCGCCGGGGGGGCTCGAAACTCCAACCTTTTGGTTAACAGCCGATCGCGCTAGCCAATTGCGCCACGGAGACAGTCCTGCTCCACTCTCACCACCATCAGAACATATCTTCAAAGCTATCAGCCCAAACAAAAAAAGCGCCATACCAACACCGGGTGGGCTCGAACCTCCGACCTTTCGGTTAACAGCCGATCGCGCTAGCCAATAGCGCCATGGAGACAGTCCCGCTCCACTCTCACCACCATCAGAACATATCTTCAAAGATATCAGCCCAAAGAAAAAAAAGCGCCGCACCACCACGAGTTGGGCTCGAACCTCCAACTTTTCGGTTAACAGCCGATCACGCTAGCCAATTGCGCCATGGAGGCAGTCATGCTCCACTCTCACCACCATCAGGACATATCTTCAAAGCTATCAGCCCAAAGAAAAAAAAAGCGCCGCACAACCACCGGGTAGGCTCGAAACTCCAACTTTTCGGTTAACAGCCGATCGCGCTAGCCAATTGCGCCGCGGAGACAGTCCTGCTCCACTCTCACCACCATAAGAACATATCTTCAAAGCTATCAGCCCAAAGAAAAAAAAGTGCCGCACCACCACCGGGTGGGCTCGAACCTCCGACCTTTTGGTTAACAGCCGATCGCGCTAGCCAATTGCGCCACCGAGACTGTGCTGCTCCACTCTCACCACCATAAGAACATATCTTCAAAGCTATCAGCCCAAAGAAAAAAAAGCACCGCACCACCACCGGTTGGGCTCGAACCTCCAACCTTTCGGTGAACAGCCGATCGCGCTAGCCAATTGCGCGTGGAGACAGTCGTGCTCCACTCTCACCACCATCAGAACATATCTTCAAAGCTATCAGCGCAAAGAAAAAAAAGCGCCGCACCACCACCAGGTGGGCTCGAACCTCAAACCTTTCGGTTAACAGCCGATCGCGCTAGCCAATTGCGCCACGGAGACAGACCTGCTCCACTCTCACCACCCTCAGACCATTTCTTCAGAGCTATCACCCCAAAGAAAAAAAAAGCGCCGCACCACCACCGGGTGGGCTCGAACCTCCAATCTTTCGGATAACAGCCGATCGCGCTAGCCAATTGCGCCACGGAGACAGTCCTGCTCTACTCTCACCACCATCAGAACATATCTTCAAAGCTATCAGCCCAAAGAAAAAAAAAGCGCCGCACCACCGCCGGGTGGGCTCGAAACTCCAAACTTTCGGTTAACAACCGATCGCGCAAGACAATTGCGCCACGGAGACAGTCCTGCTCCACTCTCACCACCATCAGAACATATCTTCAAAGCTATCAGCCCAAAGAAAAAAAAGCGCCATACCACCACCGGGTGGGCTCGAACCTCCGACCTTTTGGTTAACAGCCGATCGCGCTAGCCAATTGCGCCAAGGAGACAGTCCTGCTCCACTCTCACCACCATCAGAACATATCTTCAAGGCTATCCGCACAAAGAAAAAAGCAACACACCTCTCCCGAGAGGGCTCGAAACTCCAATCATTCGGTTAACAGCCGATCGCGCTAGCCAATTGCGCCACGGAGACAGTCCTGCTCTACTCTCACCACCATCAGAACATATCTTCAAAGCTATCAGCCCAAAGAAAAAAAAGCGCCGCACCACCGCCGGGTGGGCTCGAAACTCCAACCTTTCGGTTAACAGCCGGTCGCGCTAGCCAATTGCGCCACGGAGACAGTCCTGCTCTACTCTCACCACCATCAGAACATATCTTCAAAGCTATCAGCCCAAAGAAAAAAAAGCGCCGCACCACCGCCGGGTGGGCTCGAAACTCCAAACTTTCGGTTAACAGCCGATCGCGCAAGACAATTGCGCCACGGAGACAGTCCTGCTCCACTCTCACCACCATCAGAACATATCTTCAAAGCTATCAGCCCAAAGAAAAAAAAGCGCCATACCACCACCGGGTGGGCTCGAACCTCCGACCTTTTGGTTAACAGCCGATCGCGCTAGCCAATTGCGCCAAGGAGACAGTCCTGCTCCACTCTCACCACCATCAGAACATATCTTCAAGGCTATCCGCACAAAGAAAAAAGCAACACACCTCTCCCGAGAGGGCTCGAAACTCCAATCATTCGGTTAACAGCCGATCGCGCTAGCCAATTGCGCCACGGAGACAGTCCTGCTCTACTCTCACCACCATCAGAACATATCTTCAAAGCTATCAGCCCAAAGAAAAAAAAGCGCCGCACCACCGCCGGGTGGGCTCGAAACTCCAACCTTTCGGTTAACAGCCGGTCGCGCTAGCCAATTGCGCCACGGAGACAGTCCTGCTCCACTCTCACCACCATCAGAACATATCTTCAAAGCTATCAGTCCAAACAAAAAAAGCGCCATACCACCACCGGGTGGGCTCGAACCTCCGACCTTTTGGTTAACAGCCGATCGCGCTAGCCAATTGCGCCAAGGAGACAGTCCTGCTCCACTCTCACCACCATCAGAACATATCTTCAAGGCTATCCGCACAAAGAAAAAAGCAACACACCTCTCCCGAGAGGGCTCGAAACTCCAATCATTCGGTTAACAGCCAATCGCGCTAGCCAATTGCGCCACGGAGACAGTCCTGCTCTACTCTCACCACCATCAGAACATTTCTTCAGAGCTATCACCTCAAAGAAAAAAAAACGCCGCACCACCACCGGTTGGGCTCGAACCTCCAACCTTTCGGTTAACAGCCGATTGCGCTAGCCAATTGCGCCACGAAGACAGTCCTGCTCCACTCTCACCACCATCAGAACATATCTTCAAAGCTATTACCGCAAAGAAAAAAGCAACACACCACTCCCGGGAGGGCTCGAAACTCCAACCTTTCGGTTAACAGCCAATCGCGCTAGCCCATTGCGCTACGGAGGCAGTCTTGCTCCACTCTCACCATCATCAGAACATATCTTCAAAGCTATCAGCGCAAAGAAAAAAAAAGCGCTGCACCACCACCAGGTGGGCTCGAACCTCCAACCTTTCGGTTAACAGCCGATCGCGCTAGCCCATTGCGCCACGAAGACAGTCCTGCTCCACTCTCACCACCATAAGAACATATCTTCAAAGCTATCAGCCCAAAGAAAAAAAAAGCGCCGCACCACCGCCGGGGGGGCTCGAAACTCCAACCTTTTGGTTAACAGCCGATCGCGCTAGCCAATTGCGCCACGGAGACAGTCCTGCTCCACTCTCACCACCATCAGAACATATCTTCAAAGCTATCAGCCCAAACAAAAAAAGCGCCATACCAACACCGGGTGGGCTCGAACCTCCGACCTTTCGGTTAACAGCCGATCGCGCTAGCCAATAGCGCCATGGAGACAGTCCCGCTCCACTCTCACCACCATCAGAACATATCTTCAAAGATATCAGCCCAAAGAAAAAAAAGCGCCGCACCACCACGAGTTGGGCTCGAACCTCCAACTTTTCGGTTAACAGCCGATCACGCTAGCCAATTGCGCCATGGAGGCAGTCATGCTCCACTCTCACCACCATCAGGACATATCTTCAAAGCTATCAGCCCAAAGAAAAAAAAAGCGCCGCACAACCACCGGGTAGGCTCGAAACTCCAACTTTTCGGTTAACAGCCGATCGCGCTAGCCAATTGCGCCGCGGAGACAGTCCTGCTCCACTCTCACCACCATAAGAACATATCTTCAAAGCTATCAGCCCAAAGAAAAAAAAGTGCCGCACCACCACCGGGTGGGCTCGAACCTCCGACCTTTTGGTTAACAGCCGATCGCGCTAGCCAATTGCGCCACCGAGACTGTGCTGCTCCACTCTCACCACCATAAGAACATATCTTCAAAGCTATCAGCCCAAAGAAAAAAAAGCACCGCACCACCACCGGTTGGGCTCGAACCTCCAACCTTTCGGTGAACAGCCGATCGCGCTAGCCAATTGCGCGTGGAGACAGTCGTGCTCCACTCTCACCACCATCAGAACATATCTTCAAAGCTATCAGCGCAAAGAAAAAAAAGCGCCGCACCACCACCAGGTGGGCTCGAACCTCAAACCTTTCGGTTAACAGCCGATCGCGCTAGCCAATTGCGCCACGGAGACAGTCCTGCTCCACTCTCACCACCCTCAGACCATTTCTTCAGAGCTATCACCCCAAAGAAAAAAAAAGCGCCGCACCACCACCGGGTGGGCTCGAACCTCCAATCTTTCGGATAACAGCCGATCGCGCTAGCCAATTGCGCCACGGAGACAGTCCTGCTCTACTCTCACCACCATCAGAACATATCTTCAAAGCTATCAGCCCAAAGAAAAAAAAAGCGCCGCACCACCGCCGGGTGGGCTCGAAACTCCAAACTTTCGGTTAACAACCGATCGCGCAAGACAATTGCGCCACGGAGACAGTCCTGCTCCACTCTCACCACCATCAGAACATATCTTCAAAGCTATCAGCCCAAAGAAAAAAAAGCGCCATACCACCACCGGGTGGGCTCGAACCTCCGACCTTTTGGTTAACAGCCGATCGCGCTAGCCAATTGCGCCAAGGAGACAGTCCTGCTCCACTCTCACCACCATCAGAACATATCTTCAAGGCTATCCGCACAAAGAAAAAAGCAACACACCTCTCCCGAGAGGGCTCGAAACTCCAATCATTCGGTTAACAGCCGATCGCGCTAGCCAATTGCGCCACGGAGACAGTCCTGCTCTACTCTCACCACCATCAGAACATATCTTCAAAGCTATCAGCCCAAAGAAAAAAAAGCGCCGCACCACCGCCGGGTGGGCTCGAAACTCCAACCTTTCGGTTAACAGCCGGTCGCGCTAGCCAATTGCGCCACGGAGACAGTCCTGCTCTACTCTCACCACCATCAGAACATATCTTCAAAGCTATCAGCCCAAAGAAAAAAAAGCGCCGCACCACCGCCGGGTGGGCTCGAAACTCCAAACTTTCGGTTAACAGCCGATCGCGCAAGACAATTGCGCCACGGAGACAGTCCTGCTCCACTCTCACCACCATCAGAACATATCTTCAAAGCTATCAGCCCAAAGAAAAAAAAGCGCCATACCACCACCGGGTGGGCTCGAACCTCCGACCTTTTGGTTAACAGCCGATCGCGCTAGCCAATTGCGCCAAGGAGACAGTCCTGCTCCACTCTCACCACCATCAGAACATATCTTCAAGGCTATCCGCACAAAGAAAAAAGCAACACACCTCTCCCGAGAGGGCTCGAAACTCCAATCATTCGGTTAACAGCCGATCGCGCTAGCCAATTGCGCCACGGAGACAGTCCTGCTCTACTCTCACCACCATCAGAACATATCTTCAAAGCTATCAGCCCAAAGAAAAAAAAGCGCCGCACCACCGCCGGGTGGGCTCGAAACTCCAACCTTTCGGTTAACAGCCGGTCGCGCTAGCCAATTGCGCCACGGAGACAGTCCTGCTCCACTCTCACCACCATCAGAACATATCTTCAAAGCTATCAGTCCAAACAAAAAAAGCGCCATACCACCACCGGGTGGGCTCGAACCTCCGACCTTTTAGTTAACAGCCGATCGCGCTAGCCAATTGCGCCATGCAGACAGTCCTGCTCCACTCTCACCACCATCAGAACATATCTTCAGAGCTATCAGCCCAACGAAAAAAAAAGTGCCGCACCACCACCGGGTGGGCTCGAACATCCAACCTTTCTGTTACCAGCCGATCGCGCTAGCCAATTGCGCCACGGAGACAGTCCTGCTCCACTCTCACCACCATAAGAACATATCTTCAAAGCTATCAGCCCAAAGAAAAAAAAGCACCGCACCACCACCGGGTGGGCTCGAACTTCCGATTTTTTGGTTAACAGCCGATCGCGCTAGCCAATTGCGCCACGGAGACAGTCCTGCTCCACTCTCACCACCGTAAGAACATATCTTCAAAGCTATCAGCCCGAAGAAAAAAAAGCGCCGCACCACCACCGGGTGGGCTCGAACATCCAACCTTTCTGTCACCAGCCGATCGCGCTAGCCAATTGCCCCACGGAGACAGTCGTGCTCCACTCTCACCACCGTCAGAACATTTCTTCAGAGCTATCACCCCAAAGAAAAAAATGTGCTGCACCACCACCGGTTGGGCTCGAAACTCCAACCTTTCGGTTAACAGCCGATCGCGCTAGCCCATTGCGCTACGGAGGCAGTCGTGCTCCACTCTCACCACCATCAGAACATATCTTCAAAGCTATCAGCGCAAAGAAAAAAAAGCGCCGCACCACCACCAGGTGGGCTCGAACCTCAAACCTTTCGGTTAACAGCCGATCGCGCTAGCCAATTGCGCCACGGAGACAGTCCTGCTCCACTCTCACCACCCTCAGACCATTTCTTCAGAGCTATCACCCCAAAGAAAAAAAATGCGCCGCACCACCACCGGGTGGGCTCGAACCTCCAATCTTTCGGATAACAGCCGATCGCGCTAGCCAATTGCGCCACGGAGACAGTCCTGCTCTACTCTCACCACCATCAGAACATATCTTCAAAGCTATCAGCCCAAAGAAAAAAAAGCGCCGCACCACCGCCGGGTGGGCTCGAAACTCCAACCTTTCGGTTAACAGCCGGTCGCGCTAGCCAATTGCGCCACGGAGACAGTCCTGCTCCACTCTCACCACCATCAGAACATATCTTCAAAGCTATCAGTCCAAACAAAAAAAGCGCCATACCACCACCGGGTGGGCTCGAACCTCCGACCTTTTAGTTAACAGCCGATCGCGCTAGCCAATTGCGCCATGCAGACAGTCCTGCTCCACTCTCACCACCATCAAAACATATCTTCAAAGCTATCAGCCCAAAGAAAAAAAGCGCCGCACCACCACGAGGTGGGCTCGAACCTCCAACTTTTCGGTTAACAGCCGATCAGGCTAGCCAATTGCGCCTTGGAGACAGTCATGCTCCACTCTCACCACCACCAGAACATATCTTCAAAGCTATCAGCCCACAGAAAAAAAAGCGCCGCACAACCACCGGGTAGGCTCGAACCTCCAACTTTTCGGTTAACAGCCGATCGCGCTAGCCAATTGCGCCACGGAGACAGTCCTGCTCCACTCTCAACACCATAAGAACATATCTTCAAAGCTATCAGCCCAAAGAAAAAAAAGCGCCGCACCACCACCGGGTGGGCTCGAACCTCCGACCTTTTGGTTAACAGCTGATCGCGCTAGCCAATTGCGCCACGGAGACAGTCCTGCTCCACTCTCACCACCATAAGAACATATCTTCAAAGCTATCAGCCCAAAGAAAAAAAAGCGCCGCACCACCACCGGGTGGGCTCGAACATCCAACCTTTCAGTTAACAGCCGATCGCGCTAGCCAATGCCCCACGGAGACAGTCGTGCTCCACTCTCACCACCGTCAGAACATTTCTTCAGAGCTATCACCTCAAAGAAAAAAAAACGCCGCACCACCACCGGTTGGGCTCGAACCTCCAACCTTTCGGTTAACAGCCGATTGCGCTAGCCAATTGCGCCACGAAGACAGTCCTGCTCCACTCTCACCACCACCAGAACATATCTTCAAAGCTATTACCGCAAAGAAAAAAGCAACACACCACTCCCGGGAGGGCTCGAAACTCCAACCTTTCGGTTAACAGCCAATCGCGCTAGCCCATTGCGCTACGGAGGCAGTCTTGCTCCACTCTCACCATCATCAGAACATATCTTCAAAGCTATCAGCGCAAAGAAAAAAAAAGCGCTGCACCACCACCAGGTGGGCTCGAACCTCCAACCTTTCGGTTAACAGCCGATCGCGCTAGCCCATTGCGCCACGAAGACAGTCCTGCTCCACTCTCACCACCATAAGAACATATCTTCAAAGCTATCAGCCCAAAGAAAAAAAAAGCGCCGCACCACCGCCGGGGGGGCTCGAAACTCCAACCTTTTGGTTAACAGCCGATCGCGCTAGCCAATTGCGCCACGGAGACAGTCCTGCTCCACTCTCACCACCATCAGAACATATCTTCAAAGCTATCAGCCCAAACAAAAAAAGCGCCATACCAACACCGGGTGGGCTCGAACCTCCGACCTTTCGGTTAACAGCCGATCGCGCTAGCCAATAGCGCCATGGAGACAGTCCCGCTCCACTCTCACCACCATCAGAACATATCTTCAAAGATATCAGCCCAAAGAAAAAAAAAGCGCCGCACAACCACCGGGTAGGCTCGAAACTCCAACTTTTCGGTTAACAGCCGATCGCGCTAGCCAATTGCGCCGCGGAGACAGTCCTGCTCCACTCTCACCACCATAAGAACATATTTCAAAGCTATCAGCCCAAAGAAAAAAAAGTGCCGCACCACCACCGGGTGGGCTCGAACCTCCGACCTTTTGGTTAACAGCCGATCGCGCTAGCCAATTGCGCCACCGAGACTGTGCTGCTCCACTCTCACCACCATAAGAACATATCTTCAAAGCTATCAGCCCAAAGAAAAAAAAGCACCGCACCACCACCGGTTGGGCTCGAACCTCCAACCTTTCGGTGAACAGCCGATCGCGCTAGCCAATTGCGCGCGGAGACAGTCGTGCTCCACTCTCACCACCATCAGAACATATCTTCAAAGCTATCAGCGCAAAGAAAAAAAAGCGCCGCACCACCACCAGGTGGGCTCGAACCTCAAACCTTTCGGTTAACAGCCGATCGCGCTAGCCAATTGCGCCACGGAGACAGTCCTGCTCCACTCTCACCACCCTCAGACCATTTCTTCAGAGCTATCACCCCAAAGAAAAAAAAAGCGCCGCACCACCACCGGGTGGGCTCGAACCTCCAATCTTTCGGATAACAGCCGATCGCGCTAGCCAATTGCGCCACGGAGACAGTCCTGCTCTACTCTCACCACCATCAGAACATATCTTCAAAGCTATCAGCCCAAAGAAAAAAAAGCGCCGCACCACCGCCGGGTGGGCTCGAAACTCCAAACTTTCGGTTAACAGCCGATCGCGCAAGACAATTGCGCCACGGAGACAGTCCTGCTCCACTCTCACCACCATCAGAACATATCTTCAAAGGTATCAGCCCAAAGAAAAAAAAGCGCCATACCACCACCGGGTGGGCTCGAACCTCCGACCTTTTGGTTAACAGCCGATCGCGCTAGCCAATTGCGCCAAGGAGACAGTCCTGCTCCACTCTCACCACCATCAGAACATATCTTCAAGGCTATCCGCACAAAGAAAAAAGCAACACACCTCTCCCGAGAGGGCTCGAAACTCCAATCATTCGGTTAACAGCCGATCGCGCTAGCCAATTGCGCCACGGAGACAGCCCTGCTCTACTCTCACCACCATCAGAACATATCTTCAAAGCTATCAGCCCAAAGAAAAAAAAGCGCCGCACCACCGCCGGGTGGGCTCGAAACTCCAACCTTTCGGTTAACAGCCGGTCGCGCTAGCCAATTGCGCCACGGAGACAGTCCTGCTCCACTCTCACCACCATCAGAACATATCTTCAAAGCTATCAGTCCAAACAAAAAAAGCGCCATACCACCACCGGGTGGGCTCGAACCTCCGACCTTTTAGTTAACAGCCGATCGCGCTAGCCAATTGCGCCATGCAGACAGTCCTGTTCCACTCTCACCACCATCAGAACATATCTTCAGAGCTATCAGCCCAACGAAAAAAAAAGCGCCGCACCACCACCGGGTGGGCTCGAACATCCAACCTTTCTGTTACCAGCCGATCGCGCTAGCCAATTGCGCCACGGAGACAGTCCTGCTCCACTCTCACCACCATAAGAACATATCTTCAAAGCTATCAGCCCAAAGAAAAAAAAGCACCGCACCACCACCGGATGGGCTCGAACTTCCGATTTTTTGGTTAACAGCCGATCGCGCTAGCCAATTGCGCCACGGAGACAGTCCTGCTCCACTCTCACCACCGTAAGAACATATCTTCAAAGCTATCAGCCCGAAGAAAAAAAAGCGCCGCACCACCACCGGGTGGGCTCGAACATCCAACCTTTCTGTCACCAGCCGATCGCGCTAGCCAATTGCCCCACGGAGACAGTCGTGCTCCACTCTCACCACCGTCAGAACATTTCTTCAGAGCTATCACCCCAAAGAAAAAAATGTGCTGCACCACCACCGGTTGGGCTCGAAACTCCAACCTTTCGGTTAACAGCCGATCGCGCTAGCCCATTGCGCTACGGAGGCAGTCTTGCTCCACTCTCACCATCATCAGAACATATTTTCAAAGCTATCAGCGCAAAGAAAAAAAAGCGCTGCACCACCACCAGGTGGGCTCGAACCTCCAACCTTTCGGTTAACAGCCGATCGCGCTAGCCCATTGCGCCACGAAGACAGTCCTGCTCCACTCTCACCACCATCAGAACATATCTTCCAAGCTATCAGCACAAAAAAAAGCAACACACCTCTCCCGAGAGGGCTCGAAACTCCAACCTTTCGGTTAACAGCCGATCGCGCTAGCCAATTGCGCCACGGAGACAGTCCTGCTATACTCTCACCACCATCAGAACATATCTTTAAAGCTATCAGCCCAAAGAAAAAAAAGCGCCGCACCACCGCCGGGTGGGCTCGAAACTCCAACCTTTCGGTTAACAGCCAATCGCGCTAGCCAATTGCGCCACGGAGACAGTCCTGCTCCAGTCTCACCACCATCAAAACATAACTTCAAAGCTATCAGCCCAAACAAAAAAAGCGCCATACCACCACCGGGTGGGCTCGAACTCCGACCTTTTGGTTAACAGCCGATCGCGCTAGCCAATTGCGCCATGGAGACAGTCCTGCTCCACTCTCACCACCATCAGAACATATCTTCAAAGCCATCAGCCCAAAGAAAAAAAAGCGCCGCACCACCTCGAGTTGGGCTCGAACCTCCAACTTTTCGGTTAACAGCCGATCACGCTAGCCAATTGCGCCATAGAGGCAGTCATGCTCCACTCTCACCACCATCAGAACATATCTTCAAAGCTATCAGCCCAAAGAAAAAGAAGTGCCGCACAACCACCGGGTAGGCTCGAACCTCCAACTTTTCGGTTAACAGCCGATCACGCTAGCCAATTGCGCCATGGAGACAGTCCTGCTCCACTCTCACCACCATCAGAACATATCTTCAAAGCTATCAGCCCAAAGAAAAAAAGCGCCGCACCACCACGAGGTGGGCTCGAACCTCCAACCTTTCGGTTAACAGCCGATCGCGCTAGCCCATTGCGCCACGAAGACAGTCCTGCTCCACTCTCACCACCATAAGAACATATCTTCAAAGCTATCAGCCCAAAGAAAAAAAAAGCGCCGCACCACCGCCGGGGGGGCTCGAAACTCCAACCTTTTGGTTAACAGCCGATCGCGCTAGCCAATTGCGCCACGGAGACAGTCCTGCTCCACTCTCACCACCATCAGAACATATCTTCAAAGCTATCAGCCCAAACAAAAAAAGCGCCATACCAACACCGGGTGGGCTCGAACCTCCGACCTTTCGGTTAACAGCCGATCGCGCTAGCCAATAGCGCCATGGAGACAGTCCCGCTCCACTCTCACCACCATCAGAACATATCTTCAAAGATATCAGCCCAAAGAAAAAAAAGCGCCCCACCACCACGAGTTGGGCTCGAACCTCCAACTTTTCGGTTAAGAGCCGATCACGCTAGCCAATTGCGCCATGGAGGCAGTCATGCTCCACTCTCACCACCATCAGGACATATCTTCAAAGCTATCAGCCCAAAGAAAAAAAAAGCGCCGCACAACCACCGGGTAGGCTCGAAACTCCAACTTTTCGGTTAACAGCCGATCGCGCTAGCCAATTGCGCCGCGGAGACAGTCCTGCTCCACTCTCACCACCATAAGAACATATCTTCAAAGCTATCAGCCCAAAGAAAAAAAAGTGCCGCACCACCACCGGGTGGGCTCGAACCTCCGACCTTTTGGTTAACAGCCGATCGCGCTAGCCAACTGCGCCACCGAGACTGTGCTGCTCCACTCTCACCACCATAAGAACATATCTTCAAAGCTATCAGCCCAAAGAAAAAAAAGCACCGCACCACCACCGGTTGGGCTCGAACCTCCAACCTTTCGGTGAACAGCCGATCGCGCTAGCCAATTGCGCGCGGAGACAGTCGTGCTCCACTCTCACCACCATCAGAACATATCTTCAAAGCTATCAGCGCAAAGAAAAAAAAGCGCCGCA
The DNA here is from genome assembly GCF_043290135.1 of Rhipicephalus microplus. NCBI lineage: Eukaryota > Metazoa > Arthropoda > Arachnida > Ixodida > Ixodidae > Rhipicephalus > Rhipicephalus microplus. The sequence continues at coordinate 165,957 of NW_027464700.1, read as the reverse complement.
CCACCACCAGGTGGGCTCGAACCTCAAACCTTTCGGTTAACAGCCGATCGCGCTAGCCAATTGCGCCACGGAGACAGTCCTGCTCCACTCTCACCACCCTCAGACCATTTCTTCAGAGCTATCACCCCAAAGAAAAAAAAAGCGCCGCACCACCACCGGGTGGGCTCGAACCTCCAATCTTTCGGATAACAGCCGATCGCGCTAGCCAATTGCGCCACGGAGACAGTCCTGCTCTACTCTCACCACCATCAGAACATATCTTCAAAGCTATCAGCCCAAAGAAAAAAAAGCGCCGCACCACCGCCGGGTGGGCTCGAAACTCCAAACTTTCGGTTAACAGCCGATCGCGCAAGACAATTGCGCCACGGAGACAGTCCTGCTCCACTCTCACCACCATCAGAACATATCTTCAAAGCTATCAGCCCAAAGAAAAAAAAGCGCCATACCACCACCGGGTGGGCTCGAACCTCCGACCTTTTGGTTAACAGCCGATCGCGCTAGCCAATTGCGCCAAGGAGACAGTCCTGCTCCACTCTCACCACCATCAGAACATATCTTCAAGGCTATCCGCACAAAGAAAAAAGCAACACACCTCTCCCGAGAGGGCTCGAAACTCCAATCATTCGGTTAACAGCCGATCGCGCTAGCCAATTGCGCCACGGAGACAGCCCTGCTCTACTCTCACCACCATCAGAACATATCTTCAAAGCTATCAGCCCAAAGAAAAAAAAGCGCCGCACCACCGCCGGGTGGGCTCGAAACTCCAACCTTTCGGTTAACAGCCGGTCGCGCTAGCCAATTGCGCCACGGAGACAGTCCTGCTCCACTCTCACCACCATCAGAACATATCTTCAAAGCTATCAGTCCAAACAAAAAAAGCGCCATACCACCACCGGGTGGGCTCGAACCTCCGACCTTTTAGTTAACAGCCGATCGCGCTAGCCAATTGCGCCATGCAGACAGTCCTGTTCCACTCTCACCACCATCAGAACATATCTTCAGAGCTATCAGCCCAACGAAAAAAAAAGCGCCGCACCACCACCGGGTGGGCTCGAACATCCAACCTTTCTGTTACCAGCCGATCGCGCTAGCCAATTGCGCCACGGAGACAGTCCTGCTCCACTCTCACCACCATAAGAACATATCTTCAAAGCTATCAGCCCAAAGAAAAAAAAGCACCGCACCACCACCGGGTGGGCTCGAACTTCCGATTTTTTGGTTAACAGCCGATCGCGCTAGCCAATTGCGCCACGGAGACAGTCCTGCTCCACTCTCACCACCGTAAGAACATATCTTCAAAGCTATCAGCCCGAAGAAAAAAAAGCGCCGCACCACCACCGGGTGGGCTCGAACATCCAACCTTTCTGTCACCAGCCGATCGCGCTAGCCAATTGCCCCACGGAGACAGTCGTGCTCCACTCTCACCACCGTCAGAACATTTCTTCAGAGCTATCACCCCAAAGAAAAAAATGTGCTGCACCACCACCGGTTGGGCTCGAAACTCCAACCTTTCGGTTAACAGCCGATCGCGCTAGCCCATTGCGCTACGGAGGCAGTCTTGCTCCACTCTCACCATCATCAGAACATATTTTCAAAGCTATCAGCGCAAAGAAAAAAAAGCGCTGCACCACCACCAGGTGGGCTCGAACCTCCAACCTTTCGGTTAACAGCCGATCGCGCTAGCCCATTGCGCCACGAAGACAGTCCTGCTCCACTCTCACCACCATCAGAACATATCTTCCAAGCTATCAGCACAAAAAAAAGCAACACACCTCTCCCGAGAGGGCTCGAAACTCCAACCTTTCGGTTAACAGCCGATCGCGCTAGCCAATTGCGCCACGGAGACAGTCCTGCTATACTCTCACCACCATCAGAACATATCTTTAAAGCTATCAGCCCAAAGAAAAAAAAGCGCCGCACCACCGCCGGGTGGGCTCGAAACTCCAACCTTTCGGTTAACAGCCAATCGCGCTAGCCAATTGCGCCACGGAGACAGTCCTGCTCCACTCTCACCACCATCAGAACATAACTTCAAAGCTATCAGCCCAAACAAAAAAAGCGCCATACCACCACCGGGTGGGCTCGAACTCCGACCTTTTGGTTAACAGCCGATCGCGCTAGCCAATTGCGCCATGGAGACAGTCCTGCTCCACTCTCACCACCATCAGAACATATCTTCAAAGCCATCAGCCCAAAGAAAAAAAAGCGCCGCACCACCTCGAGTTGGGCTCGAACCTCCAACTTTTCGGTTAACAGCCGATCACGCTAGCCAATTGCGCCATAGAGGCAGTCATGCTCCACTCTCACCACCATCAGAACACATCTTCAAAGCTATCAGCCCAAAGAAAAAGAAGTGCCGCACAACCACCGGGTAGGCTCGAACCTCCAACTTTTCGGTTAACAGCCGATCACGCTAGCCAATTGCGCCATGGAGACAGTCCTGCTCCCCTCTCACCACCATCAGAACATATCTTCAAAGCTATCAGCCCAAAGAAAAAAAGCGCCGCACCACCACGAGGTGGGCTCGAACCTCCAACTTTTCGGTTAACAGCCGATCACGCTAGCCAATTGCGCCATGGAGACAGTCATGCTCCACTCTCACCACCACCAGAACATATCTTCAAAGCTATCAGCCCACAGAAAAAAAAGCGCCGCACAACCACCGGGTAGGCTCGAACCTCCAACTTTTCGGTTAACAGCCGATCGCGCTAGCCAATTGCGCCACGGAGACAGTCCTGCTCCACTCTCAACACCATAAGAACATATCTTCAAAGCTATCAGCCCAAAGAAAAAAAAGCGCCGCACCACCACCGGGTGGGCTCCAACCTCCGACCTTTTGGTTAACAGCCGATCGCGCTAGCCAATTGCGCCATGGAGACAGTCCTGCTCCACTCTCACCACCATAAGAACATATCTTCAAAGCTATCAGCCCAAAGAAAAAAAAGCGCCGCACCACCACCGGGTGGGCTCGAACATCCAACCTTTCGGTTAACAGCCGATCGCGCTAGCCAATGCCCCACGGAGACAGTCGTGCTCCACTCTCACCACCGTCAGAACATTTCTTCAGAGCTATCACCTCAAAGAAAAAAAAGCGCCGCACCTCCACCGGTTGGGCTCGAACCTCCAACCTTTCGGTTAACAGCCGATCGCGCTAGCCAATTGCGCCACGAAGACAGTCCTGCTCCACTCTCACCACCATCAGAACATATCTTCAAAGCTATTACCGCAAAGAAAAAAGCAACACACCACTCCCGGGAGGGCTCGAAACTCCAACCTTTCGGTTAACAGCCGATCGCGCTAGCCAATTGCGCCACGGAGACAGTCATGCTCTACTCTCACCACCATCAGAACATATCTTCAAAGCTATCAGCCCAAAGAAAAAAAAGCGCCATACCACCACCGGGTGGGCTCGAACCTCCGACCTTTTGGTTAACAGCCGATCGCGCTAGCCAATTGCGCCAAGGAGACAGTCCTGCTCCACTCTCACCACCATCAGAACATACCTTCAAGGCTATCCGCACAAAGAAAAAAGCAACACACCTCTCCCGAGAGGGCTCGAAACTCCAATCATTCGGTTAACAGCCGATCGCGCTAGCCAATTGCGCCACGGAGACAGTCCTGCTCTACTCTCACCACAATCAGAACATATCTTCAAAGCTATCAGCCCAAAGAAAAAAAAAGCGCCGCACCACCGCCGGGTGGGCTCGAAACTCCAACCTTTCGGTTAACAGCCGGTCGCGCTAGCCAATTGCGCCACGGAGACAGTCCTGCTCCACTCTCACCGCCATCAGAACATATCTTCAAAGCTATCAGTCCAAACAAAAAAGCGCCATACCACCACCGGGTGGGCTCGAACCTCCGACCTTTTAGTTAACAGCCGATCGCGCTAGCCAATTGCGCCATGCAGACAGTCCTGCTCCACTCTCACCACCATCAGAACATATCTTCAAAGCTATCAGCCCAAAGAAAAAAAAGCGCCGCAGCACCACGAGGTGGGCTCGAACCTCCAACTTTTCGGTTAACAGCCGATCACGCTAGCCAATTGCGCCATGGAGACAGTCATGCTCCACTCTCACCACCACCAGAACATATCTTCAAAGCTATCAGCCCAAAGAAAAGAAACGCCGCACAACCACCGGGTAGGCTCGAACCTCCAACTTTTCGGTTAACAGCCGATCGCGCTAGCCAATTGCACCACGGAGACAGTCCTGCTCCACTCTCACCACCATAAGAACATATCTTCAAAGCTATCAGCCCAAAGAAAAAAAAGCGCCGCACCACCACCGGGTGGGCTCGAACCTCCGACCTTTTGGTTAACAGCCGATCGCGCTAGCCAATTGCGCCACGGAGACAGACCTGCTCCACTCTCACCACCATAAGAACATATCTTCAAAGCTATCAGCCCAAAGAAAAAAAAGCGCCGCACCACCACCGGGTGGGCTCGAACATCCAACCGTTCGGTTAACAGCCGATCGCGCTAGCCAATTGCCCCACGGAGACAGTCGTGCTCCACTCTCACCACCGTCAGAACATTTCTTCAGAGCTATCACCCCAAAGAAAAAAAGGCGCCGCACCACCACCGGTTGGGCTCGAACCTCCAACCTTTCGGTTAACAGCCGATCGCGCTAGCCAATTGCGCCACGAAGACAGTCCTGCTACACTCTCACCACCATCAGAACATATCTTCAAAGCTATTACCGCAAAGAAAAAAGCAACACACCACTCCCGGGAGGGCTCGAAACTCCAACCTTTCGGTTAACAGCCGATCGCGCTAGCCCATTGCGCTACGGGGGCAGTCTTGCTCCACTCTCACCATCATCAGAACATATCTTCAAAGTTATCAGCGCAAAGAAAAAAAAGGCGCTGCCCCACCACAAGGTGGGCTCGAACCTCCAACCTTTCGGTTAACAGCCGATCGCGCTAGCCAATTGCACCACGGAGACAGTCCTGCTCCACTCTCACCACCATAAGAACATATCTTCAAAGCTATCAGCCCAAAGAAAAAAAAGCGCCGCACCACCACCGGGTGGGCTCGAACCTCCGACCTTTTGGTTAACAGCCGATCGCGCTAGCCAATTGCGCCACGGAGACAGACCTGCTCCACTCTCACCACCATAAGAACATATCTTCAAAGCTATCAGCCCAAAGAAAATAAAGCGCCGCACCACCACCGGGTGGGCTCGAACATCCAACCTTTCGGTTAGCAGCCGATCGCGCTAGCCAATTGCCCCACGGAGACAGTCGTGCTCCACTCTCACCACCGTCAGAACATTTCTTCAGAGCTATCACCCCAAAGAAAAAAAGGCGCCGCACCACCACCGGTTGGGCTCGAACCTCCAACCTTTCGGTTAACAGCCGATCGCGCTAGCCAATTGCGCCACGAAGACAGTCCTGCTACACTCTCACCACCATCAGAACATATCTTCAAAGCTATTACCGCAAAGAAAAAAGCAACACACCACTCCCGGGAGGGCTCGAAACTCCAACCTTTCGGTTAACAGCCGATCGCGCTAGCCAATTGCGCCACGAAGACAGTCCTGCTCCACTCTCACCACCATCAGAACATATCTTCAAAGCTATTACCGCAAAGAAAAAAGCAACACACCACTCCCGGGAGGGCTCGAAACTCCAACCTTTCGGTTAACAGCCGATCGCGCTAGCCAATTGCGCCACGGAGACAGTCCTGCTCCACTCTCACCACCATCAGAACATATCTTCAAAGCTATCAGCCCAAAAAAAAAGCGCCATACCACCACCGGGTGGGCTCGAACCTCCGACCTTTTGGTTAACAGCCGATCGCGCTAGCCAATTGCGCCAAGGAGACAGTCCTGCTCCACTCTCACCACCATCAGAACATATCTTCAAGGCTATCCGCACAAAGAAAAAAGCAACACACCTCTCCCGAGAGGGCTCGAAACTCCAATCATTCGGTTAACAGCCGATCGCGCTAGCCAATTGCGCCACGGAGACAGTCCTGCTCTACTCTCACCACAATCAGAACATATCTTCAAAGCTATCAGCCCAAAGAAAAAAAAGCGCCGCACCACCGCCGGGTGGGCTCGAAACTCCAACCTTTCGGTTAACAGCCGGTCGCGCTAGCCAATTGCGCCACGGAGACAGTCCTGCTCCACTCTCACCACCATCAGAACATATCTTCAAAGCTATCAGTCCAAACAAAAAAGCGCCATACCACCACCGGGTGGGCTCGAACCTCCGACCTTTTAGTTAACAGCCCATCGCGCTAGCCAATTGCGCCATGCAGACAGTCCTGCTCCACTCTCATCACCATCAGAACATATCTTCAAAGCTATCAGCCCAAAGAAAAAAAAGCGCCGCAGCACCACGAGGTGGGCTCGAACCTCCAACTTTTCGGTTAACAGCCGATCACGCTAGCCAATTGCGCCATGGAGACAGTCATGCTCCACTCTCACCACCACCAGAACATATCTTCAAAGCTATCAGCCCAAAGAAAAGAAACGCCGCACAACCACCGGGTAGGCTCGAACCTCCAACTTTTCGGTTAACAGCCGATCGCGCTAGCCAATTGCACCACGGAGACAGTCCTGCTCCACTCTCACCACCATAAGAACATATCTTCAAAGCTATCAGCCCAAAGAAAAAAAAGCGCCGCACCACCACCGGGTGGGCTCGAACCTCCGACCTTTTGGTTAACAGCCGATCGCGCTAGCCAATTGCGCCACGGAGACAGACCTGCTCCACTCTCACCACCATAAGAACATATCTTCAAAGCTATCAGCCCAAAGAAAAAAAAGCGCCGCACCACCACCGGGTGGGCTCGAACATCCAACCTTTCGGTTAACAGCCGATCGCGCTAGCCAATTGCCCCACGGAGACAGTCGTGCTCCACTCTCACCACCGTCAGAACATTTCTTCAGAGCTATCACCCCAAAGAAAAAAAGGCGCCGCACCACCACCGGTTGGGCTCGAACCTCCAACCTTTCGGTTAACAGCCGATCGCGCTAGCCAATTGCGCCACGAAGACAGTCCTGCTACACTCTCACCACCATCAGAACACATCTTCAAAGCTATTACCGCAAAGAAAAAAGCAACACACCACTCCCGGGAGGGCTCGAAACTCCAACCTTTCGGTTAACAGCCGATCGCGCTAGCCCATTGCGCTACGGGGGCAGTCTTGCTCCACTCTCACCATCATCAGAACATATCTTCAAAGTTATCAGCGCAAAGAAAAAAAAGGCGCTGCCCCACCACAAGGTGGGCTCGAACCTCCAACCTTTCGGTTAACAGCCGATCACGCTAGCCCGTTGCGCCACGAAGACAGTCTTGCTCAGCTCTCGCCACCATCAGTACATATCTTCAAAGCTATCAGCGCAAAGAAAAAAGCAACACACCACTCCCGGGAGGGCTCGAAACTCCAACCTTTCGGTCAACAGCCGATCGCGCTAGCCAATTGCGCCACGGAGACAGTCCTGCTCCACTCTCACCACCATCAGAACATATCTTCAAAGCTATCAGCCCAAAGAAAAAAAGCGCCATACCACCACCGGGTGGGCTCGAACCTCCGACCTTTTGGTTAACAGCCGATCGCGCTAGCCATTTGCGCCATGGAGACAGTCCTGCTCCACTCTCACCACCATCAGAACATATCTTCAATGCTATCCGCACAAAGAAAAAAGCAACACACCTCTCCCGAGAGGGCTCGAAACTCCAATCCTTCGGTTAACAGCCGACCGCGCTAGCCAATTGCGCCACGGAGACAGTCCTGTTCTACTCTCACCACCATCAGAACATATCTTCAAAGCTATCAGCCCAAAGAAAAAAAAGCACCGCACCACCGCCGGGTGGGCTCGAAACTCCAACCTTTCGGTTAACAGCCGATCGCGCTAGCCAATTGCGCCACGGAGACAGTCCTGCTCCACTCTCAGCACCATCAGAACATATCTTCAAAGCTATCAGTCCAAACAAAAAAAGCGCCATACCACCAACGGGTGGGCTCGAACCTGCGACCTTTTGGTTAAGAGCCGATCGCGCTAGCCAATTGCGCCATGGAGACAGTCCTGCTCCACTCTCACCACCATCAGAACATATCTTCAAAGCTATCAGCCCAAAGAAAAAAAAGCACCGCACCACCACCGGGTGGGCTCGAACCTCCGACCTTTTGGTTAACAGCCGATCGCGCTAGCCAATTGTGCCACGGAGACAGTCTGCTCCACTCTCACCACCATAAGAACATATCTTCAAAGCTATCAGCCCGAAGAAAAAAAAGCGCCACACCACCACCGGGTGGGCTCGAACATCCAACCTTTCTGTTACCAGCCGATCGCGCTAGCCAATTGCCCCACGGAGACAGTCGTGCTCCACTCTCACCACCGTCAGAACATTTCTTCAGAGCTATCACCCCAAAGGAAAAAAGCGCTGCACCACCACCGGTTGGGCTCGAAACTCCAACATTTCGATTAACAGCCGATCGCGCTAGCCTATTGCGCTACGGAGGCAGTCTTGCTCCACTCTCACCATCATCAGAACATATCTTCAAAGCTATCAGCGCAAAGAAAAAAAAGCGCTGCACCACCACCACCAGGTGGGCTGGAACCTCCAACCTTTCGGTTAACAGCCGATCGCGCTAGCCCATTGCGCCACGAAGACAGTCCTGCTCCACTCTCACCACCATCAGAACATATCTTAAAAGCTATCAGCACAAAAAAAAAGCAAAACACCTCTCCCGAGAGGGCTCGAAACTCCAACCAATCGGTTAACAGCCGATCGCGCTAGCCAATTGCGCCACGGAGGCAGTCCTGCTCTACTCTCACCACCATCAGGACATATCTTCAAAGCTATCAGCCCAAAGAAAAAAAAGTGCCGCACCACCGCCGGGTGCGCTCGAAACTCCAACCTTTTGGTTAACAGCCGATCGCGCTAGCCAATTGCGCCACGGACACAGTCCTGCTCCTCTCTCACCACCATCAGAACATAACTTCAAAGCTATCAGCCCAAAGAAAAAAAAGCGCCGCACCACCACGAGTTGGGCTCGAACCTCCAACTTTTCGGTTAACAGCCGATCACGCTAGCCAATTGCGCCATGGAGGCAGTCATGCTCCACTCTCACCACCATCAGAACATATCTTCAAAGCTATCAGCCCAAAGAAAAAAAAGTGCCGCACAACCACCGGGTAGGCTCGAACATCCAACTTTTCGGTCAACAGCCGATCACGCTAGCGAATTGCGCCATGGAGACAGTCCTGCTCCACTCTCACCACCTTCAGAACATATCTTCAAAGCTATCAGCCCAAAGAAAAAAAAGCGCCGCACCACCACGAGGTGGGCTCGAACCTCCAACTTTTCGGTTAACAGCCGATCGCGCTAGCCCGTTGCGCCACGAAGACAGTCTTGCTCCACTCACACCACCATCAGAACATATCTTCAATGCTATCCGCACAAAGAAAAAAGCAACAGACCTCTCCCGAGAGGGCTCGAAACTCCAATCTTTCGGTTAACAGCCGACCGCGCTAGCCAATTGCGCCACGGAGACAGTCCTGCTCTACTCTCACCACCATCAGAACATATCTTCAAAGCTATCAGCCCAAAGAAAAAAAAGCACCGCACCACCGCCGGATGGGCTCGAAACTCCAACCTTTCGGTTAACAGCCGATCGCGCTAGCCAATTGCGCCACGGAGACAGTCCTGCTCCACTCTAACCACCATCAGAACATATCTTCAAAGCTATCAGTCCAAACAAAAAAAGCGCCATACCACCAACGGGTGGGCTCGAACCTCCGACCTTTTGGTTAAGAGCCGATCGCGCTAGCCAATTGCGCCATGGAGACAGTCCTGCTCCACTCTCACCACCATCAGAACATATCTTCAAAGCTATCAGCCCAAAGAAAAAAAAGCACTGCACCACCACCGGGTGGGCTCGAACCTCCGACCTTTTGGTTAACAGCCGATCGCGCTAGCCAATTGCGCCACGGAGACAGTCTGCTCCACTCTCACCACCATAAGAACATATCTTCAAAGCTATCAGCCCGAAGAAAAAAAAGCGCCACACCACCACCGGGTGGGCTCGAACATCCAACCTTTCTGTTACCAGCCGATCGCGCTAGCCAATTGCCCCACGGAGACAGTCGTGCTCCACTCTCACCACCGTCAGAACATTTCTTCAGAGCTATCACCCCAAAGAAAAAAAAGCGCCGCACCACCACCGGTTGGGCTCGAAACTCCAACCTTTCGATTAACAGCCGATCGCGCTAGCCCATTGCGCTACGGAGGCAGTCTTGCTCCACTCTCACCATCATCAGAACATATCTTCAAAGCTATCAGCGCAAAGAAAAAAAAGCGCTGCACCACCACCACTAGGTGGGCTCGAACCTCCAAACTTTCGGTTAACAGCCGATCGCGCTAGCCCATTGCGCCACGAAGACAGTCCTGCTTCACTCTCACCACCATCAGAACATATCTTCAAAGCTATCAGCACAAAAAAAAGCAACACACCTCTCCCGAGAGGGCTCGAAACTCCAACCTTTCGGTTAACAGCCGATCGCGCTAGCCAATTGCGCCACGGAGACAGTCCTGCTCTACTCTCACCACCATCAGAACATATCTTCAAAGCTATCAGCCCAAAGAAAAAAAGTGCCCCACCACCGCCGGGTGGGCTCGAAACTCCAACCTTTTGGTTAACAGCCGATCGCGCTAGCCAATTGCGCCACGGAGACAGTCCTGCTCCACTCTCACCACCATCAGAACATAACTTCAAAGCTATCAGCCCAAACAAAAAAAGCGCCATACCACCACCGGGTGGGCTCGAACCTCCGACCTTTTGGTTAACAGCCGATCGCGCTAGCCAATTGCGTCATGGAGACAGTCCTGCTCCACTCTCACCACCATCAGAACATATCTTCAAAGCTATCAGCCCAAAGAAAAAAAAGCGCCGCACCACCACGAGTTGGGCTCGAACCTCCAACTTTTCGGTTAACAGCCGATCACGCTAGCCAATTGCGCCATGGAGGCAGTCATGCTCCACCCTCACCACCATCAGAACATATCTTCAAAGCTATCAGCCCAAAGAAAAAAAGTGCCGCACAACCACCGGGTAGGCTCGAACCTCCAACTTTTCGGTTAACAGCCGATCACGCTAGCCAATTGCGCCATGGAGACAGTCCTGCTCCACTCTCACCACCTTCAGAACATATCTTCAAAGCTATCAGCCCAAAGAAAAAAAAGCGCCGCACCACCACGAGGTGGGCTCGAACCTCCAACTTTTCGGTTAACAGCCGATCACGCTAGCCAATTGCGCCATGGAGACAGTCATGCTCCACTCTCACCACCACCAGAACATATCTTCAAAGCTATCAGCCCACAGAAAAAAAAGCGCCGCACAACCACCGCGTAGGCTCGAACCTCCAACTTTTCGGTTAACAGCCGATCGCGCTAGCCAATTGCGCCACGGAGACAGTCCTGCTCCACTCTCACCACCATAAGAACATATCTTCAAAGCTATCAGCCCAAAGAAAAAAAGCGCCGCACCACCACCGGGTGGGCTCGAACCTCCGACCTTTTGGTTAACAGCCGATCGCGCTAGCCAATTGCGCCACGGAGACAGTCCTGCTCCACTCTCACCACCATAAGAACATATCTTCAAAGCTATCAGCCCAAAGAAAAAAAAGCGCCGCTCCACCACCGGGTGGGCTCGAACATCCAACCTTTCAGTTAACAGCCGATCGCGCTAGCCAATCGCGCCACGAAGACAGTCCTGCTCCACTCTCACCACCATCAGAACATATCTTCAAAGCTATTACCGCAAAGAAAAAAGCAACACACCACTCCCGGGAGGGCTCGAAACTCCAACCTTTCGGTTAACAGCCAATCGCGCTAGCCATTGCGCTACGGAGGCAGTCTTGCTCCACTCTCACCATCATCAGAACATATCTTCAAAGCTATCAGCGCAAAGAAAAAAAGCGCTGCACCACCACCAGGTGGGCTCGAACCTCCAACCTTTCGGTTAACAGCCGATCGCCCTAGCCCATTGCGCCACGAAGACAGTCCTGCTCCACTCTCACCACCATCAGAACATATCTTCAAAGCTCTCAGCACAAAAAAAAGCAACAAACCTCTCCCGGGAGGGCTCGAAACTCCACCCTTTCGGTTAACAGCCGATCGCGCTAGCCAATTGCGCCACGGAGACAGTCCTGCTCTACTCTCACCACCATCAGAACATATCTTCAAAGCTATCAGCCCAAAGAAAAAAAAAAGCGCCGCACCACCGCCGGGTGGGCTCGAAACTCCAACCTTTCGGTTAACAGCCGATCGCGCTAGCCAATTGCGCCACGGAGACAGTCCTGCTCCACTCTCACCACCATCAGAACATATCTTCAAAGCTATCAGCCCAAACAAAAAAAGCGCCATACCACCACCGGGTGGGCTCGAACCTCCGACCTTTCGGTTAACAGCCGATCGTGCTAGCCAATTGCGCCATGGAGACAGTCCCGCTCCACTCTCACCACCATCAGAACATATCTTCAAAGATATCAGCCGAAAGAAAAAAAAGCGCCGCACCACCACGAGTTGGGCTCGAACCTCCAACTTTTCGGTTAACAGCCGATCACGCTAGCCAATTGCGCCATGGAGGCAGTCATGCTCCACTCTCACCACCATCAGAACATATCTTCAAAGCTATCAGCCCAAAGAAAAAAAAGCGCCGCACAACCACCGGGTAGGCTCGAACCTCCAACTTTTCGGTTAACAGCAGATCGCGCTAGCCAATTGCGCCACGGAGACAGTCCTGCTCCACTCTCACCACCATAAGAACATATCTTCAAAGCTATCAGCCCAAAGAAAAAAAAAGCGCCGCACCACCACCGGGTGGGCTCGAACCTCCGACCTTTTGGTTAACAGCCGATCACGCTAGCCAATTGCGCCACCGAGACTGTCCTGCTCAACTCTCACCACCATAAGAACATATCTTCAAAGCTATCAGCCCAAAGAAAAAAAAGCACCGCACCACCACCGGTTGGGCTCGAACCTCCATCCTTTCGGTGAACAGCCGATCGCGCTAGCCAATTGCGCGCGGAGACAGTCGTGCTCCACTCTCACCACCATCAGAACATATCTTCAAAGCTATCAGCGCAAAGAAAAAAAAGCGCCGCACCACCACCAGGTGGGCTCGAACCTCCTACCTTTCGGTTAACAGCAGATCGCGCTAGCCAATTGCGCCACGGAGACAATCATGCTACACTCTCACCACCATCAGAACATATCTTCAAAGCTATCAGCGCAAAGAAAAAAGCAACACACCCCACCCGGGAGGGCTCGAACCTCCAACTTTTCGGTTAACAGCCAATCGCGCTAGCCAATTGCGCCACGGGGACCGTCCTGCTCCACTCTCACCACCCTCAGACCATTTCTTCAGAGCTATCACCCCAAAGAAAAAAAAAAGCGCCGCACCACCACCGGGTGGGCTCGAACCTCCAACCTTTCGGTTAACAGCCGATCGCGCTAGCCAATTGCGCCAAGGAGACAGTCCTGCTCTACTCTCACCACCATCAGAACATATCTTCAAAGCTATCAGCCCAAAGAAAAAAAAGCGCCGCACCACCGCCGGGTGGGCTCGAAACTCCAAACTTTCGGTTAACAGCCGATCGCGCTAGACAATTGCGCCACGGAGACAGTCCTGCTCCACTCTCACCACCATCAGAACATATCTTCAAAGCTATCAGCCCAAAGAAAAAAAAGCGCCATACCACCACCGGGTGGGCTCGAACCTCCGACCTTTTGGTTAACAGCCAATCGCGCTAGCCAATTGCGCCATGGAGACAGTCCTGCTCCACTCTCACCACCATCAGAACATATCTTCAATGCTATCCGCACAAAGAAAAAAGCAACACACCTCTCCCGAGAGGGCTCGAAACTCCAATCATTCGGTTAACAGCTGATCGCGCTAGCCAATTGCGCCACAAAGACAGTCTTGCTCCACTCTCGCCACCATCAGAACATATCTTCAAAGCTATCAGCGCAAAGAAAAAAGCAACACACCACTCCCGGCAGGGCTCGAAACTCCAACCTTTCGGTCAACAGCCGATCGCGCTAGCCAATTGCGCCACGGAGACAGTCCTGCTCCACTCTCACCACCATCAGAACATATCTTCAAAGCTATCATCCCAAAGAAAAAAAAGCGCCGCACCACCACGAGTTGGGCTCGAACCTCCAACTTTTCGGTTAACAGCCGATCACGCTAGCCAATTGCGCCATGAAGGCAGTCATGCTCCACTCTCACCGCCATCAGAACATATCTTCAAAGCTATCAGCCCAAAGAAAAAAAAGTGCCGCACAACCACCGGGTACGCTCGAACCTCCAACTTTTCGGTTAACAGCCGATCACGCTAGCCAATTGCGCCATGGAGACAGTCCTGCTCCACTCTCACCACCATCAGAACATATCTTCAAAGCTATCAGCCCAAAGAAAAAAAGCGCCGCACCACCACGAGGTGGGCTCGAACCTCCAACTTTTCGGTTAACAGCCGATCACGCTAGCCAATTGCGCCATGGAGACAGTCATGCTCCACTCTCACCACCACCAGAACATATCTTCAAAGCTATCAGCCCACAGAAAAAAAAGCGCCGCACAACCACCGGGTAGGCTCGAACCTCCAACTTTTCGGTTAACAGCTGATCGCGCTAGCCACTTGCGCCACGGAGACAGTCCTGCTCCACTCTCAACACCATAAGAACATATCTTCAAAGCTATCAGCCCAAAGAAAAAAAAGCGCCGCACCACCACCGGGTGGGCTCGAACCTCGGACCTTTTGGTTAACAGCCGATCGCGCTAGCCAATTGCACCACGGAGACAGTCCTGCTCCACTCTCACCACCATAAGAACATATCTTCAAAGCTATCAGCCCAAAGAAAAAAAAGCGCCGCACCACCACCGGGGGGGCTCGAACATCCAACCTTTCGGTTAACAGCCGATCGCGCTAGCCAATGCCCCACGGAGACAGTCGTGCTCCACTCTCACCACCGTCAGAACATTTCTTCAGAGCTATCACCTCAAAGAAAAAAAAGCGCCGCACCACCACCGGTTGGGCTCGAACCTCCAACCTTTCGGTTAACAGCCGATCGCGCTAGCCAATTGCGCCACGGAGACAGTCCTGCTCCACTCTCACCACCATCAGAACATATCTTCAAAGCTATAAGCCCAAACAAAAAAAGCGCCATACCAACACCGGTAGGGCTCGAACCTCCGACCTTTCGGTTAACAGCCGATCACGCTAGCAAATTGCGCCACATAGACAGTCCTGCTCCACTCTCAGCACTATCAGAACATATCTTCAAAGCTATCAGTCCAAACAAAAAAGCGCCATACCACCAACGGGTGGGCTCGAACCTCCGACCTTTTGGTTAAGAGCCGATCGCGCTAGCCAATTGCGCCATGGAGACAGTCCTGCTCCACTCTCACCACCATCAGAACATATCTTCAAAGCTATCAGCCCAAAGAAAAAAAAGCACCGCACCACCACCGGGTGGGCTCGAACCTCCGACCTTTTGGTTAACAGCCGATCGCGCTAGCCAATTGCGCCACGGAGACAGTCTGCTCCACTCTCACCACCATAAGAACATATCTTCAAAGCTATCAGCCCGAAGGAAAAAAAGCGCCACGCCACCACCGGGTGGGCTCGAACATCTAACCTTTCTGTTACCAGCCGATCGCGCTAGCCAATTGCCCCACGGAGACAGTCGTGCTCCACTCTCACCACCGTCAGAACATTTCTTCAGAGCTATCACCCCAAAGAAAAAAAATCGCCACACCACCACCGGTTGGGCTCGAAACTCCAACCTTTCGATTAACAGCCGATCGCGCTAGCCCATTGCGCTACGGAGGCAGTCTTGCTCCACTCTCACCATCATCAGAACATATCTTCAAAGCTATCAGCGCAAAAAAAAGCGCTGCACCACCACCACCAGGTGGGCTCGAACCTCCAACCTTTCGGTTAACAGCCGATCGCGCTAGCCCATTGCACCACGAAGACAGTCCTGCTCCACTCTCACCACCATCAGAACATATCTTCAAAGCTATCAGCACAAAAAAAGCAACACACCTCTCCCGAGAGGGCTCGAAACTCCAACCTTTCGGTTACCAGCCGATCGCGCTAGCCAATTGCGCCACGGAGACAGTCCTGCTCTACTCTCACCACCATCAGAACATATCTTCAAAGCTATCAGCCCAAAGAAAAAAAAGTGCCGCACCACCGCCGGGTGCGCTCGAAACTGCAACCTTTTGGTTAAGAGCCGATCGCGCTAGCCAATTGCGCCACGGAGACAGTCCTGCTCCACTCTCACCACCATCAGAACATATCTTCAAAGCTATCAGCCCAAAGAAAAAAAGTGCCGCACAACCACCGGGTAGGCTCGAACATCCAACTTTTCGGTCAACAGCCGATCACGCTAGCCAATTGTGCCATGTAGACAGTCCTGCTCCACTCTCACCACCTTCAGAACATATCTTCAAAGCTATCAGCCCAAAGAAAAAAAAGCGCCGCACCACCACGAGGTGGGTTCGAACCTCCAACTTTTCGGTTAACAGCCGATCGCGCTAGCCCGTTCCGCCACGAAGACAGTCTTGCTCTACTCTCGCCACCATCAGAACATATCTTCAAAGCTATCAGCGCAAAGAAAAAAGCAACAAACCTCTCCCGAGAGGGCTCAAAACTCCAACCTTTCGGTTAACAGCCGATCGCGCTAGCCAATTGCGCCACGGAGACAGTCCTGCTCTACTCTCACCACCATCAGAACATATCTTCAAAGCTATCAGCCCAAAGAAAAAAAAAAGCGCCGCACCACCGCCGGGTGGGCTCGAAACTCCAACCTCTCGGTTAACAGCCGATCACGCTAGCCAATTGCGCCACCGAGACTGTCCTGCTCAACTCTCACCACCATAAGAACATATCTTCAAAGCTATCAGCCCAAAGAAAAAAAAGCACCGCACCACCACCGGTTGGGCTCGAACCTCCATCCTTTCGGTGAACAGCCGATCGCGCTAGCAATTGCGCGCGGAGAGAGTCGTGCTCCACTCTCACCACCATCAGAACATATCTTCAAAGCTATCAGCGCAAAGAAAAAAAAGCGCCGCACCACCACCAGGTGGGCTCGAACCTCCTACCTTTCGGTTAACCGCAGATCGCGCTAGCCAATTGCGCCACGGAGACAATCCTGCTACACTCTCACCACCCTCAGACCATTTCTTCAGAGCTATCACCCCAAAGAAAAAAAAAGCGCCGCACCACCACCGGGTGGGCTCGAACCTCCAACCTTTCGGTTAACAGCCGATCGCGCTAGCCAATTGCGCCAAGGAGACAGTCCTGCTCTACTCTCACCACCATCAGAACATATCTTCAAAGCTCATCAGCCCAAAGAAATAAAAGCGCCACACCACCGCCGGGTGGGCTCGAAACTCCAAACTTTCGTTTAACAGCCGATCGCGCTAGACAATTGCGCCACGGAGACAGTCCTGCTCCACTCTCACCACCATCAGAACATATCTTCAAAGCTATCAGCCCAAAGAAAAAAAAAGCGCCATACCACCACCGGGTGGGCTCGAACCTCCGACCTTTTGGTTAACAGCCAATCGCGCTAGCCAATTGCGCCATGGAGACAGTCCTGCTCCACTCTCACCACCATCAGAACATATCTTCAATGCTATCCGCACAAAGAAAAAAGCAACACACCTCTCCCGAGAGGGCTCGAAACTCCAATCATTCGGTTAACAGCTGATCGCGCTAGCCAATTGCGCCACAAAGACAGTCTTGCTCCACTCTCGCCACCATCAGAACATATCTTCAAAGCTATCAGCGCAAAGAAAAAAGCAACACACCACTCCCGGCAGGGCTCGAAACTCCAACCTTTCGGTCAACAGCCGATCGCGCTAGCCAATTGCGCCACGGAGACAGTCCTGCTCCACTCTCACCACCATCAGAACATAACTTCAAAGCTATCATCCCAAAGAAAAAAAAAGCGCCGCACCACCACGAGTTGGGCTCGAACCTCCAACTTTTCGGTTAACAGCCGATCACGCTAGCCAATTGCGCCATGAAGGCAGTCATGCTCCACTCTCACCACCATCAGAACATATCTTCAAAGCTATCAGCCCAAAGAAAAAAAAGTGCCGCACAACCACCGGGTAGGCTCGAACCTCCAACTTTTCGGTTAACAGCCGATCACGCTAGCCAATTGCGCCATGGAGACAGTCCTGCTCCACTCTCACCACCATCAGAACATATCTTCAAAGCTATCAGCCCAAAGAAAAAAAGCGCCGCACCACCACGAGGTGGGCTCGAACCTCCAACTTTTCGGTTAACAGCCGATCACGCTAGCCAATTGCGCCATGGAGACAGTCATGCTCCACTCTCACCACCACCAGAACATATCTTCAAAGCTATCAGCCCAAAGAAAAAAAAGCCCCGCACCACCACCGGGTGGGCTCGAACATCCAACCTTTCGGTTAACAGCCGATCGCGCTAGCCAATGCCCCACGGAGACAGTCGTGCTCCACTCTCACCACCGTCAGAACATTTCTTCAGAGCTATCACCTCAAAGAAAAAAAAGCGCCGCACCACCACCGGTTGGGCTCGAACCTCCAACCTTTCGGTTAACAGCCGATCGCGCTAGCCAATTGCGCCACGAAGACAGTCCTGCTCCACTCTCACCACCATCAGAACATATCTTCAAAGCTATTACCGCAAAGAAAAAAGCAACACACCACTCCCGGGAGGGCTCGAAACTCCAACCTTTCGGTTAACAGCCAATCGCGCTAGCCCGTTGCGCTACGGAGGCAGTCTTGCTCCACTCTCACCATCATCAGAACATATCTTCAAAGCTATCAGCGCAAAGAAAAAAAAGCGCTGCACTACCACCAGGTGGGCTCGAACCTCCAACCTTTCGGTTAACAGCCGATCGCGCTAGCCCATTGCGCCACGAAGACAGTCCTGCTCCACTCTCACCACCATCAGAACATATCTTCAAAGCTATCAGCACAAGAAAAAAGCAACAAACCTCTCCCGAGAGGGCTCGAAACTACAACCTTTCGGTTAACAGCCGATCGCGCTAGCCAATTGCGCCACGGAGACAGTCCTGCTCTACTCTCACCACCATCAGAACATATCTTCAAAGCTATCAGCCCAAAGAAAAAAAAAGCGCCGCACCACCGCCGGGTGGGCTCGAAACTCCAACCTCTCGGTTAACAGCCGATCGCGCTAGCCAATTGCGCCACGGAGACAGTCCTGCTCCACTCTCACCACCATCAGAACATATCTTCAAAGCTATCTGCCCAAACAAAAAAAGCGCCATACCAACACCGGTAGGGCTCGAACCTCCGACCTTTCGGTTAACAGCCGATCGCGCTAGCCAATTGCGCCATGGAGACAGTCCCGCTGTACTCTCATCACCATCAGAACATATCTTCAAAGATATCAGCCCAAAGAAAAAAAAGCGCCGCACCACCACGAGTTGGGCTCGAACCTCCAACTTTTCGGTTAACAGCCGATCACGCTAGCAAATTGCGCCACATAGACAGTCCTGCTCCACTCTCAGCACTATCAGAACATATCTTCAAAGCTATCAGTCCAAACAAAAAAGCGCCATACCACCAACGGGTGGGCTCGAACCTCCGACCTTTTGGTTAAGAGCCGATCGCGCTAGCCAATTGCGCCATGGAGACAGTCCTGCTCCACTCTCACCACCATCAGAACATATCTTCAAAGCTATCAGCCCGAAGAAAAAAAAGCGCCACACCACCACCGGGTGGGCTCGAACATCCAACCTTTCTGTTACCAGCCGATCGCGCTAGCCAATTGCCCCGCGGAGACAGTCGTGCTCACTCTCACCACCGTCAGAACATTTCTTCAGAGCTATCACCCCAAAGAAAAAAAAGCGCCGCACCACCACCGGTTGGGCTCGAAACTCCAACCTTTCGATTAACAGCCGATCGCGCTAGCCCATTGCGCTACGGAGGCAGTCTTGCTCCACTCTCACCATCATCAGAACATATCTTCAAAGCTATCAGCGCAAAAAAAAGCGCTGCACCACCACCACCAGGTGGGCTCGAACCTTCAACCTTTCGGTAAACAGCCGATCGCGCTAGCCCATTGCGCCACGAAGACAGTCCTGCTCCACTCTCACCACCATCAGAACATATCTTCAAAGCTATCAGCACAAAAAAAGCAACACACCTCTCCCGAGAGGGCTCGAAACTCCAACCTTTCGGTTACCAGCCGATCGCGCTAGCCAATTGCGCCACGGAGACAGTCCTGCTCTACTCTCACCACCATCAGAACATATCTTCAAAGCTATCAGCCCAAAGAAAAAAAAGTGCCGCACCACCGCCGGGTGCGCTCGAAACTGCAACCTCTCGGTTAACAGCCGATCGCGCTAGCCAATTGCGCCACGGAGACAGTCCTGCTCCACTCTCAGCACTATCGGAACATATCTTCAAAGTTATCAGCGCAAAGAAAAAAGCAACACACCTCTCCCGAGAGGGCTCGAAACTCCAATCTTTCGGTTAACAGCCGACCGCGCTAGCCAATTGCGCCACGGAGACAGTCCTGCTCTACTCTCACCACCATCAGAACATATCTTCAAAGCTATCAGCCCAAAGAAAAAAAAGCGCCGCACCACCGCCGGGTGGGCTCGAAACTCCAACCTTTCGGTTAACAGCCGATCGCGCTAGCCAATTGCGCCACATAGACAGTCCTGCTCCACTCTCAGCACTATCGGAACATATCTTCAAAGCTATCAGTCAAAACAAAAAAGCGCCATACCACCAACGGGTGGGCTCGAACCTCCGATTTTTTGGTTAAGAGCCGATCGCGCTAGCCAATTGCGCCATGGAGACAGTCCTGCTCCACTCTCACCACCATCAGAACATATCTTCAAAGCTATCAGCCCAAAGAAAAAAAAGCACCGCACCACCACCGGGTGGGCTCGAACCTCCGACTTTTCGGTTAACAGCCGATCACGCTAGCCAATTGCGCCATGGAGGCAGTCATGCTCCACTCTCACCATCATCAGAACATATCTTCAAAGTTATCAGCGCAAAGAAAAAAGCAACACACCTCTCCCGAGAGGGCTCGAAACTCCAATCTTTCGGTTAACAGCCGACCGCGCTAGCCAATTGCGCCACGGAGACAGTCCTGCTCTACTCTCACCACCATCAGAACATATCTTCAAAGCTATCAGCCCAAAGAAAAAAAAGCGCCGCACCACCGCCGGGTGGGCTCGAAACTCCAACCTTTCGGTTAACAGCCGATCGCGCTAGCCAATTGCGCCACATAGACAGTCCTGCTCCACTCTCAGCACTATCGGAACATATCTTCAAAGCTATCAGTCCAAGCAAAAAAGCGCCATACCACCAACGGGTGGGCTCGAACCTCCGACCTTTTGGTTAAGAGCCGATCGCGCTAGCCAATTGCGCCATGGAGACACTCCTGCTCCACTCTCACCACCATCAGAACATATCTTCAAAGCTATCAGCCCAAAGAAAAAAAAGCACCGCACCACCACCGGGTGGGCTCGAACCTCCGACCTTTTGGTTAATAGCCGATCGCGCTAGCCAATTGCGCCACGGAGACAGTCTGCTCCACTCTCACCACCATAAGAACATATCTTCAAAGCTATCAGCCCGAAGAAAAAAAAGCGCCACACCACCACCGGGTGGGCTCGAACATCCAACCTTTCTGTTACCAGCCGATCGCGCTAGCCAATTGCCCCACGGAGACAGTCGTGCTCCACTCTCACCACCGTCAGAACATTTCTTCAGAGCTATCACCCCAAAGAAAAAAAGCGCCGCACCACCACCGGTTGGGCTCGAAACTCCAACCTTTCGATTAACAGCCGATCGCGCTAGCCCATTGCGCTACGGAGGCAGTCTTGCTCCACTCTCACCATCATCAGAACATATCTTCAAAGCTATCAGCGCAAAAAAAAAGCGCTGCACCACCACCACCAGGTGGGCTCGAACCTCCAACCTTTCGGTTAACAGCCGATCGCGCTAGCCCATTGCGCCACGAAGACAGTCCTGCTCCACTCTCACCACCATCAGAACATATCTTCAAAGCTATCAGCACAAAAAAAGCAACACACCTCTCCCGAGAGGGCTCGAAACTCCAACCTTTTGGTTAACAGCCGATCGCGCTAGCCAATTGCGCCACGGAGACAGTCCTGCTCTACTCTCACCACCATCAGAACATATCTTCAAAGCTATCAGCCCAAAGAAAAAAAAGTGCCGCACCACCGCCGGGTGCGCTCGAAACTCCAACCTTTTGGTTAACAGCCGATCGCGCTAGCCAATTGCGCCACGGAGACAGTCCTGCTCCACTCTCACCACCATCAGAACATAACTTCAAAGCTATCAGCCCAAACAAAAAAAGCGCCATACCACCACCGGGTAGGCTCGAACCTCCGACCTTTCGGTTAACAGCCGATCGCGCTAGCCAATTGCGCCACGGAGACGGTCCTGCTCTACTCTCACCACCATCAGAACATATCTTCAAAGCTATCAGCCCAAAGAAAAAAAAGTGCCGCACCACCGCCGGGTGCGCTCGAAACTCCAACCTTTTGGTTAACAGCCGATCGCGCTAGCCAATTGCGCCACGGAGACAGTCCTGCTCCACTCTCACCACCATCAGAACATAACTTCAAAGCTATCAGCCCAAACAAAAAAAGCGCCATACCACCACCGGGTGGGCTCGAAACTGCAACCTTTTGGTTAACAGCCGATCGCGCTAGCCAATTGCGCCACGGAGACAGTCCTGCTCCACACTCACCACCATCAGAACATATCTTCAAAGCTATCAGCCCAAAGAAAAAAAAGTGCCGCACCACCGCCGGGTGCGCTCGAAACTGCAACCTTTTGGTTAACAGCCGATCGCGCTAGCCAATTGCGCCACGGAGACAGTCCTGCTCCACTCTCACCACCATCAGAACATATTGTTACGTGAAGGAGACTGACTCAGAGGGATAGTCACCGATGTATTTACAGACGGTTAGGCGAGCAGCGCCAGCCACACAGATTAGCTCGTGCCAGTCTATCTGCTTCGTCTTCTTCAGCTCCATGCACTGGCACGTAGCATGACCCCCGGCGGCGGAGGCACCGTCCCGGTGCTTTAAAGGTCGTTATCTGACGCATTATTGTAGGGCTTGATCCGCGAGACGTGTACGATATCACTGGGCCGCATAGTAGATGATGATGGGCAGATGGGGCTGATCTCGTAGGTGACAGGTGTTACTTGACGCAATATACGGTAGGGTCCCGTGTAATGAGACAGAAGTTTTTCGGATAAGCCCAGCCGACGATGAGGGGACCAGATTAAAACGAGGGTACCGGGAGCGAAATGTATATCTCTATGTTCCGCATCGTACCGACGGCATTGGTTGGTTTGCGACGCCATCAGCCGAGCGCGAGCGAGCTGACGGGCATGATCGGCTCGCGCAATCGCGTCGCGGGCATACTCGCTGGTGGACGAGGTGTGAGCTGAGATGACTGTGTCCAGTGGTAAAGTCGGCTCTCTTCCGTACAATAAGTAGAACGGCGAAAAGCCCGCTGTGTCGTGACGGGATGAATTATAAGCGAAAGTTGCGTAGGGTAAGGCAAGGTCCCAGTCTCGGTGGTCGGGCGACACGTACATAGCGAGCATATTTGTTAAAGTGCGGTTAAATCGTTCCGTAAGGCCGTTTGTTTGAGGGTGGTAAGCGGTTGTCAGTGTGTGTTGCGTCGAACAAGAACGCAGAATGTCGGCGATGACTTGGGATAAAAATGTACGGCCACGGTCTGTGAGAAGCTGTCTCGGCGCACCGTGAATCAATATAACGTCCCGTAACAAGAAGTCAGCGACGTCGGTTGCACAGCTGGTCGGTAGAGCTCGCGTAATAGCGTAGCGTGTAGCGTAGTCTGTGATAACGGCTATCCATTTCTTTCCCAATGTTGATGTGGGAAAAGGACCAAGCAGGTCTAACCCAACACGGTAAAATGGTTCCGCGGGTATGTCAATTGGTTGAAGATGGCCAGCGGGTAGCAGCGATGGTGTCTTACGACGTTGGCATAGGTCACATGTGGCGACGTATCAGCGTACCGAACGAGCAAGGCCTGGCCAGAAAAAACGGCGCCGGACGCGCTCGTACGTGCGGGATACGCCAAGGTGTCCAGCCGTGGGAGCGTCGTGAAGTTCGGTGAGAACACAGCGGCGCAAATGCTTAGGCACAACAATGAGAAGGTCGGGCCCGTCTAGTCGGAAATTGCGACGGTATAGCACACCCTTTTGAATGACAAAGTAGCGGACGGAAGCATCATTTGTGGAGGATTCCATACGGCTGATGATGTCAAGCAGCTCTGGATCACGCTTCTGTTCTTCCCCAATATTAAGGAAGTCGGACACTGACAAGATAGAGTTCTCCGTGGGCTCGTCAGTGTCCTCAGGATCGTCGACAGGGTACCGGGAGAGGCAATCGGCATCACGGTGTAGGTGGCCAGATTTGTAGACCACCGAATAGGAAAACTCTTGCAGGCGCAAAGCCCAGCGACCAAGGCGGCCTGATGGATCTTTCAGAGAGTTCAGCCAGCAGAGTGCGTGGTGGTCGGTAACTACCGAAAATGGGCGTCCGTATAGATAAGGTCGAAATTTCGCCACCGCCCATACAAGAGCCAAGCACTCACGCTCTGTTATCGAATAGTTACGTTCAGGGGCGGATAGGAGGCGGCTGGCATATGCAATAACGCAATCATGGCCATGTTGTTTCTGAGCCAGCACTGCACCAATGCCATGCCCACTTGCATCTGTACGGATTTCCGTAGGGGCAGCAGGGTTGAAGTGTGCCAGAATCGGAGGGGTAGTGAGAAGAGCGACGAGAGTCGAGAACGCAGAAGCCTCTTCGGAGCCCCATGAAAACGGGACTTCTTTCTTGAGGAGCTGCGTAAGCGGCCTCGCTATGTGCGCAAAATTTTTCACGAAGCGTCGGAAGTAGGAGCATAGTCCGATAAAGCTGCGTACATCCTTCGCAGATCGTGGTACAGGAAAGTTTTTGACGGCGCTGATTTTTGCCGGGTCTGGTTGTACACCGTTGGCGTCTACTAAATGGCCAAGCACTGTGATTTGATGGCGTCCAAAGTGACATTTGGACGAGTTGAGCTGCAGGCCAGCGCGACGGAAGATTCCCAGGATGGCTGAGAGGCGCTCTATGTGAGTTTCAAACGTTGGTGAAAAGACGATGACGTCGTCCAAGTAACACAAACATGTGGACCATTTGAATCCTCTGAGCAGGGAGTCCATCATTCGTTCGAAGGTGGCTGGAGCGTTACAAAGGCCGAAGGGCATGACCTTGAACTGATATAGGCCATCGGGGGTGATGAATGCCGTCTTTTCACGGTCCATTTCATCTACCTCTATCTGCCAGTAGCCGGAACGAAGGTCTATGGAGGAAAAATAGTGGGACCCATAGAGGCAATCAAGCGCATCATCTATTCGTGGCAGAGGGTAGACGTCTTTTTTGGTAATTTTGTTTAGGTGTCGATAATCCACACAGAAACGCCATGCACCGTCTTTCTTGCGGACTAGCACTACAGGAGAAGCCCAAGGACTGCAAGATGGCTCAATGATGTCCTTGGCGAGCATTTTGTCGACCTCACTTTGGATGATGTGACGCTCGGCCGCCGACACCCGATATGGGCGCCTATGAATAGGATGCTCATTACCAGTGTTTATGCGGTGGCTCATACCGGTAGCTTTCCCCAACGGACGGCCGCTGATGTCAAATACGTCGATGTAGGACAGCAGAACCCGGTGGAGCTCATCAGTCTGTTGCGGTGTTAAGTTGGAAGCGATCATCGAAGTAATAGCGCTGTCGGAGCAAGTGGCAGACTGATGTTGAGCGTGGGGTTCAGAAGGGGCGGCCATCGCGAAAACATCTACCGCATTGTCTTCTAAGGTGCAGAGCAACGCCAAAGAGATCCCTTGTGGCAAAACTTGAGGTGTCAAGCTAAAGTTGACAACTGGGAGGCACGTAGAATTTCCTGCGACGGACAGAATGGTGTGCGGTAATGTAATGCCACGGCTTATGAGAACATCGGTGATAGGGGTCAGAACATAGTCACCGTCGGGAACTGGTGGTATTGAGACGAGCTTTATGTAGGTCAGTGTCTGTGGAGGGAGGCGCGCGTGTCCCGTTGTGCAGAGGCGACTCGGCCGTTGTGTAAGAGGTTCTGTTGCGGGCAAGTGTAGACGGAGCGTACTGGTCGAACAGTCTATGAGGGCAGAATGCGCGGATAGGAAGTCGAGGCCTAAGATTACGTCGTGGGGGCATTTATCAAGGACGGTGAAGAGAACAACTGTGTGTCGATCCGCAATGCTCACACGAGCGGAGCACATTCCAACGATAGATGCTATGCCACCATCCGCAACACGGACGAACTGGGTGGTCGCAGGTGTGAGAACCTTCTTGAGCTTGCGGCGAAAATCACTCGTCATCACGGAAAGTTGGGCGCCGGTGTCGACAAGAGCAGTGACATGTAGGCCGTCTACTTGTACGTCTATGAGGTTCCGTTTTGTCGGTATCGTCAAAAGAGGATTTTCGGTCAGTCCGAGCGATGCAGCGCCACCTCCGGGGGCTGCAACGCTTAGTTTTCCGTCGGAGAACCTCGTGGGAAGGCGGGGGAAGATGGTCGGCGGGGCTGTGGAGAACGAGACTGGCGACGTTGGGGGGATGGAGAGCGGGAGTAGCGGCGTTCAGAAGCAGGTTCCTGGGCAAAATGGTCGCGGTAGGTCTCATGGCGATAGGCAGGACGTGCATATAAGGGACGAGAGGACGGTTGTGCAGGAGGACCCCAGCGACTTCTGCAATGGCGAGAAATGTGCCCGATTCTGTGACACGAGAAGCATATCGGCTTGTCATCGTGTGTTCGCCATGCGGACGGATTACGGAACGTTGAGGGAGAGCCGGTCGGGAAGGGACGTGCAGGCGTGTATCGGGGCTGGTAGTCGGTGCGGGTAGGCGGTGAGATAGAGTGAATTCCCAAGCTGGCGATTTCCTGCCGGACGACTGCTTGAATGAGAGGCAACGTAATTGGCGGAGAGGGGTCAGGGGACGTTGTTCCCACCTTAGCTGGAGCAGCCGCTTCAAGCTCCCGCCTGACGATTCGCGTCAAGTTGTCACAGTTGTCTGGTGGATGATATGTGTCGAGACATGAGGACGTCGCAGTGGTGTTCGGGAGGCGCTGGAACTGATGGGAGATGCGTCTGCTTTTAGCTTGTTGGAACCGGCGGCATTCTTGAATGATGGCATCAACAGACGACACATTGTTGAATACCAACAAGTTGAACGCATCGTCGGCGATACCCTTTAGGATATGGGCAACTTTTTCAGGTTCAGACATATTTTCGTCAGCTTGGCGGCATAGTGAAAGAACAGCCTGAATATAACCGATGTAGGGCTCCGTGGAAGATTGTGCGCGAGTCGACAACTCATTTTTCGCAGCTTCACGACGACCAGAGATGTTGCCAAAAAGCTCACGGATCTTTGCCTTGAAGCTGTCCCAGCTTGTTATGTCATGCTCGTGGTTATCAAACCAAACACGAGGTGTTCCGTCGAGATAAAAGATGACGTTTGCCAGCATAAGTGTGGGATCCCACCTGTAAGTGGCGCTGACGCGTTCGTAGAGGCGTAGCCACTGGTCGACGTCGGAACCCTCGCTGCCCGAGAACACGCCGGGGTCTTTGAGCGCGGGAAGCGTCACGAATGTTGTTGCGGGCGCTGGGTTGACAGGTCGGGCAGAAGGGGGAGCGACCGGAGAGGATGTAGCCGAGTCTTGCGTTGTCATGTTGTAAGCCGCGAGTGAGCGTCCGCTTCGGAGTTCCGTGGCGAGGACGGGGATCGCACAACTCCACCAAATATGTTACGTGAAGGAGACTGACTCAGAGGGATAGTCACCGATGTATTTACAGACGGTTAGGCGAGCAGCGCCAGCCACACAGATTAGCTCGTGCCAGTCTATCTGCTTCGTCTTCTTCAGCTCCATGCACTGGCACGTAGCAATATCTTCAAAGCTATCAGCCCACAGAAAAAAAGTGCCGCACAACCACCGGGTAGGCTCGAACATCCAACTTTTCGGTCAACAGCCGATCACGCTAGCCAACTGTGCCATGGAGACAGTCCTGCTCCACTCTCACCACCTTCAGAACATATCTTCAAAGCTATCAGCCCAAAGAAAAAAAAGCGCCGCACCACCACGAGGTGGGTTCGAACCTCCAACTTTTCGGTTAACAGCCGATCGCGCTAGCCCGTTCCGCCACGAAGACAGTCTTGCTCTACTCTCGCCACCATCAGAACATATCTTCAAAGCTATCAGCGCAAAGAAAAAAGCAACAAACCTCTCCCGAGAGGGCTCGAAACTCCAACCTTTCGGTTAACAGCCGATCGCGCTAGCCAATTGCGCCACGGAGACAGTCCTGCTCCACTCTCACCACCATCATAACATATCTTCAAAGCTATCAGCCCAAAGAAAAAAAGTGCCGCACAACCACCCGGGAGGGCTCGAACCTCCAACTTTTCGGTTAACAGCCAATCGCGCTAGCCAATTGCGCCACGGGGACCGTCCTGCTTCACTCTCACCACCCTCAGACCATTTCTTCAGAGCTATCACCCCAAAGAAAAAAAAGCGCCGCACCACCACCGGGTGGGCTCGAACCTCCAACCTTTCGGTTAACAGCCAATCGCGCTAGCCAATTGCGCCATGGAGACAGTCCTGCTCCACTCTCACCACCATCAGAACATATCTTCAATGCTATCCGCACAAAGAAAAAAGCAACACACCTCTCCCGAGAGGGCTCGAAACTCCAATCATTCGGTTAACAGCTGATCGCGCTAGCCAATTGCGCCACAAAGACAGTCTTGCTCCACTCTCGCCACCATCAGAACATATCTTCAAAGCTATCAGCGCAAAGAAAAAAGCAACACACCACTCCCGGCAGGGCTCGAAACTCCAACCTTTCGGTCAACAGCCGATCGCGCTAGCCAATTGCGCCACGGAGACAGTCCTGCTCCACTCTCACCACCATCAGAACATATCTTCAAAGCTATCATCCCAAAGAAAAAAAAGCGCCGCACCACCACGAGTTGGGCTCGAACCTCCAACTTTTCGGTTAACAGCCGATCACGCTAGCCAATTGCGCCATGAAGGCAGTCATGCTCCACTCTCACCACCATCAGAACATATCTTCAAAGCTATCAGCCCAAAGAAAAAAAAGTGCCGCACAACCACCGGGTAGGCTCGAACCTCCAACTTTTCGGTTAACAGCCGATCACGCTAGCCAATTGCGCCATGGAGACAGTCCTGCTCCACTCTCACCACCATCAGAACATATCTTCAAAGCTATCAGCCCAAAGAAAAAAAGCGCCGCACCACCACGAGGTGGGCTCGAACCTCCAACTTTCCAGTTAACAGCCGATCACGCTAGCCAATTGCGCCATGGAGACAGTCATGCTCCACTCTCACCACCACCAGAACATATCTTCAAAGCTATCAGCCCAAAGAAAAAAAAGCGCCGCACCACCACCGGGTGGGCTCGAACATCCAACCTTTCGGTTAACAGCCGATCGCGCTAGCCAATGCCCCACGGAGACAGTCGTGCTCCACTCTCACCACCGTCAGAACATTTCTTCAGAGCTATCACCTCAAAGAAAAAAAAGCGCCGCACCACCACCGGTTGGGCTCGAACCTCCAACCTTTCGGTTAACAGCCGATCGCGCTAGCCAATTGCGCCACGAAGACAGTCCTGCTCCACTCTCACCACCATCAGAACCTATCTTCAAAGCTATTACCGCAAAGAAAAAAGCAACACACCACTCCCGGGAGGGCTCGAAACTCCAACCTTTCGGTTAACAGCCAATCGCGCTAGCCCATTGCGCTACGGAGGCAGTCTTGCTCCACTCTCACCATCATCAGAACATATCTTCAAAGCTATCAGCGCAAAGAAAAAAAAGCGCTGCACTACCACCAGGGGGGCTCGAACCTCCAACCTTTCGGTTAACAGCCGATCGCGCTAGCCCATTGCGCCACGAAGACAGTCCTGCTCCACTCTCACCACCATCAGAACATATCTTCAAAGCTATCAGCACAAGAAAAAAGCAACAAACCTCTCCCGAGAGGGCTCGAAACTCCAACCTTTCGGTTAACAGCCGATCGCGCTAGCCAATTGCGCCACGGAGACAGTCCTGCTCTACTCTCACCACCATCAGAACATATCTTCAAAGCTATCAGCCCAAAGAAAAAAAAAGCGCCGCACCACCGCCGGGTGGGCTCGAAACTCCAACCTCTCGGTTAACAGCCGATCGCGCTAGCCAATTGCGCCACGGAGACAGTCCTGCTGCACTCTCACCACCATCAGAACATATCTTCAAAGCTATCTGCCCAAACAAAAAAAGCGCCATACCAACACCGGTAGGGCTCGAACCTCCGACCTTTCGGTTAACAGCCGATCGCGCTAGCCAATTGCGCCATGGAGACAGTCCCGCTGTACTCTCATCACCATCAGAACATATCTTCAAAGATATCAGCCCAAAGAAAAAAAAGCGCCGCACCACCACGAGTTGGGCTCGAACCTCCAACTTTTCGGTTAACAGCCGATCACGCTAGCAAATTGCGCCACATAGACAGTCCTGCTCCACTCTCAGCACTATCAGAACATATCTTCAAAGCTATCAGTCCAAACAAAAAAGCGCCATACCACCAACGGGTGGGCTCGAACCTCCGACCTTTTGGTTAAGAGCCGATCGCGCTAGCCAATTGCGCCATGGAGACAGTCCTGCTCCACTCTCACCACCATCAGAACATATCTTCAAAGCTATCAGCCCAAAGAAAAAAAAGCACCGCACCACCACCGGGTGGGCTTGAACCTCCGACCTTTTGGTTAACAGCCGATCGCGCTAGCCAATTGCGCCACGGAGACAGTCTGCTCCACTCTCACCACCATAAGAACATATCTTCAAAGCTATCAGCCCGAAGAAAAAAAAGCGCCACACCACCACCGGGTGGGCTCGAACATCCAACCTTTCTGTTACCAGCCGATCGCGCTAGCCAATTGCCCCACGGAGACAGTCGTGCTCACTCTCACCACCGTCAGAAGATTTCTTCAGAGCTATCACCCCAAAGAAAAAAAAGCGCCGCACCACCACCGGTTGGGCTCGAAACTCCAACCTTTCGATTAACAGCCGATCGCGCTAGCCCATTGCGCTACGGAGGCAGTCTTGCTCCACTCTCACCATCATCAGAACATATCTTCAAAGCTATCAGCGCAAAAAAAAGCGCTGCACCACCACCACCAGGTGGGCTCGAACCTTCAACCTTTCGGTAAACAGCCGATCGCGCTAGCCCATTGCGCCACGAAGACAGTCCTGCTCCACTCTCACCACCATCAGAACATATCTTCAAAGCTATCAGCACAAAAAAAGCAACACACCTCTCCCGAGAGGGCTCGAAACTCCAACCTTTCGGTTACCAGCCGATCGCGCTAGCCAATTGCGCCACGGAGACAGTCCTGCTCTACTCTCACCACCATCAGAACATAACTTCAAAGCTATCAGCCCAAAGAAAAAAAAGTGCCGCACCACCGCCGGGTGCGCTCGAAACTGCAACCTCTCGGTTAACAGCCGATCGCGCTAGCCAATTGCGCCACGGAGACAGTCCTGCTCCACTCTCAGCACTATCGGAACATATCTTCAAAGTTATCAGCGCAAAGAAAAAAGCAACACACCTCTCCCGAGAGGGCTCGAAACTCCAATCTTTCGGTTAACAGCCGACCGCGCTAGCCAATTGCGCCACGGAGACAGTCCTGCTCTACTCTCACCACCATCAGAACATATCTTCAAAGCTATCAGCCCAAAGAAAAAAAAGCGCCGCACCACCGCCGGGTGGGCTCGAACCTCCGACCTTTTGGTTAAGAGCCGATCGCGCTAGCCAATTGCGCCATGGAGACAGTCCTGCTCCACTCTCACCACCATCAGAACATATCTTCAAAGCTATCAGCCCAAAGAAAAAAAAGCACCGCACCACCACCGGGTGGGCTCGAACCTCCGACTTTTCGGTTAACAGCCGATCACGCTAGCCAATTGCGCCATGGAGGCAGTCATGCTCCACTCTCACCATCATCAGAACATATCTTCAAAGTTATCAGCGCAAAGAAAAAAGCAACACACCTCTCCCGAGAGGGCTCGAAACTCCAATCTTTCGGTTAACAGCCGACCGCGCTAGCCAATTGCGCCACGGAGACAGTCCTGCTCTACTCTCACCACCATCAGAACATATCTTCAAAGCTATCAGCCCAAAGAAAAAAAAGCGCCGCACCACCGCCGGGTGGGCTCGAAACTCCAACCTTTCGGTTAACAGCCGATCGCGCTAGCCAATTGCGCCACATAGACAGTCCTGCTCCACTCTCAGCACTATCGGAACATATCTTCAAAGCTATCAGTCCAAGCAAAAAAGCGCCATACCACCAACGGGTGGGCTCGAACCTCCGACCTTTTGGTTAAGAGCCGATCGCGCTAGCCAATTGCGCCATGGAGACAGTCCTGCTCCACTCTCACCACCATCAGAACATATCTTCAAAGCTATCAGCCCAAAGAAAAAAAAGCACCGCACCACCACCGGGTGGGCTCGAACCTCCGACCTTTTGGTTAATAGCCGATCGCGCTAGCCAATTGCGCCACGGAGACAGTCTGCTCCACTCTCACCACCATAAGAACATATCTTCAAAGCTATCAGCCCGAAGAAAAAAAAGCGCCACACCACCACCGGGTGGGCTCGAACATCCAACCTTTCTGTTACCAGCCGATCGCGCTAGCCAATTGCCCCACGGAGACAGTCGTGCTCCGCTCTCACCACCGTCAGAACATTTCTTCAGAGCTATCACCCCAAAGAAAAAAAAGCGCCGCACCACCACCGGTTGGGCTCGAAACTCCAACCTTTCGATGAACAGCCGATCGCGCTAGCCCATTGCGCTACGGAGGCAGTCTTGCTCCACTCTCACCATCATCAGAACATATCTTCAAAGCTATCAGCGCAAAAAAAAAGCGCTGCACCACCACCACCAGGTGGGCTCGAACCTCCAACCTTTCGGTTAACAGCCGATCGCGCTAGCCCATTGCGCCACGAAGACAGTCCTGCTCCACTCTCACCACCATCAGAACATATCTTCAAAGCTATCAGCACAAAAAAAGCAACACACCTCTCCCGAGAGGGCTCGAAACTCCAAACTTTTGGTTAACAGCCGATCGCGCTAGCCAATTGCGCCACGGAGACAGTCCTGCTCCACTCTCACCACCATCAAAACATAACTTCAAAGCTATCAGCCCAAACAAGAAAAGTGCCGCACCACCGCCGGGTGCGCTCGAAACTGCAACGTTTTGGTTAACAGCCGATCGCGCTAGCCAATTGCGCCACGGAGACAGTCCTGCTCCACTCTCACCACCATCAGAACATATCTTCAAAGCTATCAGCCCACAGAAAAAAAGTGCCGCACAACCACCGGGTAGGCTCGAACATCCAACTTTTCGGTCAACAGCCGATCACGCTAGCCAATTGTGCCATGGAGACAGTCCTGCTCCACTCTCACCACCTTCAGAACATATCTTCAAAGCTATCAGCCCAAAGAAAAAAAAGCGCCGCACCACCACGAGGTGGGTTCGAACCTCCAACTTTTCGGTTAACAGCCGATCGCGCTAGCCCGTTCCGCCACGAAGACAGTCTTGCTCTACTCTCGCCACCATCAGAACATATCTTCAAAGCTATCAGCGCAAAGAAAAAAGCAACAAACCTCTCCCGAGAGGGCTCGAAACTCCAACCTTTCGGTTAACAGCCGATCGCGCTAGCCAATTGCGCCACGGAGACAGTCCTGCTCCACTCTCACCACCATCAGAACATATCTTCAAAGCTATCAGCCCAAAGAAAAAAAGTGCCGCACAACCACCGGGTAGGCTCGAACATCCAACTTTTCGGTCAACAGCCGATCACGCTAGCCAATTGTGCCATGGAGACAGTCCTGCTCCACTCTCACCACCTTCAGAACATATCTTCAAAGCTATCAGCCCAAAGAAAAAAAAGCGCCGCACCACCACGAGGTGGGTTCGAACCTCCAACTTTTCGGTTAACAGCCGATCGCGCTAGCCCGTTCCGCCACGAAGACAGTCTTGCTCTACTCTCGCCACCATCAGAACATATCTTCAAAGCTATCAGCGCAAAGAAAAAAGCAACAAACCTCTCCCGAGAGGGCTCGAAACTCCAACCTTTCGGTTAACAGCCGATCGCGCTAGCCAATTGCGCCAAGGAGACAGTCCTGCTCTACTCTCACCACCATCAGAACATATCTTCAAAGCTATCAGCCCAAAGAAAAAAAAAGCGCCGCACCACCGCCGGGTGGGCTCGAAACTCCAACCTCTCGGTTAACAGCCGATCGCGCTAGCCAATTGCGCCACGGAGACAGTCCTGCTCCACTCTCAGCACTATCGGAACATATCTTCAAAGTTATCAGCGCAAAGAAAAAAGCAACACACCTCTCCCGAGAGGGCTCGAAACTCCAATCTTTCGGTTAACAGCCGACCGTGCTAGCCAATTGCGCCACGGAGACAGTCCTGCTCTACTCTCACCACCATCAGAACATATCTTCAAAGCTATCAGCCCAAAGAAAAAAAAGCGCCGCACCACCGCCGGGTGGGCTCGAAACTCCAACCTTTCGGTTAACAGCCGATCGCGCTAGCCAATTGCGCCACATAGACAGTCCTGCTCCACTCTCAGCACTATCGGAACATATCTTCAAAGCTATCAGTCCAAACAAAAAAGCGCCATACCACCAACGGGTGGGCTCGAACCTCCGACCTTTTGGTTAAGAGCCGATCGCGCTAGCCAATTGCGCCATGGAGACAGTCCTGCTCCACTCTCACCACCATCAGAACATATCTTCAAAGCTATCAGCCCAAAGAAAAAAAAGCACCGCACCACCACCAGGTGGGCTCGAACCTCCGACTTTTCGGTTAACAGCCAATCACGCTAGCCAATTGCGCCATGGAGGCAGTCATGCTCCACTCTCACCATCATCAGAACATATCTTCAAAGTTATCAGCGCAAAGAAAAAAGCAACACACCTCTCCCGAGAGGGCTCGAAACTCCAATCTTTCGGTTAACAGCCGACCGCGCTAGCCAATTGCGCCACGGAGACAGTCCTGCTCTACTCTCACCACCATCAGAACATATCTTCAAAGCTATCAGTCCAAGCAAAAAAGCGCCATACCACCAACGGGTGGGCTCGAACCTCCGACCTTTTGGTTAAGAGCCGATCGCGCTAGCCAATTGCGCCATGGAGACAGTCCTGCTCCACTCTCACCACCATCAGAACATATCTTCAAAGCTATCAGCCCAAAGAAAAAAAAGCACCGCACCACCACCGGGTGGGCTCGAACCTCCGACCTTTTGGTTAATAGCCGATCGCGCTAGCCAATTGCGCCACGGAGACAGTCTGCTCCACTCTCACCACCATAAGAACATATCTTCAAAGCTATCAGCCCGAAGAAAAAAAAGCGCCACACCACAGCCGGGTGGGCTCGAACATCCAACCTTTCTGTTACCAGCCGATCGCGCTAGCCAATTGCCCCACGGAGACAGTCGTGCTCCACTCTCACCACCGTCAGAAGATTTCTTCAGAGCTATCACCCCAAAGAAAAAAAACCGCCGCACCACCACCGGTTGGGCTCGAATCTCCAACCTTTCGATTAACAGCCGATCGCGCTAGCCCATTGCGCTACGGAGGCAGTCTTGCTCCACTCTCACCATCATCAGAACATATCTTCAAAGCTATCAGCGCAAAAAAAAAGCGCTGCACCACCACCACCAGGTGGGCTCGAACCTCCAACCTTTCGGTTAACAGCCGATCGCGCTAGCCCATTGCGCCACGAAGACAGTCCTGCTCCACTCTCACCACCATCAGAACATATCTTCAAAGATATCAGCACAAAAAAAGCAACACACCTCTCCCGAGAGGGCTCGAAACTCCAACCTTTTGGTTAACAGCCGATCGCGCTAGCCAATTGCGCCACGGAGACAGTCCTGCTCTACTCTCACCACCATCAGAACATATCTTCAAAGCTATCAGCCCAAAGAAAAAAAAGTGCCGCACCACCGCCGGGTGCGCTCGAAACTCCAACCTTTTGGTTAACAGCCGATCGCGCTAGCCAATTGCGCCACGGAGACAGTCCTGCTCCACTCTCACCACCATCAGAACATAACTTCAAAGCTATCAGCCCAAACAAAAAAAGCGCCATACCACCACCGGGTGGGCTCGAACCTCCGACCTTTCGGTTAACAGCCGATCGCGCTAGCCAATTGCGCCACGGAGACAGTCCTGCTCTACTCTCACCACCATCACAACATATCTTCAAAGCTATCAGCCCAAAGAAAAAAAAGTGCCGCACCACCGCCGGGTGCGCTCGAAACTCCAACCTTTTGGTTAACAGCCGATCGCGCTAGCCAATTGCGCCACGGAGACAGTCCTGCTCCACTCTCACCACCATCAGAACATAACTTCAAAGCTATCAGCCCAAACAAAAAAAGCGCCATACCACCACCGGGTGGGCTCGAACCTCCGACGTTTCGGTTAACAGCCGATCGCGCTAGCCAATTGCGCCATGGAGACAGTCCTGCTCCACTCTCACCACCATCAGAACATATCTTCAAAGCTATCAGCCCAAAGAAAAAAAGTGCCGCACAAACACCGGGTAGGCTCGAACATCCAACTTTTCGGTCAACAGCCGATCACGCTAGCCAATTGCGCCATGGAGACAGTCCTGCTCCACTCTCACCACCATCAGAACATATCTTCAAAGCTATCAGCACAAAAAAAGCAACACACCTCTCCCGAGAGGGCTCGAAACTCCAACCTTTCGGTTAACAGCCGATCGCGCTAGCCAATTGTGCCATGGAGACAGTCCTGCTCCACTCTCACCACCTTCAGAACATATCTTCAAAGCTATCAGCCCAAAGAAAAAAAAGCGCCGCACCACCACGAGGTGGGCTCGAACCTCCAACTTTTCGGTTAACAGCCGATCGCGCTAGCCCGTTCCTCCACGAAGACAGTCTTGCTCTACTCTCGCCACCATCAGAACATATCTTCAAAGCTATCAGCGCAAAGAAAAAAGCAACACACCACTCCCGGGAGGGCTCGAAACTCCAACCTTTCGGTCAACAGCCGATCGCGCTAGCCAATTGCGCCACGGAGACAGTCCTGCTCCACTCTCACCACCATCAGAACATATCTTCAAAGCTATCAGCCCAAAGAAAAAAAAGCGCCAAACCACCCCCGGGTGGGCTCGAACCTCCGACCTTTTGGTTAACAGCCGATCGCGCTAGCCAATTGCGCCATGGAGACAGTCCTGCTCCACTCTCACCACCATCAGAACATATCTTCAATGCTATCCGCACGAAAAAAAAAGCAACAAACCTCTCCCGAGAGGGCTCGAAACTCCAATCTTTCGGTTAACAGCCGACCGCGCTAGCCAATTGCGCCACGGAGACAGTCCTGCACTACTCTCACCACCATCAGAACATATCTTCAAAGCTATCAGCCCAAAGAAAAAAAAGCGCCGCACCACCGCCGGGTGGGCTCGAAACTCCAACCTTTCGGTTAACAGCCGATCGCGCTAGCCAATTGCGCCACGGAGACAGTCCTGCTCCACTCTCACCACCATCAGAACATATCTTTAAAGCTATCAGTCCAAACAAAAAAAACGCCATACCACCAACGGGTGGGCTCGAACCTCCGACCTTTTGGTTAAGAGCCGATCGCGCTAGCCAATTGCGCCATGGAGACAGTCCTGCTCCACTCTCACCACCATCAGAACATATCTTCAAAGCTATCAGCCCAAAGAAAAAAAAGCACCGCACCACCACCGGGTGGGCTCGAACCTCCGACCTTTTGGTTAACAGCCGATCGCGCTAGCCAATTGCGCCACGGAGACAGTCTGCTCCACTCTCACCACCATAAGAACATATCTTCAAAGCTATCAGCCCGAAGAAAAAAAGCGCCACACCACCACCGGGTGGGCTCGAACATCCAACCTTTCTGTTACCAGCCGATCGCGCTAGCCAATTTCCCCACGGAGACAGTCGTGCTCCACTCTCACCACCGTCAGAACATTTCTTCAGAGCTATCACCCCAAAGAAAAAAAAGCGCCGCACCACCACTGGTTGGGCTCGAAACTCCAACCTTTCGATCAACAGCCGATCGCGCTAGCCAATTTCCCCACGGAGACAGTCGTGCTCCACTCTCACCACCGTCAGAACATTTCTTCAGAGCTATCACCCCAAAGAAAAAAAAGCGCCGCACCACCACCGGTTGGGCTCAAAACTCCAACCTTTCGATTAACAGCCGATCGCGCTAGCCCATTGCGCTACGGAGGCAGTCTTGCTCCACTCTCACCATCATCAGAACATATCTTCAAAGCTATCAGCGCAAAAAAAGCGCTGCACCACCACCACCAGGTGGGCTCGAACCTCCAACCTTTCGGTTAACAGCCGATCGCGCTAGCCAATTGCGCCACGGAGACAGTCCTGCTCTACTCTCACCACCATCAGAACATATCTTCAAAGCTATTACCGCAAAGAAAAAAGCAACACACCACTCCCGGGAGGGCTCGAAACTCTAACCTTTCGGTTAACAGCCAATCGCGCTAGCTCATTGCGCTACGGAGGCAGTCTTGCTCCACTCTCACCATCATCAGAACATATCTTCAAAGCTATCAGCGAAAAGAAAAAAAAGCGCTGCACTACCACCAGGTGGGCTCGAACCTCCAACCTTTCGGTTAACAGCCGATCGCGCTAGCCCATTGCGCCACGAAGACAGTCCTGCTCCACTCTCACCACCATCAGAACATATCTTCAAAGCTATCAGCACAAGAAAAAAGCAACAAACCTCTCCCGAGAGGGCTCGAAACTCCAACCTTTCGGTTAACAGCCGATCGCGCTAGCCAATTGCGCCATGGAGACAGTCCTGCTCTACTCTCACCACCATCAGAACATATCTTCAAAGCTATCAGCCCAAAGAAAAAAAAAGCGCCGCACCACCACCGGGTGGGCTCGAAACTCCAACCTCTCGGTTAACAGCCGATCGCGCTAGCCAATTGCGCCACGGAGACAGTCCTGCTCCACTCTCACCACCATCAGAACATATCTTCAAAGCTATCAGCCCAAACAAAAAAAGCGCCATACCAACACCGGTAGGGCTCGAACCTCCGACCTTTCGGTTAACATCCGATCGCGCTAGCCAATTGCGCCATGGAGACAGTCCCGCTCTACTCTCACCACCATCAGAACATATCTTCAAAGATATCAGCCCAAAGAAAAAAAAGCGACGCACCACCACGAGTTGGGCTCGAACCTCCAACTTTTCGGTTAACAGCCGATCACGCTAGCCAATTGCGCCATGGAGGCAGTCATGCTCCACTCTCACCATCATCAGAACATATCTTCAAAGTTATCAGCGCAAAGAAAAAAGCAACACACCTCTCCCGAGAGGGCTCGAAACTCCAATCTTTCGGTTAACAGCCGACCGCGCTAGCCAATTGCGCCACGGAGACAGTCCTGCTCTACTCTCACCACCATCAGAACATATCTTCAAAGCTATCAGCCCAAAGAAAAAAAAGCGCCGCACCACCGCCGGGTGGGCTCGAAACTCCAACCTTTCGGTTAACAGCCGATCGCGCTAGCCAATTGCGCCACATAGACAGTCCTGCTCCACTCTCAGCACTATCAGAACATATCTTCAAAGCTATCAGTCCAAACAAAAAAGCGCCATACCACCAACGGGTGGGCTCGAACCTCCGACCTTTTGGTTAAGAGCCGATCGCGCTAGCCAATTGCGCCATGGAGACAGTCCTGCTCCACTCTCACCACCATCAGAACATATCTTCAAAGCTATCAGCCCAAAGAAAAAAAAGCACCGCACCACCACCGGGTGGGCTCGAACCTCCGACCTTTTGGTTAACAGCCGATCGCGCTAGCCAATTGCGCCACGGAGACAGTCTGCTCCACTCTCACCACCATAAGAACATATCTTCAAAGCTATCAGCCCGAAGAAAAAAAAGCGCCACACCACCACCGGGTGGGCTCGAAACTCCAACCTTTCGGTTAACAGCCGATCGCGCTAGCCAATTGCGCCACATAGACAGTCCTGCTCCACTCTCACCACCATCAGAACATATCTTCAAAGCTATCAGCCCAAAGAAAAAAAAGCGCCATACCACCCCCGGGTGGGCTCGAACCTCCGACCTTTTGGTTAACAGCCGATCGCGCTAGCCAATTGCGCCATGGAGACAGTCCTGCTCCACTCTCACCACCATCAGAACATATCTTCAATGCTATCCGCACGAAGAAAAAAGCAACACACCTCTCCCGAGAGGGCTCGAAACTCCAATCTTTCGGTTAACAGCCGACCGCGCTAGCCAATTGCGCCACGGAGACAGTCCTGCTCTACTCTCACCACCATCAGAACATATCTTCAAAGCTATCAGCCCAAAGAAAAAAAAGCGCCGCACCACCGCCGGGTGGGCTCGAAACTCCAACTTTTCGGTTAACAGCCGATCGCGCTAGCCAATTGCGCCACGGAGACAGTCCTGCTCCACTCTCACCACCATCAGAACATATCTTTAAAGCTATCAGTCCAAACAAAAAAAGCGCCATACCACCAACGGGTGGGCTCGAACCTCCGACCTTTTGGTTAAGAGCCGATCGCGCTAGCCAATTGCGCCATGGAGACAGTCCTGCTCCACTCTCACCACCATCAGAACATATCTTCAAAGCTATCAGCCCAAAGAAAAAAAAGCACCGCACCACCACCGGGTGGGCTCGAACCTCCGACCTTTTGGTTAACAGCCGATCGCGCTAGCCAATTGCGCCACGGAGACAGTCTGCTCCACTCTCACCACCATAAGAACATATCTTCAAAGCTATCAGCCCGAAGAAAAAAAAGCGCCACACCACCACCGGGTGGGCTCGAACATCCAACCTTTCTGTTACCAGCCGATCGCGCTAGCCAATTTCCCCACGGAGACAGTCGTGCTCCACTCTCACCACCGTCAGAACATTTCTTCAGAGCTATCACCCCAAAGAAAAAAAAGCGCCGCACCACCACCGGTTGGGCTCGAAACTCCAACCTTTCGATTAACAACCGATCGCGCTAGCCCATTGCGCTACGGAGGCAGTCTTGCTCCACTCTCACCATCATCAAAACATATCTTCAAAGCTATCAGCGCAAAAAAAAAGCGCTGCACCACCACCACCAGGTGGGCTCGAACCTCCAACCTTTCGGTTAACAGCCGATCGCGCTAGCCAATTGCGCCACGGAGACAGTCCTGCTCTACTCTCACCACCATCAGAACATATCTTCAAAGCTATTACCGCAAAGAAAAAAGCAACACACCACTCCCGGGAGGGCTCGAAACTCCAACCTTTCGGTTAACAGCCAATCGCGCTAGCTCATTGCGCTACGGAGGCAGTCTTGCTCCACTCTCACCATCATCAGAACATATCTTCAAAGCTATCAGCGCAAAGAAAAAAAAGCGCTGCACTACCACCAGGTGGGCTCGAACCTCCAACCTTTCGGTTAACAGCCGATCGCGCTAGCCCATTGCGCCACGAAGACAGTCCTGCTCCACTCTCACCACCATCAGAACATATCTTCAAAGCTATCAGCACAAGAAAAAAGCAACAAACCTCTCCCGAGAGGGCTCGAAACTCCAACCTTTCGGTTAACAGCCGATCGCGCTAGCCAATTGCGCCATGGAGACAGTCCTGCTCTACTCTCACCACCATCAGAACATATCTTCAAAGCTATCAGCCCAAAGAAAAAAAAAGCGCCGCACCACCGCCGGGTGGGCTCGAAACTCCAACCTCTCGGTTAACAGCCGATCGCGCTAGCCAATTGCGCCACGGAGACAGTCCTGCTCCACTCTCACCACCATCAGAACATATCTTCAAAGCTATCAGCCCAAACAAAAAAAGCGCCATACCAACACCGGTAGGGCTCGAACCTCCGACCTTTCGGTTAACAGCCGATCGCGCTAGCCAATTGCGCCATGGAGACAGTCCCGCTCTACTCTCACCACCATCAGAACATATCTTCAAAGATATCAGCCCAAAGAAAAAAAAAGCGCCGCACCACCACGAGTTGGGCTCGAACCTCCAACTTTTCGGTTAACAGCCGATCACGCTAGCCAATTGCGCCATGGAGGCAGTCATGCTCCACTCTCACCATCATCAGAACATATCTTCAAAGTTATCAGCGCAAAGAAAA
The DNA here is from genome assembly GCF_043290135.1 of Rhipicephalus microplus. Lineage (NCBI taxonomy): Eukaryota > Metazoa > Arthropoda > Arachnida > Ixodida > Ixodidae > Rhipicephalus > Rhipicephalus microplus. Next base: position 123,625 of record NW_027464700.1, on the reverse strand, counting down.
AAGCAACACACCTCTCCCGAGAGGGCTCGAAACTCCAATCTTTCGGTTAACAGCCGACCGCGCTAGCCAATTGCGCCACGGAGACAGTCCTGCTCTACTCTCACCACCATCAGAACATATCTTCAAAGCTATCAGCCCAAAGAAAAAAAAGCGCCGCACCACCGCCGGGTGGGCTCGAAACTCCAACCTTTCGGTTAACAGCCGATCGCGCTAGCCAATTGCGCCACATAGACAGTCCTGCTCCACTCTCAGCACTATCAGAACATATCTTCAAAGCTATCAGTCCAAACAAAAAAGCGCCATTCCACCAACGAGTGGGCTCGAACCTCCGACCTTTTGGTTAAGAGCCGATCGCGCTAGCCAATTGCGCCATGGAGACAGTCCTGCTCCACTCTCACCACCATCAGAACATATCTTCAAAGCTATCAGCCCAAAGAAAAAAAAAGAACCGCACCACCACCGGTTGGGCTCGAACCTCCGACCTTTTGGTTAACAGCCGATCGCGCTAGCCAATTGCGCCACGGAGACAGTCTGCTTCACTCTCACCACCATAAGAACATATCTTCAAAGCTATCAGCCCGAAGAAAAAAAAGCGCCACACCACCACCGGGTGGGCTCGAACATCCAACCTTTCTGTTACCAGCCGATCGCGCTAGCCAATTGCCCCACGGAGACAGTCGTGCTCCACTCTCACCACCGTCAGAACATTTCTTCAGAGCTATCACCCCAAAGAAAAAAAAGCGCCGCACCACCACCGGTTGGGCTCGAAACTCCAACCTTTCGATTAACAGCCGATCGCGCTAGCCCATTGCGCTACGGAGGCAGTCTTGCTCCACTCTCACCATCATCAGAACATATCTTCAAAGCTATCAGCGCAAAAAAAGCAACACACCTCTCCCGAGAGGGCTCGAAACTCCAACCTTTCGGTTACTAGCCGATCGCGCTAGCCAATTGCGCCAGGGAGACAGTCCTGCTCTACTCTCACCACCATCAGAACATATCTTCAAAGCTATCAGCCCAAAGAAAAAAAAGGGCCGCACCACCGCCGGGTGCGCTCGAAACTCCAACCTTTTTGTTAACAGCCGATCGCGCTAGCCAATTGCGCCACGGAGACAGTCCTGCTCCACTCTCACCACCATCAGAACATATCTTCAAAGCTATCAGCCCCCAAAAAAAGTGCCGCACAACCACCGGGTAGGCTCGAACATCCAACTTTTCGGTCAACAGCCGATCACGCTAGCCAATTGTGCCATGGAGACAGTCCTGCTCCACTCTCACCACCTTCAGAACATATCTTCAAAGCTATGAGCCCAAAAAAAAAGCGCCGCACCACCACGAGGTGGGTTCGAACCTCCAACTTTTCTGTTAACAGCCGATCGCGCTAGCCCGTTCCGCCACGAAGACAGTCTTGCTCTACTCTCGCCACCATCAGAACATATCTTCAAAGCTATCAGCGCAAAGAAAAAAGCAACAAACCTCTCCCGAGAGGGCTCGAAACTCCAACCTTTCGGTTAACAGCCGATCGCGCTAGCCAATTGCGCCACGGAGACAGTCCTGCTCTACTCTCACCACCATCAGAACATATCTTCAAAGCTATCAGCCCAAAGAAAAAAAAAGCGCCGCACCACCGCCGGGTGGGCTCGAAACTCCAACCTCTCGGTTAACAGCCGATCGCGCTAGCCAATTGCGCCACGGAGACAGTCCTGCTCCACTCTCACCACCATCAGAACATATCTTCAAAGCTATCAGCCCAAACAAAAAAAGCGCCACACCACCAACGGGTGGGCTCGAACCTCCGACCTTTTGGTTAAGAGCCCATCGCGCTAGCCAATTGCGCCATGGAGACAGTCCTGCTCCACTCTCACCACCATCAGAACATATCTTCAAAGCTATCAGCCCAAAGAAAAAAAAGCACCGCACCACCACCGGGTGGGCTCGAACCTCCGACCTTTTGGTTAACAGCCGATCGCGCTAGCCAATTGCGCCACGGAGACAGTCTGCTCCACTCTCACCACCACAAGAACATATCTTCAAAGCTATCAGCCCGAAGAAAAAAAAGCGCCACACCACCACCGGGTGGGCTCGAACATCCAACCTTTCTGTTACCAGCCGATCGCGCTTGCCAATTGCCCCACGGAGACAGTCGTGCTCCACTCTCACCACCGTCAGAACATTTCTTCAGAGCTATCACCCCAAAGAAAAAAAAGCGCCGCACCACCACCAGTTGGGCTCGAAACTCCAACCTTTCGATTAACAGCCGATCGCGCTAGCCAATTGCGCTACGGAGGCAGTCTTGCTCCACTCTCACCATCATCAGAACATATCTTCAAAGCTATCAGCGCAAAAAAAAAGCGCTGCACCACCACCACCAGGTGGGCTCGAACCTCCAACCTTTCGGTTAACAGCCGATCGCGCTAGCCCATTGCGCCACGAAGACAGTCCTGCTCCACTCTCACCACCATCAGAACATATCTTCAAAGCTATCAGCACAAAAAAAGCAACACACCTCTCCCGAGAGGGCTCGAAACTCCAACCTTTCGGTTAACAGCCGATCGCGCTAGCCAATTGCGCCACGGAGACAGTCCTGCTCTACTCTCACCACCATCAGAACATATCTTCAAAGCTATCAGCCCAAAGAAAAAAAAGTGCCGCACCACCGCCGGGTGCGCTCGAAACTCCAACCTTTTGGTTAACAGCCGATCGCGCTAGCCAATTGCGCCACGGAGACGGTCCTTCTCCACTCTCACCACCATCAGAACATAACTTCAAAGCTATCAGCCCAAACAAAAAAAGCGCCATACCACCACCGGGTGGGCTCGAACCTCCAACCTTTCGGTTAACAGCCGATCGCGCTAGCCAATTGCGCCACGGAGACAGTCCTGCTCTACTCTCACCACCATCAGAACATATCTTCAAAGCTATCAGCCCAAAGAAAAAAAAGTGCCGCACCACCGCCGGGTGCGCTCGAAACTCCAACCTTTTGGTTAACAGCCGATCGCGCTAGCCAATTGCGCCACGGAGACAGTCCTGCTCCACTCTCACCACCATCAGAACATAACTTCAAAGCTATCAGCCCAAACAAAAAAAGCGCCATACCACCACCGGGTGGGCTCGAACCTCCGACCTTTCGGTTAACAGCCGATCGCGCTAGCCAATTGCGCCATGGAGACAGTCCTGCTCCACTCTCACCACCATCAGAACATATCTTCAAAGCTATCAGCCCAAAGAAAAAAAGTGCCGCACAACCACCGGGTAGGCTCGAACATCCAACTTTTCGGTCAACAGCCGATCACGCTAGCCAATTGCGCCATGGAGACAGTCCTGCTCCACTCTCACCACCATCAGAACATATCTTCAAAGCTATCAGCACAAAAAAAGCAACACACCTCTCCCGAGAGGGCTCGAAACTCCAACCTTTCGGTTAACAGCCGATCGCGCTAGCCAATTGTGCCATGGAGACAGTCCTGCTTCACTCTCACCACCTTCAGAACATATCTTCAAAGCTATCAGCCCAAAGAAAAAAAAGAGCCGCACCACCACGAGGTGGGCTCGAACCTCCAACTTTTCGGTTAACAGCCGATCGCGCTAGCCCGTTCCGCCACGAAGACAGTCTTGCTCTACTCTCGCCACCATCAGAGCATATCTTCAAAGCTATCAGCACAAAGAAAAAAGCAACACACAACTCCCGGGAGGGCTCGAAACTCCAACCTTTCGGTCAACAGCCGATCGCGCTAGCCAATTGCGCCACGGAGACAGTCCTGCTCCACTCTCACCACCATCAGAACATATCTTCAAAGCTATCAGCCCAAAGAAAAAAAAGCGCCATACCACCCCCGGGTGGGCTCGAACCTCCGACCTTTTGGTTAACAGCCGATCGCGCTAGCCAATTGCGCCATGGAGACAGTCCTGCTCCACTCTCACCACCATCAGAACATATCTTCAATGCTATGCGCACGAAGAAAAAAGCAACACACCTCTCCCGAGAGGGCTCGAAACTCCAATCTTTCGGTTAACAGCCGACCGCGCTAGCCAATTGCGCCACGGAGACAATCCTGCTCTACTCTCACCACCATCAGAACATATCTTCAAAGCTATCAGACCAAAGAAAAAAAGGCGCCGCACCACCGCCGGGTGGGCTCGAAACTCCAACCTTTCGGTTAACAGCCGATCGCGCTAGCCAATTGCGCCACGGAGACAGTCCTGCTCCACTCTCACCACCATCAGAACATATCTTTAAAGCTATCAGTCCAAACAAAAAAGCGCCATACCACCAACGGGTGGGCTCGAACCTCCGACCTTTTGGTTAAGAGCCGATCGCGCTAGCCAATTGCGCCATGGAGACAGTCCTGCTCCACTCTCACCACCATCAGAACATATCTTCAAAGCTATCAGCCCAAAGAAAAAAAAGCACCGCACCACCACCGGGTGGGCTCGAACCTCCGACCTTTTGGTTAACAGCCGATCGCGCTAGCCAATTGCGCCACGGAGACAGTCTGTTCCACTCTCACCACCATAAGAACATATCTTCAAAGCTATCAGCCCGAAGAAAAAAAAGCGCCACACCACCACCGGGTGGGCTCGAACATCCAACCTTTCTGTTACCACCCGATCGCGCTAGCCAATTTCCCCACGGAGACAGTCGTGCTCCACTCTCACAACCGTCAGAACATTTCTTCAGAGCTATCACCCCAAAGAAAAAAAAGCGCCGCACCACCACCGGTTGGGCTCGAAACTCCAACCTTTCGATTAACAGCCGATCGCGCTAGCCAATTTCCCCACGGAGACAGTCGTGCTCCACTCTCACCACCGTCAGAACATTTCTTCAGAGCTATCACCCCAAAGAAAAAAAAGCGCCGCACCACCACCGGTTGGGCTCGAAACTCCAACCTTTCGATTAACAGCCGATCGCGCTAGCCCATTGCGCTACGGAGGCAGTCTTGCTCCACTCTCACCATCATCAGAACATATCTTCAAAGCTATCAGCGCAAAAAAAAGCGCTGCACCACCACCACCAGGTGGGCTCGAACCTCCAACCTTTCGGTTAACAGCCGATCGCGCTAGCCAATTGCGCCACGGAGACAGTCCTGCTCTACTCTCACCACCATCAGAACATATCTTCAAAGCTATCAGCCCAAACAAAAAAAGCGCCATACCACCACCGGGTGGGCTCGAACCTCCGACCTTTTGGTTAACAGCCGATCGCGCTAGCCGATTGCGCCATGGAGACAGTCCTGCTCCACTCTCACCACCATCAGAACATATCTTCAAAGCTATCAGCCCAAAGAAAAAAAAGCGCCGCACCACCACGAGTTGGGCTCGAACCTCCAACTTTTCGGTTAACAGCCGATCACGCTAGCCAATTGCGCCATGGAGGCAGTCATGCTCCACTCTCACCACCATCAGAACATATCTTCAAAGCTATCAGCCCAAAGAAAAAAAGTGCCGCACAACCACCGGGTAGGCTCGAACCTCCAACTTTTCGGTTAACAGCCGATCACGCTAGCCAATTGCGCCATGGAGACAGTCTTGCTCCACTCTCACCACCTTCAGAACATATCTTCAAAGCTATCAGCCCAAAGAAAAAAAAGCGCCGCACCACCACGAGGTGGGCTCGAACCTCCAACTTTTCGGTTAACAGCCGATCACGCTAGCCAATTGCGCCATGGAGACAGTCATGCTCCACTCTCACCACCACCAGAACATATCTTCAAAGCTATCAGCCCACAGAAAAAAAAGCGCCGCACAACCACCGCGTAGGCTTGAACCTCCAACGTTTCGGTTAACAGCCGATCGCGCTAGCCAACTGCGCCACGGAGACAGTCCTGCTCCACTCTCACCACCATAAGAACATATCTTCAAAGCTATCAGCCCAAAGAAAAAAAAGCGCCGCACCACCACCGGGTGGGCTCGAACCTGCGACCTTTTGGTTAACAGCCGATCTCGCTAGCCAATTGCGCCACGGAGACAGTCCTGCTCCACTCTCACCACCATAAGAACATATCTTCAAAGCTATCAGCCCAAAGAAAAAAAAGCGCCGCACCACCACCGGGTGGGCTCGAACATCCAACCTTTCAGTTAACAGCCGATCGCGCTAGCCATTGCCCCACGGAGACAGTCGTGCTCCACTCTCACCACCGTCAGAACATTTCTTCGAAGCTATCACCCCAAAGAAAAAAAGCGCCGCACCACCACCGGTTGGGCTCGAACCTCCAACCTTTCGGTTAACAGCCGATCGCGCTAGCCAATTGCGCCACGAAGACAGTCCTGCTCCACTCTCACCACCATAAGAACATAACTTCAAAGCTATTACCGCAAAGAAAAAAGCAACACACCACTCCCTTGAGGGCTCGAAACACCAACCTTTCGGTTAACAGCCAATCGCGCTAGCCCATTGCGCTACGGAGGCAGTCTTGCTCCACTCTCACCATCATCAGAACATATCTTCAAAGCTATCAGCGCAAAGAAAAAAAAGCGCTGCACCACCACCAGGTGGGCTCGAACCTCTAACCTTTCGGTTAACAGCCGATCGCGCTAGCCCATTGCGCCACGAAGACAGTCCTGCTCCACTCTCACCACCATCAGAACATATCTTCAAAGCTATCAGCACAAAAAAAGCAACAAACCTCTCCCGAGAGGGCTCGAAACTCCAACCTTTCGGTTAACAGCCGATCGCGCTAGCCAATTGCGCCACGGAGACAGTCCTGCTCTACTCTCACCACCATCAGAACATATCTTCAAAGCTATCAGCCCAAAGAAAAAAAAAGCGCCGCACTACCGCCGGGTGGGCTCGAAACTCCAACTTTTCGGTTAAGAGCCGATCGCGCTAGCCAATTGCGCCACGGAGACAGTCCTGCTCCACTCTCACCACCATCAGAACATATCTTCAAAGCTATCAGCCCAAACAAAAAAAGCGCCATACCACCACCGGGTGGGCTCGAACCTCCGACCTTTCGGTTAACAGCCGATCGCGCTAGCCAATTGCGCCATGGAGACAGTCCCGCTCCACTCTCACCACCATCAGAACATATTTTCAAAGATATCAGCCCAAAGAAAAAAAAAGCGCCGCACCACCACGAGTTGGGCTCGAACCTCCAACTTTTCGGTTAACAGCCGATCACGCTAGCCAATTGCGCCATGGAGGCAGTCATGCTCCACTCTCACCACCATCAGAACATATCTTCAAAGCTATCAGCCCAAAGAAAAAAAAGCGCCGCACAACCACCGGGTAGGCTCGAACCTCCAACTTTTCGGTTAACAGCCGATCGCGCTAGCCAATTGCGCCACGGAGACAGTCCTGCTCCACTCTCACCACCATAAGAACATATCTTCAAAGCTATCAGCCCAAAGAAAAAAAAAGCGCCGCACCACCACCGGGTGGGCTCGAACCTCCGACCTTTTGGTTAACAGCCGATCACGCTAGCTAATTGCGCCACCGAGACTGTCCTGCTCAACTCTCACCACCATAAGAACATATCTTCAAAGCTATCAGCCCAAAGAAAAAAAAGCACCGCACCACCACCGGTTCGGCTCGAACCTCCAACCTTTCGGTGAACAGCCGATCGCGCTAGCCAATTGTGCGCGGAGACAATCATGCTCCACTCTCACCACCATCAGAACATATCTTCAAAGCTATCAGCGCAGAGAAGAAAGCAACACACCCCACCCGGGAGGGCTCGAACCTCCAACTTTTCGGTTAACAGCCAATCGCGCTAGCCAATTGCGCCACGGGGACCGTCCTGCTCCACTCTCACCACCCTCAGACCATTTCTTCAGAGCTATCACCCCAAAGAAAAAAAAGCGCCGCACCACCACCGGGTTGGCTCGAACCTCCAACCTTTCGGTTAACAGCCGATCGCGCTAGCCAATTGCGCCACGGAGACAGTCCTGCTCTACTCTCACCACCATCAGAACATATCTTCAAAGCTATCAGCCCAAAGAAAAAAAAGCGCCGCACCACCGCCGGGTGGGCTCGAAACTCCAAACTTTCGGTTAACAGCCGATCGCGCTAGACAATTGCGCCACGGAGACAGTCCTGCTCCACTCTCACCACCATCAGAACATATCTTCAAAGCTATCAGCCCAAAGAAAAAAAAGCGCCATACCACCACCGGGTGGGCTCGAACCTCCGACCTTTTGGTTAACAGCCGATCGCGCTAGCCAATTGCGCCATAGAGACAGTCCTGCTCCACTCTCACCACCATCAGAACATATCTTCAATGCTATCCGCACAAAGAAAAAAGCAACACACCTCTCCCGAAAGGGCTCGAAACTCCAATCATTCGGTTAACAGCTGATCGCGCTAGCCAATTGCGCCACGAAGACAGTCTTGCTCCACTCTCGCCACCATCAGAACATATCTTCAAAGCTATCAGCGCAAAGAAAAAAGCAACACACCACTCCAGGGAGGGCTCGAAACTCCAACCTTTCGGTCAACAGCCGATCGCGCTACCCAATTGCGCCACGGAGACAGTCCTGCTCCACTCTCACCACCATCAGAACATATCTTCAAAGCTATCAACCCAAAGAAAAAAAGCGCCATACCACCACCGGGTGGGCTCGAACCTCCGACCTTTTGGTTAACAGCCGATCGCGCAAGCCAATTGCGCCATGGAGACAGTCCTGCTCCACTCTCACCACCATCAGAACATATCTTCAAAGCTATCAGCCCAAAGAAAAAAAAAGCGCCGCACCACCACGAGGTGGGCTCGAACCTCCAACTTTTCGGTTAACAGCCGATCACGCTCGCCAATTGCGCCATGGAGACAGTCATGCTCCACTCTCACCACCACCAGAACATATCTTCAAAGCTATCAGCCCAAAGAAAAAAGAGCGCCGCACAACCACCGGGTAGGCTCGAACCTCCAACTTTTCGGTTAACAGCCGATCGCGCTAGCCAATTGCACCATGGAGACAGTCCTGCTCCACTCTCACCACCATAAGAACATATCTTCAAAGCTATCAGCCCAAAGAAAAAAAAGCGCCGCACCACCACTGGGTGGGCTCGAACCTCCGACCTTTTGGTAAACAGCCGATCGCGCTAGCCATTTGCGCCACGGAGACACTCCTGCTCCACTCTCACCACCATAAGAACATATCTTCAAAGCTATCAGCCCAAAGAAAGAAAAGCGCCGCACCACCACCGGGTGGGCTCGAACATCCAACCTTTCGGTTAACAGCCGATCGCGCTAGCCCATTGCCCCACGGAGACAGTCGTGCTCCACTCTCACCACCGTTAGAACATTTCTTCAGAGCTATCACCCCAAAGAAGAAAGGCGCCGCACCACCACCGGTTGGGCTCAAACCTCCAACCTTTCGGTTAACAGCCGATCGCGCTAGCCAATTGCGCCACGAAGACAGTCCTGCTCCACTCTTACCACCATCAGAACATATCTTCAAAGCTATTACCGCAAAGAAAAAAGCAACACACCACTCCCGGTAGGGCTCGAAACTCCAACCTTTCGGTTAACAGCCGATCGCGCTAGCCCATTGCGCTACGGAGGCAGTCTTGCTCCACTCTCACCATCAACAGAACATATCTTCAAAGCTATCAGCGCAAAGAAAAAAAAAGCGCTGCACCACCACCAGGTGGGCTCGAACCTCCAACCTTTCGGTTAACAGCTGATCGCGCTAGCCCATTGCGCCACGAAGACAGTCTTGCTCCACTCTCGCCACCATCAGAACATATCTTCAAAGCTATCAGCGCAAAGAAAAAAGCAACACACCCCTCCCGGGAGGGCTCGAAACTCCAACCTTTCGGTCAACAGCCGATCGCGCTAGCCAATTGCGCCACGGAGACAGTCCTGCTCCACTCTCACCACCATCAGAACATATCTTCAAAGCTATCAGCCCAAAGAAAAAAAAGCGCCATACCACCACCGGGTGAGCTCGAACCTCCGACCTTTTGGTTAACAGCCGATCGCGCTAGCCAATTGCGCCATGGAGACAGTCCTGCTCCCCTCCCACCACCATCAGAACATATCTTGAAAGCTATCAGCCCAAAGAAAAAAAAGCGCCGCACCACCACCGGGTGGGCTCGAACCTCCAACTTTTCGGTTAACAGCCGATCGCGCTAGCCAATTGCGCCAAGGAGACAGTCCTGCTTCACTCTCACAACGATCATAACATATCTTCAAAGCTATCAGCCCAAAGAAAAAAAAGCGCCGCACCACCACCGGGTGGGCTCGAAACTCCAACCTTTCGTTGAACTGCCGATCGCGCTAGACAATGGCGCCACGGAGACAGTCCTGCTCCACTCTTTTCACCATTAGAACATATCTTCAAAGCTATCAGCCCAAAGAAAAAAAAGCGCCACACCACCAACGGGTGGGCTCGAACCTCCAACTTGCCGGTTAACAGCCGATCACGCTAGCCAATTGCGCCACGGAGACAGTCCTGCTCCAATCTCACCACCATCAGAACATATCTTCAAAGCTATCAGCCCACAGAAAAAAAAGCGCCGCACCACCACCGGGAGAGCTCGAGCCTCCAACTTTTCGGGTAACAGCCGATCGCGCTAGCCAATTGCGCCACGGAGACAGTCCTGCTCCACTCTCACCACCGTCAGAAAATTTCTTCAGAGCTATCACCCCAAAGAAAAAAAAGCGCCGCACCACCACCGGTTGGGCTCGAACCTCCAACCTTTCGGTTAACAGCCGATCGCGCTAGCCAATTGCGCAACGAAGACAGTCCTGCTCCACTCTCACCACCATTAGAACATAGCTTGAAAGCTATTGCCGCAAAGAAAAAAGCAACACACCACTCCCGGGAGGGCTCAAAACTCCAACCTTTCGGTTACTAGCCGATCGCGCTAGCCCATTGCACCACGGGGGCAGTCTTGCTCCACTCTCACCATCATCAGAACATATCTTCAAAGCTGTCAGCACAAAGAAAAAAAAGCGCTGCACCACCACCGGGTGGGCTCGATCCTCAGACCTTTCGGTTAACAGCCGATCGCGCTAGCCCATTGCGCCACGGAGACAGTCTTGCTCCACTCTCACCACCATCAGAACATATCTTCAAAGCTATCAGCCCACAGAAAAAAAGCGCCGCACCACCACCGGGAGAGCTCGAGCCTCGAACTTTTCGGGTAACAGCCGATCGCGCTAGCCAATTGCGCCACGGAGACAGTCCTGCTCCACTCTCACCACCGTCAGAAAATTTCTTCAGAGCTATCACCCCAAAGAAAAAAAAGCGCCGCACCACCACCGGTTGGGCTCGAACCTCCAACCTTTCGGTTAACAGCCGATCGCGCTAGCCAATTGCGCAACGAAGACAGTCCTGCTCCACTGTCACCACCATCAGAACATATCTTCAAAGCTATTGCCGCAAAGAAAAAAGCAACACACCACTCCCGGGAGGGCTCAAAACTCCAACCTTTCGGTTAACAGCCGATCGCGCTAGCCCATTGCACCACGGAGGCAGTCTTGCTCCACTCTCACCATCATCAGAACATATCTTCAAAGCTGTCAGCGCAAAGAAAAAAAAAGCGCTGCACCACCACCGGGTGGGCTCGATCCTCATACCTTTCGGTTAACAGCCGATCGCGCTAGCCCATTGCGCCACGGAGACAGTCTTGCTCCACTCTCACCACCATCAGAACATATCTTCAAAGCTATCAGCGCAAAGAAAAAAGCAACACACCACTCCCAGGAGGGCTCGAAACTCCAACCTTTCGGTCAACAGCCGATCGCGCTAGCCCATTGCGCCACGGAGACAGTCTTGCCCCCCTCTCACCACCATCAGAACATATCTTCAAAGCTATCAGCCCAAAGAAAAAAAAGCACCGCACCACCACCGGGTGGGCTCGAACCTCCAACCTTTCGGTTAACAGCCGATCGCGCTAGCCAATTTCGCCAAGGAGACAGTCGTGCTCCACTCTCACCACCATCAGAACATATCTTCAAAGCTATCAGAGCAAAGAAAAAAGCAAAACACCACTCGCGGGAGGGCTCGAACCTCCAACTTCTCGGTTAACAGCCGATCGCGCTGGCCGATTGCGCCACGCAGACAGTCCTGCTCCACTCTCACCACAATTAGAACATATCTTCAGAGCTATCACCCCAAAGAAATAAAAAGCGCCGCACCACTACCGGGTGGGCTCGAACCAAAACCTTTCGGTTAACAGCCGATCGCGCTAGCCAATTGGCCCACGGAGACAGTCGTGCTCCACTCTCACCACCATCAGAACATTTTTTCAGAGCTATCACCCCAAAGAAAAAAAGTGCCGCACCACCACCGGATGGGCTCGAACCTCCAAACTTTCGGTTAACAGCCGATCACGCTAGCCAATTGCGCCACGAAGACAGTCCTGGTCCACTCTCACCACCATCATAACATATCTTCAAAGTTATTACCGCAAAGAAAAAAGCAACACACCACTCCCGGGAGGGCTCGAACCTCCGACCTTTCGGTTAACAGCCGATCACGCTAGCCAATTGCGCCATGGAGGCAGTCATGCTCCACTCTCACCATCATCAGAACATATCTTCAAAGATATCAGCCCAAAGAAAAAAAAGTGCCGCACCACCACGAGTTGGGCTCGAACCTCCAATCTTTCGGTTAACAGCCGACCACGCTAGCCAATTGCGCCACGGAGACAGTCCTGCTCTACTCTCACCACCATCAGAACATATCTTCAAAGCTATCAGCCCAAAGAAAAAAAAACGCCGCACCACCGCCGGGTGGGCTCGAAACTCCAACCTTTCGGTTAACAGCCGATCGCGCTAGCCAATTGCGCCACATAGACAGTCCTGCTCCACTCTCAGCACTATCAGAACATATCTTCAAAGCTATCAGTCCAAACAAAAAAGCGCCATACCACCAACGGGTGGGCTCGAACCTCCGACCTTTTGGTTAAGAGCCGATCGCGCTAGCCAATTGCGCCATGGAGACAGTCCTGCTCCACTCTCACCACCATCAGAACATATCTTCAAAGCTATCAGCCCAAAGAAAAAAAAGCACCGCACCACCACCGGGTGGGCTCGAACCTCCGACCTTTTGGTTAACAGCCGATCGCGCTAGCCAATTGCCCCACGGAGACAGTCGTGCTTCACTCTCACCACCGTCAGAACATTTCTTCAGAGCTATCACCCCAAAGGAAAAAAAGCGCCGCACCACCACCGGTTGGGCTCGAAACTCCAACCTTTCGATTAACAGCTGATCGCGCTAGCCCATTGCGCTACGGAGGCAGTCTTGCTCCACTCTCACCATCATCAGAACATATCTTCAAAGCTATCAGCGCAAAAAAAAAGCGCTGCACCACCACCACCAGGTGGGCTCGAACCTCCAACCTTTCTGTTACCAGCCGATCGCGCTAGCCAATTGCCCCACGGAGACAGTCGTGCTTCACTCTCACCACCGTCAGAACATTTCTTCAGAGCTATCACCCCAAAGAAAAAAAAGCGCCGCACCACCACCGGTTGGGCTCGAAACTCCAACCTTTCGATTAACAGCCGATCGCGCTAGCCCATTGCGCTACGGAGGCAGTCTTGCTCCACTCTCACCATCATCAGAACATATCTTCAAAGCTATCAGCGCAAAAAAAAAGCGCTGCACCACCACCACCAGGTGGGCTCGAACCTCCAACCTTTCGGTTAACAGCCGATCGCGCTAGCCCATTGCGCCACGAAGACAGTCCTGCTCCACTCTCACCACCATCAGAACATATCTTCAAAGCTATCAGCACAAAAAAAGCAACACACCTCTCCCGAGAGGGCTCGAAACTCCAACCTTTCGGTTAACAGCCGATCGCGCTAGCCAATTGCGCCACGGAGACAGTCCTGCTCTACTCTCACCACCATCAGAACATATCTTCAAAGCTATCAGCCCAAAGAAAAAAAAGTGCCGCACCACCGCCGGGTGCGCTCGAAACTCCAACCTTTTGGTTAACAGCCGATCGCGCTAGCCAATTGCGCCACGGAGACAGTCCTGCTCCACTCTCACCACCATCAGAACATAACTTCAAAGCTATCAGCCCAAACAAAAAAAGCGCCATACCACCACCGGGTGGGCTCGAACCTCCGACCTTTCGGTTAACAGCCGATCGCGCTAGCCAATTGCGCCATGGAGACAGCCCTGCTCCACTCTCACCACCATCAGAACATATCTTCAAAGCTATCAGCCCAAAGAAAAAAAGTGCCGCACAACCACCGGGTAGGCTCGAACATCCAACTTTTCGGTCAACAGCCGATCACGCTAGCCAATTGCGCCATGGAGACAGTCCTGCTCCACTCTCACCACCATCAGAACATATCTTCAAAGCTATCAGCACAAAAAAAGCAACACACCTCTCCCGAGAGGGCTCGAAACTCCAACCTTTCGGTTAACAGCCGATCGCGCTAGCCAATTGTGCCATGGAGACAGTCCTGCTCCACTCTCACCACCTTCAGAACATATCTTCAAAGCTATCAGCCCAAAGAAAAAAAGCGCCGCACCACCACGAGGTGGGCTCGAACCTCCAACTTTTCGGTTAACAGCCGATCGCGCTAGCCCGTTCCGCCACGAAGACAGTCTTGCTCTACTCTCGCCACCATCAGAGCATATCTTCAAAGCTATCAGCGCAAAGAAAAAAGCAACACACAACTCCCGGGAGGGCTCGAAACTCCAACCTTTCGGTCAACAGCCGATCGCGCTAGCCAATTGCGCCACGGAGACAGTCCTGCTCCACTCTCACCACCATCAGAACATATCTTCAAAGCTATCAGCCCAAAGAAAAAAAAGCGCCATACCACCCCCGGGTGGGCTCGAACCTCCGACCTTTTGGTTAACAGCCGATCGCGCTAGCCAATTGCGCCATGGAGACAGTCCTGCTCCACTCTCACCACCATCAGAACATATCTTCAATGCTATCCGCACGAAGAAAAAAGCAACACACCTCTCCCGAGAGGGCTCGAAACTCCAATCTTTCGGTTAACAGCCGACCGCGCTAGCCAATTGCGCCACGGAGACAGTCCTGCTCTACTCTCACCACCATCAGAACATATCTTCAAAGCTATCAGCCCAAAGAAAAAAAAGCGCCGCACCACCGCCAGGTGGGCTCGAAACTCCAACCTTTCGGTTAACAGCCGATCGCGCTAGCCAATTGCGCCACGGAGACAGTCCTGCTCCACTCTCACCACCATCAGAACATATCTTTAAAGCTATCAGTCCAAACAAAAAAGCGCCATACCACCAACGGGTGGGCTCGAACCTCCGACCTTTTGGTTAAGAGCCGATCGCGCTAGCCAATTGCGCCATGGAGACAGTCCTGCTCCACTCTCACCACCATCAGAACATATCTTCAAAGCTATCAGCCCAAAGAAAAAAAAAGCACCGCACCACCACCGGGTGGGCTCGAACCTCCGACCTTTTGGTTAACAGCCGATCGCGCTAGCCAATTGCGCCACGGAGACAGTCTGCTCCACTCTCACCACCATAAGAACATATCTTCAAAGCTATCAGCCCGAAGAAAAAAAAGCGCCACACCACCACCGGGTGGGCTCGAACATCCAACCTTTCTGTTACCAGCCGATCGCGCTAGCCAATTTCCCCACGGAGACAGTCGTGCTCCACTCTCACCACCGTCAGAACATTTCTTCAGAGCTATCACCCCAAAGAAAAAAAAGCGCCGCACCACCACCGGTTGGGCTCGAAACTCCAACCTTTCGATTAACAGCCGATCGCGCTAGCCAATTTCCCCACGGAGACAGTCGTGCTTCACTCTCACCACCGTCAGAACATTTCTTCAGAGCTATCACCCCAAAGAAAAACAAGCGCCGCACCACCACCGGTTGGGCTCGAAACTCCAACCTTTCGATTAACAGCCGATCGCGCTAGCCCATTGCGCTACGGAGGCAGTCTTGCTCCACTCTCACCATCATCAGAACATATCTTCAAAGCTATCAGCGCAAAAAAAAGCGCTGCACCACCACCACCAGGTGGGCTCGAACCTCCAACTTTTCGGTTAACAGCCGATCGCGCTAGCCAATTGCGCCACGGAGACAGTCCTGCTCTACTCTCACCACCATCAGAACATATCTTCAAAGCTATCAGCCAAAAGAAAAAAAAGTGCCGCACCACCGCCGGGCTGGCTCGAAACTCCAACCTTTTGGTTAACAGCCGATCGCGCTAGCCAATTGCGCCACGGAGACAGTCCTGCTCCACTCTCACCACCATCAGAACATAACTTCAAAGCTATCAGCCCAAACAAAAAAAGCGCCATACCACCACCGGGTGGGCTCGAACCTCCGACCTTTTGGTTAACAGCCGATCGCGCTAGCCAATTGCGCCATGGAGACAGTCCTGCTCCACTCTCACCACCATCAGAACATATCTTCAAAGCTATCAGCCCAAAGAAAAAAAAGCGCCGCACCACCACGAGTTGGGCTCGAACCTCCAACTTTTTGGTTAACAGCCGATCACGCTAGCCAATTGCGCCATGGAGGCAGTCATGCTCCACTCTCACCACCATCAGAACATATCTTCAAAGCTATCAGCCCAAAGAAAAAAAGTGCCGCACAACCACCGGGTAGGCTCGAACCTCCAACTTTTCGGTTAACAGCCGATCACGCTAGCCAATTGCGCCATGGAGACAGTCTTGCTCCACTCTCACCACCTTCAGAACATATCTTCAAAGCTATCAGCCCAAAGAAAAAAAAGCGCCGCACCACCTCGAGGTGGGCTCGAACCTCCAACTTTTCGGTTAACAGCCGATCACGCTAGCCAATTGCGCCATGGAGACAGTCATGCTCCACTCTCACCACCACCAGAACATATCTTCAAAGCTATCAGCCCACAGAAAAAAAGCGCCGCACAACCACCGCGTAGGCTCGAACCTCCAACTTTTCGGTTAACAGCCGATCGCGCTAGCCAACTGCGCCACGGAGACAGTCCTGCTCCACTCTCACCACCATAAGAACATATCTTCAAAGCTATCAGCCCAAAGAAAAAAAAGCGCCGCACCACCACCGGGTGGGCTCGAACCTCCGACCTTTTGGTTAACAGCCGATCGCGCTAGCCAATTGCGCCACGGAGACAGTCCTGCTCCACTCTCACCACCATAAGAACATATCTTCAAAGCTATCAGCCCAAAGAAAAAAAAGCGCCGCACCACCACCGGGTGGGCTCGAACATCCAACCTTTCAGTTAACAGCCGATCGCGCTAGCCATTGCCCCACGGAGACAGTCGTGCTCCACTCTCACCACCGTCAGAACATTTCTTCAGAGCTATCACCCCAAAGAAAAAAAAGCGCCGCACCACCACCGGTTGGGCTCGAACCTCCAACCTTTCGGTTAACAGCCGATCGCGCTAGCCAATTGCGCCACGAAGACAGTCCTGCTCCACTCTCACCACCATCAGAACATAACTTCAAAGCTATTACCACAAAGAAAAAAGCAACACACCACTCCCGGGAGGGCTCGAAACTCCAACCTTTCGGTTAACAGCCAATCGCGCTAGCCCATTGCGCTACGGAGGCAGTCTTGCTCCACTCTCACTATCATCAGAACATATCTTCAAAGCTATCAGCGCAAAGAAAAAAAAGCGCTGCACCACCACCAGGTGGGCTCGAACCTCCTACCTTTCGGTGAACAGCCGATCGCGCTAGCCAATTGCGCGCGGAGACAGTCGTGCTCCACTCTCACCACCATCAGAACATATCTTCAAAGCTATCAGCGCAAAGAAAAAAAAGCGCCGCACCACCACCAGGTGGGCTCGAACCTCCAACTTTTCGGTTAACAGCCAATCGCGCTAGCCAATTGCGCCACGGGGACCGTCCTGCTCCACTCTCACCACCCTCAGACCATTTCTTCAGAGCTATCACCCCAAAGAAAAAAAAAGCGCCGCACCACCACCGGGTTGGCTCGAACCTCCAACCTTTCGGTTAACAGCCGATCGCGCTAGCCAATTGCGCCACGGAGACAGTCCTGCTCTACTCTCACCACCATCAGAACATATCTTCAAAGCTATCAGCCCAAAGAAAAAAAAGCGCCGCACCACCGCCGGGTAGGCTCGAAACTCCAAACTTTCGGTTAACAGCCGATCGCGCTAGACAATTGCGCCACGGAGACAGTCCTGCTCCACTCTCACCACCATCAGAACATATCTTCAAAGCTATCAGCCCAAAGAAAAAAAAGCGCCATACCACCACCGGGTGGGCTCGAACCTCCGACCTTTTGGTTAACAGCCGATCGCGCTAGCTAATTGCGCCATGGAGACAGTCCTGCTCCACTCTCACCACCATCAGAACATATCTTCAATGCTATCCGCACAAAGAAAAAAGCAACACACCTCTCCCGAAAGGGCTCGAAACTCCAATCATTCGGTTAACAGCTGATCGCGCTAGCCAATTGCGCCACGAAGACAGTCTTGCTCCACTCTCGCCACCATCAGAACATATCTTCAAAGCTATCAGCGCAAAGAAAAAAGCAACACACCACTCCAGGGAGGGCTCGAAACTCCAACCTTTCAGTCAACAGCCGATCGCGCTACCCAATTGCGCCACAGAGACAGTCCTGCTCCACTCTCACCACCATCAGAACATATCTTCAAAGCTATGAACCCAAAGAAAAAAAGCGCCATACCACCACCGGGTGGGCTCGAACCTCCGACCTTTTGGTTAACAGCCGATCGCGCAAGCCAATTGCGCCATGGAGACAGTCCTGCTCCACTCTCACCACCATCAGAACATATCTTCAAAGCTATCAGCCCAAAGAAAAAAACAGCGCCGCACCACCACGAGGTTGGCTCGAACCTCCAACTTTTCGGTTAACAGCCGATCACGCTAGCCAATTGCGCCATGGAGACAGTCATGCTCCACTCTCACCACCACCAGAACATATCTTCAAAGCTATCAGCCCAAAGAAAAAAAAGCGCTGCACCACCACCAGGTGGGCTCGAACCTCCAACTTTTCGGTTAACAGCCGATCGCGCTAGCCAATTGCACCATTGAGACAGTCCTGCTCCCCTCTCACCAACATAAGAACATATCTTCAAAGCTATCAGCCCAAAGAAAAAAAAGCGCCGCACCACCACTGGGTGGGCTCGAACCTCCGACCTTTTGGTAAACAGCCGATCGCGCTAGCCATTTGCGCCACGGAGACAGTCCTGCTCCACTCTCACCGCCATAAGAACATATCTTCAAAGCTATCAGCCCAAAGAAAAAAAAGCGCCGCACCACCACCGGGTGGGCTCGAACATCCAACCTTTCGGTTAACAGCCGATCGCGCTAGCCCATTGCCCCACGGAGACAGTCGTGCTCCACTCTCACCACCGTTAGAACATTTCTTCAGAGCTATCACCCCAAAGAAAAAAGGCGCCGCACCACCACCGGTTGGGCTCAAACCTCCAACCTTTCGGTTAACAGCCGATCGCGCTAGCCAATTGCGCCACGAAGACAGTCCTGCTCCACTCTTACCACCATCAGAACATATCTTCAAAGCTATTACCGCAAAGAAAAAAGCAACACACCACTCCCGGGAGGGCTCGAAACTCCAACCTTTCGGTTAACAGCCGATCGCGCTAGCCCATTGCGCCACGGAGGCAGTCTTGCTCCACTGTCACCATCAACAGAACATATCTTCAAAGCTATCAGCGCAAAGAAAAAAAAGCGCTGCACCACCACCGGGTGGGCTCGAACCTCCAACCTTTCGGTTAACAGCCGATCGCGCTAGCCCATTGCGCCACGGAGACAGTCTTGCTCCACTCTCACCACCATCAGAACATATCTTCAAAGCTATCAGCGCAAAGAAAAAAGCAACACACCACTCCCGGGAGGGCTCGAAACTCCAACCTTTCGGTCAACAGCCGATCGCGCTAGCCCATTGCGCCACGGAGACAGTCTTGCCCCCCTCTCACCACCATCAGAACATATCTTCAAAGCTATCAGCCCAAAGAAAAAAAAGCACCGCACCACCACCGGGTGGGCTCGAACCTCCAACCTTTCGGTTAACAGCCGATCGCGCTAGCCAATTTCGCCATGGAGACAGTCGTGCTCCACTCTCACCGCCATCAGAACATATCTTCAAAGCTATCAGAGCAAAGAAAAAAGCAAAACACCACTCGCGGGAGGGCTCGACCCTCCAACTTCTCGGTTAACAGCCGATCGCGCTGGCCGATTGCGCCACGCAGACAGTCCTGCTCCACTCTCACCACAATTAGAACATATCTTCAGAGCTATCACCCCAAAGAAATAAAAAGCGCTGCACCACCACCGGGTGGGCTCGAACCAAAACCTTTCGGTTAACAGCCGATCGCGCTAGCCAATTGGCCCACGGAGACAGTCGTGCTCCACTCTCACCACCATCAGAACATTTCTTCAGAGCTATCATCCCAAAGAAAAAAAGTGCCGCACCACCACCGGATGGGCTCGAACCTCCAAACTTTCGGTTAACAGCCGATCACGCTAGCCAATTGCGCCACGAAGACAGTCCTGGTCCACTCTCACCACCATCATAACATATCTTCAAAGTTATTACCGCAAAGAAAAAAGCAACACACCACTCCCGGAAGGGCTCAAAACTCCAACCTTTCGGTTAACAGGCGATCGCGCTAGCCCAATGCGCCACGGAGGCAGTCTTGCTCCACTCTCACCATCATCAGAACATATCTTCAAAGCTATCAGCCCACAGAAAAAAAAGCGCCACACCACCACCAGGTGGGCTCGAACCTCCAACCTTTCTGTTAACAGCCGATCGCGCAAGCCAATTGCGCCACGGAGACAGTCCTGCTCCCCTCTCACCACCATCAGAACATATCTTCAAAGCTATACGCCCAAAGAAAAAAAAGCACCGCACCACAACCGGGTGGGCTCGAACCTCCAACCTTTCGGTTAACAGCCAATCGCGCCAGCCAATTGCGCCACGGAGACAGTCCTGCTCCACTATCACCACCATCAGAAAATATCTTCAAAGCTATCAGCACAAAGAAAAAAAAGCGCCCCACCATCACCGGGTGGGCTCGAACTTCCAACCTTTCGGTTAACAGCCGATCCCGCTAGCCAACTGCGCCACGGAGCCAGTCATGCTCCACTCTCACCACCATCAGAACATATCTTCAAAGCTATCAGCGCAAAGAAAAAAGCAACACACCACTCCAGGGAGGGCTCGAAACTCCAAACTTTCGGTTAACAGCCGATCGCGCTAGCCAATTGCGCCACGGGGACAGTCCTGCTCTACTCTCACCACCATCAGAACATATCTTCAAAGCTATCAGCCCAAAGAAAAAAAGCGCCATACCACCACCGGGTGGGCTCGAACCTCCGACCTTTTGGTTAACAGCCGATCGCGCTAGCCAATTGCGCCATGGAGACAGTCCTGCTCCACTCTCACCACCATCAGAACATATCATCAAAGCTATCAGCCCAAAGAAAAAAAAGCGCCGCACCACCACCGGGTGGGCTCGAACTACCAACTTTTCGGTTAACAGCCGATCACGCTAGCCAATTGCGCCACGGAGACAGTCCTGCTCCACTCTCACCACCATCAGAACATATCTTCAAAGCTATCAGCCCAAAGAAAAAAAAAGCGCCACACCACCACCGGGAGAGCTCGAACCTCCAACTTTTCGGGTAACAGCCGTTCGCGCTAGCCAATTGCGCCAGGAAGACAGTCCTGCTCCACTCTCACCACCATCAGAACATAATTTCAAAGCTATTACCGCAAAGAAAAAAGCAACACACCACTCCCGGGAGGGCTCGAAACTCCAAACTTTCGGTTAACAGCCGCTCGCGCTAGCCAATTGCGCCACGCAGACAGTCGTGCTCCACTCTCACCACCATCAGAACATATCTTCAAAGCTATCAGCGCAAAGAAAAAAGCAAAACACCACTCCCGGGAGGGCTCGAACCTCCAACTTTTCGGTTAACAGCCGATCGCGCTGGCCAATTGCGCCACGCAGACAGTCCTGCTCCCCTCTCACCACCATCAGAACATATCTTCAAAGCTATCAGCCCAAAGAAAAAAAAGCACCGCACCACCACCGGGTGGGCTCGAACCTCCAACTTTTCAGTTAACAGCCGATCGCGCTGGCCAATTGCGCCACAGAGACAGTCCTGCTCCACTCTCACCACAATTAGAACATATCTTCAAAGCTATCAGCCCAAAGAAAAAAAGCGCCGCACCACCACCGGGTGGGCTCGAACTTCCAACCTTTCGGTTAACAGCAGATCGCGCTAGCCAATTGCTCCATGGAGACAATCGTGCTCCACTCTCACCACCATCAGAACATATCTTCAAAGCTATCAGCGCAAAGAAAAAAAAGCGCCGCACCACCACCGGGTGGGCTCGAACCTCCAACCTTTCGGTTAACAGCCGATCACGCAAGCCAATTGCGCCACGGAGACAGTCCTGCTCCACTCTCACCACCATCAGAACATATCTTCAAAGGTATCAGCCCAAAGAAAAAAAAGCGCCACACCACCACTGGGTGGGCACGAACCTCTGACTTTTCGGTTAACAGCCGATCACGCTAGCCAATTGCGCCACGGAGACAGTCCTGCTCCCTCTCACCACCATCAGAACATATCTTCAAAGCTATCAGCCCAAAGAAAAAAACCACCGCACCACCACCGGTTGGGCTCGAACCTCGAACCTTTCGGTTAACAGCCAATCGCACTAGCCAATTGCGCCACGGAGACAGTCCTGCTCCACTCTCACCACCATCAGAACATATCTTCAAAGCGATCAGCACAAAGAAAAAAAAGCGCCGCACCACCACCGGGTGGGCTCGAACCTCCAACCTTTCGGTTAACAGCCGATCGCGCTAGCCAACTGCACCACGGAGACAGTCGTGCTCTACTCTCACCACCATCAGAACATATCTTCAAAGCTATCAGCGCAAAGAAAAAAGCAACACACAACTCCCGGGAGGGCTCGAGTCTCCAACCTTTCGGTTAACAGCCGATCGCGCTAGCATATTGCGCCACGGAGACAGTCCTGCTCTACTCTCACCACCCTCAGAACATATCTTCAATACTATCAGCCCAAAAAAAAGCGCCGCACCACCGCCGGGTGGGCTCGAAACTCCAACCTTTCGGTCAACAGCCGATCGCGCTAGCCAATTGCGCCACAGAGACAGTCCTGCTCCCCTCTCACCACCATCAGAACATATCTTCAAAGCTATCAGCCCAAAGAAAAAAAAGCGCCATACCACCACCGGGTGGGCTCGAACCTCCGACCTTTTGGTTAACAGCCGATCGCGCTAGCCAATTGCGCCACAGAGACAGTCCTGCTCCACTCTCACCACCATCAGAACATATCTTCAAAGCTATCAGCCCAAAGAAAAAAAGCGCCGCACCACCACCGGGTGGGCTCGAACCTCCAACTTTTCGGTTAACAGCCGATCACGCTAGCCAATTGCGCCACGAAGACAGTCCTGCTCCACTCTCACCACCATCAGAACATATCTTCAAAGCTATCAGCCCACAGAAAAAAAGCGCCGCACAACCACCGGGTAGGCTCGAACCTCCAACTTTTCGGTTAACAGCCGATCACGCTAGCCAATTGCGCCACGGAGACAGTCCTGCTCCACTCTCACCACCATCAGAACATATCTTCAAAGCTATCAGCCCACTGAAAAAAAAGCGCCGCACAACCACCGGGTGGGCTCGAACCTCCAAATTTTCGGTTAACAGCCGATCGCGCTAGCCAATTTCGCCACCGAGACAGTCGTGCTCCACTCTCACCGCCATCAGAACATATCTTCAAACTATCAGCGCAAAGAAAAAAGCAAAACACCACTCCCGGGAGGGCTCGAAACTCCAACCTTTCGGTCAACAGCCGATCGCGCTAGCCCATTGCGCCACGGAGACAGTCTTGCCCCCCTCTCACCACCATCAGAACATATCTTCAAAGCTATCAGCCCAAAGAAAAAAAAGCACCGCACCACCACCGGGTGGGCTCGAACCTCCAACCTTTCGGTTAACAGCCGATCGCGCTAGCCAATTTTGCCACGGAGACAGTCGTGCTCCACTCTCACCACCATCAGAACATATCTTCAAAGCTATCAGCGCAAAGAAAAAAGCAAAACACCACTCCCGGGAGGGCTCGAACCTCCAACTTTTCGGTTAACAGCCGATCGCGCTGGCCAATTGCGCCACGCAGACAGTCCTGCTCCACTCTCACCACCATCAGAACATAATTTCAAAGCTATTACCGCAAAGAAAAAAGCAACACACCACTCCCGGGAAGGCTCGAAACTCCAAACTTTCGATTAACAGCCGATCGTGCTAGCCAATTGCGCCACGGAGACAGTCGTGCTCCACTCTCACCACCATCAGAACATATCTTCAAAGCTATCAGCGCAAAGAAAAAAGCAAAACACCACTCCCGGGAGGGCTCGAACCTCCAACGTTTCGGTTAACAGCCGATCGCGCTGGCCAATTGCGCCACGCAGACAGTCCTGCTCCACTCTCACCACAATTAGAACATATCTTCAGAGCTATCACCACAAAGAAAAAAGAAGCGCCGCACCACCACCGGGTGGGCTCGAACCTCCAACCTTTCGGTTAACAGCCGATCGCGCTAGCCAATTGCCCCACGGAGACAGTCGTGCTCCACTCTCACCACCGTCAGAACATTTCTTCAGAGCTATCACCCCGAAGAAAAAAAAGTGCCGCACCACCACCGGTTGGGCTCGAACCTCCAACCTTTCGGTTAACAGCCGATTGCGCTAGCCAATTGCGCCACGAAGACAGTCCTGCTCCACGCTCACCACCATCAGAACATATCTTCAAAGCTATTACCGCAAAGAAAAAAGCAACATTTCACTCCCGGGAGGGCTCAAAACTCCAACCTTTCGGTTAACAGCCGATCGCGCTAGCCCAATGCGCCACGGAGGCAGTCTTGCTCCACTCTCACCATCATCAGAACATATCTTCAAAGCTATCAGCGCAAAGAAAAAAAAGCGCTGCACCACCACTGGGTGGGCTCGAACCTCTAACCTTTCGGTTAACAGCCGATCGCGCTAGCCCATTGCGCCACAAAGACAGTCTTGCTCCACTCTCACCACCATCAAAACATAACTTCAAAGCTATCAGCGCAAAGAAAAAAGCAACACACCACTCCCGGGAGGGCTCGAAACCCCAACCTTTCGGTCAAAAGCCGATCGCGCTAGCCCATTGCGCCACGCAGGCAGTCTTGCTCCACTCTCACCATCATCAGAACATATCTTCAAAGCTATCAGCCCAAAGAAAAAAAGCGCCATACCACCACCGGGTGGGCTCGAACCTCCGACCTTTTGGTTAACAGCCGATCGCGCTAGCCAATTGCGCCATGGAGACAGTCCTGCTCCACTCTCACCACCATCAGAACTTATCTTCAAAGCTATCAGCCCAAAGAAAAAAAAGTGCCGCACCACCACCGGTTGGGCTCGAACCTCCAACCTTTCGGTTAACAGCCGATCGAGCAAGCCAATTGCGCCACGAAGACAGTCCTGCTCCGCGCTCACCACCATCACAACATATCTTCAAAGCTATTACCGCAAAGAAAAAAGCAACACTTCACTCCCGGGAGGGCTCAAAACTCCAACCTTTCGGTTAACAGCCGATCGCGTTAGCCCATTGCGCCACGGAGGCAGTCTTGCTCCACTCTCACCATCATCAGAACATATCTTCAAAGCTATCCGCGCAAAGAAAAAAAAGTGCTGCACCACCACTGGGTGGGCTCAAACCTCCAACCTTTCGGTTAACAGCCGATCGCGCTAGCCCATTGCGCCACGGAGACAGTCTTGCTCCACTCTCACCACCATCAGAACATATCTTCAAAGCTATCAGCGCAAAGAAAAAAGCAACACACCAGTCCCGCGAGGACTCGAAACTCCAACCTTTCGGTCAACAGCCGATCGCGCTAGCCCTTTGCGCCACGGAGACAGTCTTGCTCCCCTCTCACCACCATCAGAACATATCTTCAAAGCTATCAGCCCAAAGAGAAAAAAGCACCGCACCACCACCGAGTGGGCTCGAACCTCCAACTTTTCGGTTAACAGCCGATCGAGCTGGCCAATTGCGCCACAGAGACAGTCCTGCTCCACTCTCACCACAATTAGAACATATCTTCAAAGCTATCAGCCCAAAGAAAAAAAAGCGCCGCACCACCACCGGGTGGGCTCGAACCTCCAACCTTTCGGTTAACAGCAGATCGCGCTAGCCAATTGCGCCACGCAGACAGTCGTGCTCCACTCTCACCACCATCAGAACATATCTTCAAAGCTATCAGCGCAAAGAAAAAAGCAAAACACCACTCCCGGGAGGGCTCGAACCTCCAACTTTTCGGTTAACAGCCGATCGCGCTGGCCAATTGCGCCACGCAGACAGTCCTGCTCCCCTCTCACCACCATCAGAACATATCTTCAAAGCTATCAGCCCAAAGAAAAAAAAGCACCGCACCACCACCGGGTGGGCTCGAACCTCCAACTTTTCAGTTAACAGCCGATCGCGCTGGCCAATTGCGCCACAGAGACAGTCCTGCTCCACTCTCACCACAATTAGAACATATCTTCAAAGCTATCAGCCCAAAGAAAAAAAGCGCCGCACCACCACCGGGTGGGCTCGAACTTCCAACCTTTCGGTTAACAGCAGATCGCGCTAGCCAATTGCTCCATGGAGACAATCGTGCTCCACTCTCACCACCATCAGAACATATCTTCAAAGCTATCAGCGCAAAGAAAAAAAAGCGCCGCACCACCACCGGGTGGGCTCGAACCTCCAACCTTTCGGTTAACAGCCGATCACGCAAGCCAATTGCGCCACGGAGACAGTCCTGCTCCACTCTCACCACCATCAGAACATATCTTCAAAGGTATCAGCCCAAAGAAAAAAAAGCGCCGCACCACCACTGGGTGGGCTCGAACCTCTGACTTTTCGGTTAACAGCCGATCACGCTAGCCAATTGCGCCACGGAGACAGTCCTGCTCCCTCTCACCACCATCAGAACATATCTTCAAAGCTATCAGCCCAAAGAAAAAAACCACCGCACCACCACCGGTTGGGCTCGAACCTCGAACCTTTCGGTTAACAGCCAATCGCGCTAGCCAATTGCGCCACGGAGACAGTCCTGCTCCACTCTCACCACCATCAGAACATATCTTCAAAGCGATCAGCACAAAGAAAAAAAAGCGCCGCACCACCACCGGGTGGGCTCGAACCTCCAACCTTTCGGTTAACAGCCGATCGCGCTAGCCAACTGCACCACGGAGACAGTCGTGCTCTACTCTCACCACCATCAGAACATATCTTCAAAGCTATCAGCGCAAAGAAAAAAGCAACACACAACTCCTGGGAGGGCTCGAGTCTCCAACCTTTCGGTTAACAGCCGATCGCGCTAGCATATTGCGCCACGGAGACAGTCCTGCTCTACTCTCACCACCCTCAGAACATATCTTCAATACTATCAGCCCAAAAAAAGCGCCGCACCACCGCCGGGTGGGCTCGAAACTCCAACCTTTCGGTCAACAGCCGATCGCGCTAGCCAATTGCGCCACAGAGACAGTCCTGCTCCACTCTCACCACCATCAGAACATATCTTCAAAGCTATCAGCCCAAAGAAAAAAAAGCGCCATACCACCACCGGGTGGGCTCAAACCTCCGACCTTTTGGTTAACAGCCGATCGCGCTAGCCAATTGCGCCACAGAGACAGTCCTGCTCCACTCTCACCACCATCAGAACATATCTTCAAAGCTATCAGCCCAAAGAAAAAAAGCGCCGCACCACCACCGGGTGGGCTCGAACCTCCAACTTTTCGGTTAACAGCCGATCACGCTAGCCAATTGCGCCACGAAGACAGTCCTGCTCCACTCTCACCACCATCAGAACATATCTTCAAAGCTATCAGCCCACAGAAAAAAAGCGCCGCACAACCACCGGGTAGGCTCGAACCTCCAACTTTTCGGTTAACAGCCGATCACGCTAGCCAATTGCGCCACGGAGACAGTCCTGCTCCACTCTCACCACCATCAGAACATATCTTCAAAGCTATCAGCCCACAGAAAAAAAAGCGCCGCACAACCACCGGGTGGGCTCGAACCTCCAAATTTTCGGTTAACAGCCGATCGCGCTAGCCAATTTCGCCACCGAGACAGTCGTGCTCCACTCTCACCACCATCTGAACATACCTTCAAAGCTATCAGCGCAAAGAAAAAAGCAAAACACCACTCCCGGGAGGGCTCGAAACTCCAACCTTTCGGTCAACAGCCGATCGCGCTAGCCCATTGCGCCACGGAGACAGTCTTGCCCCCCTCTCACCACCATCAGAACATATCTTCAAAGCTATCAGCCCAAAGAAAAAAAAGTGCCGCACCACCACCGGTTGGGCTCGAACCTCCAACCTTTCGGTTAACAGCCGATCGAGCAAGCCAATTGCGCCACGAAGACAGTCCTGCTCCGCGCTCACCACCATCACAACATATCTTCAAAGCTATTACCGCAAAGAAAAAAGCAACACTTCACTCCCGGGAGGGCTCAAAACTCCAACCTTTCGGTTAACAGCCGATCGCGTTAGCCCATTGCGCCACGGAGGCAGTCTTGCTCCACTCTCACCATCATCAGAACATATCTTCAAAGCTATCCGCGCAAAGAAAAAAAAGTGCTGCACCACCACTGGGTGGGCTCAAACCTCCAACCTTTCGGTTAACAGCCGATCGCGCTAGCCCATTGCGCCACGGAGACAGTCTTGCTCCACTCTCACCACCATCAGAACATATCTTCAAAGCTATCAGCGCAAAGAAAAAAGCAACACACCAGTCCCGGGAGGACTCGAAACTCCAACCTTTCGGTCAACAGCCGATCGCGCTAGCCCTTTGCGCCACGGAGACAGTCTTGCTCCCCTCTCACCACCATCAGAACATATCTTCAAAGCTATCAGCCCAAAGAGAAAAAAGCACCGCACCACCACCGAGTGGGCTCGAACCTCCAACTTTTCGGTTAACAGCCGATCGAGCTGGCCAATTGCGCCACAGAGACAGTCCTGCTCCACTCTCACCACAATTAGAACATATCTTCAAAGCTATCAGCCCAAAGAAAAAAAAGCGCCGCACCACCACCGGGTGGGCTCGAACCTCCAACCTTTCGGTTAACAGCAGATCGCGCTAGCCAATTGCGCCACGCAGACAGTCGTGTTCCACTCTCACCACCATCAGAACATATCTTCAAAGCTATCAGCGCAAAGAAAAAAGCAAAACACCACTCCCGGGAGGGCTCGAACCTCCAACTTTTCGGTTAACAGCCGATCGCGCTGGCCAATTGCGCCACGCAGACAGTCCTGCTCCCCTCTCACCACCATCAGAACATATCTTCAAAGCTATCAGCCCAAAGAAAAAAAAGCACCGCACCACCACCGGGTGGGCTCGAACCTCCAACTTTTCAGTTAACAGCCGATCGCGCTGGCCAATTGCGCCACAGAGACAGTCCTGCTCCACTCTCACCACAATTAGAACATATCTTCAAAGCTATCAGCCCAAAGAAAAAAAGCGCCGCACCACCACCGGGTGGGCTCGAACTTCCAACCTTTCGGTTAACAGCAGATCGCGCTAGCCACTTGCTCCATGGAGACAATCGTGCTCCACTCTCACCACCATCAGAACATATCTTCAAAGCTATCAGCGCAAAGAAAAAAAAGCGCCGCACCACCACCGGGTGGGCTCGAACCTCCAACCTTTCGGTTAACAGCCGATCACGCAAGCCAATTGCGCCACGGAGACAGTCCTGCTCCACTCTCACCACCATCAGAACATATCTTCAAAGGTATCAGCCCAAAGAAAAAAAAGCGCCGCACCACCACTGGGTGGGCTCGAACCTCTGACTTTTCGGTTAACAGCCGATCACGCTAGCCAATTGCGCCACGGAGACAGTCCTGCTCCCTCTCACCACCATCAGAACATATCTTCAAAGCTATCAGCCCAAAGAAAAAAACCACCGCACCACCACCGGTTGGGCTCGAACCTCGAACCTTTCGGTTAACAGCCAATCGCGCTAGCCAATTGCGCCACGGAGACAGTCCTGCTCCACTCTCACCACCATCAGAACATATCTTCAAAGCGATCAGCACAAAGAAAAAAAAGCGCCGCACCACCACCGGGTGGGCTCGAACCTCCAATCTTTCGGTTAACAGCCGATCGCGCTAGCCAACTGCACCACGGAGACAGTCGTGCTCTACTCTCACCACCATCAGAACATATCTTCAAAGCTATCAGCGCAAAGAAAAAAGCAACACACAACTCCTGGGAGGGCTCGAGTCTCCAACCTTTCGGTTAACAGCCGATCGCGCTAGCATATTGCGCCACGGAGACAGTCCTGCTCTACTCTCACCACCCTCAGAACATATCTTCAATACTATCAGCCCAAAAAAAAGCGCCGCACCACCACCGGGTGGGCTCGAAACTCCAACCTTTCGGTCAACAGCCGATCGCGCTAGCCAATTGCGCCACAGAGACAGTCCTGCTCCACTCTCACCACCATCAGAACATATCTTCAAAGCTATCAGCCCAAAGAAAAAAAAGCGCCATACCACCACCGGGTGGGCTCAAACCTCCGACCTTTTGGTTAACAGCCGATCGCGCTAGCCAATTGCGCCACAGAGACAGTCCTGCTCCACTCTCACCACCATCAGAACATATCTTCAAAGCTATCAGCCCAAAGAAAAAAAGCGCCGCACCACCACCGGGTGGGCTCGAACCTCCAACTTTTCGGTTAACAGCCGATCACGCTAGCCAATTGCGCCACGAAGACAGTCCTGCTCCACTCTCACCACCATCAGAACATATCTTCAAAGCTATCAGCCCACAGAAAAAAAGCGCCGCACAACCACCGGGTAGGCTCGAACCTCCAACTTTTCGGTTAACAGCCGATCACGCTAGCCAATTGCGCCACGGAGACAGTCCTGCTCCACTCTCACCACCATCAGAACATATCTTCAAAGCTATCAGCCCACAGAAAAAAAAGCGCCGCACAACCACCGGGTGGGCTCGAACCTCCAAATTTTCGGTTAACAGCCGATCGCGCTAGCCAATTTCGCCACCGAGACAGTCGTGCTCCACTCTCACCACCATCAGAACATATCTTCAAAGCTATCAGCGCAAAGAAAAAAGCAAAACACCACTCCCGGGAGGGCTCGAAACTCCAACCTTTCGGTCAACAGCCGATCGCGCTAGCCCATTGCGCCACGGAGACAGTCTTGCCCCCCTCTCACCACCATCAGAACATATCTTCAAAGCTATCAGCCCAAAGAAAAAAAAGCACCGCACCACCACCGGGTGGGCTCGAACCTCCAACCTTTCGGTTAACAGCCGATCGCGCTAGCCAATTTTGCCACGGAGACAGTCGTGCTCCACTCTCACCACCATCAGAACATATCTTCAAAGCTATCAGCGCAAAGAAAAAAGCAAAACACCACTCCCGGGAGGGCTCGAACCTCCAACTTTTCGGTTAACAGCCGATCGCGCTGGCCAATTGCGCCACGCAGACAGTCCTGCTCCACTCTCACCACCATCAGAACATAATTTCAAAGCTATTACCGCAAAGAAAAAAGCAACACACCACTCCCGGGAAGGCTCGAAACTCCAAACTTTCGATTAACAGCCGATCGCGCTAGCCAATTGCGCCACGGAGACAGTCGTGCTCCACTCTCACCACCATCAGAACATATCTTCAAAGCTATCAGCGCAAAGAAAAATGCAAAACACCACTCCCGGGAGTGCTCGAACCTCCAACGTTTCGGTTAACAGCCGATCGCGCTGGCCAATTGCGCCACGCAGACAGTCCTGCTCCACTCTCACCACCATCAGAACATATCTTCAAAGCTATCAGCGCAAAGAAAAAAAAGCGCCGCACCACCACCGGGTGGGCTCGAACCTCCAACCTTTCGGTTAACAGCCGATCACGCAAGCCAATTGCGCCACGGAGACAGTCCTGCTCCACTCTCACCACCATCAGAACATATCTTCAAAGCTATCAGCCCAAAGAAAAAAAAGCACCGCACCACAACCGGGTGGGCTCGAACCTCCAACCTTTCGGTTAACAGCCAATCGCGCCAGCCAATTGCACCACGGAGACAGTCCTGCTCCACTATCACCACCATCAGAACATATCTTCAATACTATCAGCACAAAGAAAAAAAGCGCCCCACCATCACCGGGTGGGCTCGAACTTCCAACCTTTCTGTTAACAGCCGATCGCGCTAGCCAACTGCGCCACGGAGACAGTCGTGCTCCACTCTCACCACCATCAGAACATATCTTCAAAGCTATCAGCGCAAAGAAAAAAGCAACACACCACTCCAGGGAGGGCTCCAAACTCCAGCCTTTCGGTTAACAGCCGATCGCGCTAGCCAATTGCGCCACGGAGACAGTCCTGCTCTACTCTTACCACCATCAGAACATATCTTCAAAGCTATCAGCCCAAAGAAAAAAAAACGCCATACAACGACCGGATGGGCTCGAACCTCCGACCTTTTGGTTAACAGCCGATCGCGCTAGCCAATTGCGCCATGGAGACAGTCCTGCTCCACTCTCACCACCATCAGAACATATCTTCGAAGCTATCAGCCCCCAAAAAAAGTGCCGCACCACCGCCGGGTGGGCTCGAACTACCAACTTTTCGGTTAACAGCCGATCACGCTAGCCAATTGCGCCACGGAGACAGTCCTGCTCCACTCTCACCACCATCAGAACATATCTTCAAAGCTATCAGCCCAAAGAAAAAAAAGCGCCACACCACCAGCGGGAGAGCTCGAACCTCCAACTTTTCGGGTAACAGCCGATCGCGCTAGCCAATTGCGCCACGGAGACAGTCCTGCTCCACTCTCACCACCTTCAGAACATTTCTTCAGAGCTATCAGCCCAAAGAAAAAAAAAGCGCCGCACCACCACCGGGTGGGCTCGAACCTCCAACCTTTCGGTTAACAGTTGATCGCGCTAGCCAATTGCCCCACGGAGACAGTCGTGCTCCACTCTCACCACCGTCAGAACATTTCTTCAGAGCTATCACCCCAAAGAAAAAAAAAGCGCCGCACCACCACCGGTTGGGCTCAAACCTCTAACCTTTCGGTTAACAGCCGATCGCGCTAGCCAATTGCGCCACGAAGACAGCCCTGCTCCAGTCCCACCACCATCAGAACATAATTTCAAAGGTATTACCGCAAAGAAAAAAGCAACTCACCACTCCCGGGAGGGCTCGAACCTCCAAACTTTCGGTTAACAGCCGATCGCGCTAGCCGATTGCGCCACGGAGACAGTCGTGCTCCACTCTCACCACCATCAGAACATATCTTCAAAGCTATCAGCGCAAAGAAAAAAGCAAAACACCACTAACGGGAGGGCTCGCACCTCCAACGTTTCGGTTAACAGCCGATCGCGCTGGCCAATTGCGCCACGCAGACAGTCCTGCTCCACTCTCACCACAATTAGAACATATCTTCAGAGCTATCACCACAAAGAAAAAAGAAGCGCCGCACCACCACCGGGTGGGCTCGAACCTCCAACCTTTCGGTTAACAGCCGATCACGCTAGCCAATTGCGCCACGGAGACAGTCCTGCTCCACTCTCACCACCATCAGAACATATCTTCAAAGCTATCAGCCCACAGAAAAAAAAGCGCCGCACAACCACCGGGTGGGCTCGAACCTCCAAATTTTCGGTTAACAGCCGATCGCGCTAGCCAATTTCGCCACCGAGACAGTCGTGCTCCACTCTCACCACCATCAGAACATATCTTCAAAGCTATCAGCGCAAAGAAAAAAGCAAAACACCACTCCCGGGAGGGCTCGAAACTCCAACCTTTCGGTCAACAGCCGATCGCGCTAGCCCATTGCGCCACGGAGACAGTCTTGCCCCCCTCTCACCACCATCAGAACATATCTTCAAAGCTATCAGCCCAAAGAAAAAAAGCACCGCACCACCACCGGGTGGGCTCGAACCTCCAACCTTTCGGTTAACAGCCGATCGCGCTAGCCAATTTTGCCACGGAGACAGTCGTGCTCCACTCTCACCACCATCAGAACATATCTTCAAAGCTATCAGCGCAAAGAAAAAAGCAAAACACCACTCCCGGGAGGGCTCGAACCTCCAACTTTTCGGTTAACAGCCGATCGCGCTGGCCAATTGCGCCACGCAGACAGTCCTGCTCCACTCTCACCACCATCAGAACATAATTTCAAAGCTATTACCGCAAAGAAAAAAGCAACACACCTCTCCCGGGAAGGCTCGAAACTCCAAACTTTCGATTAACAGCCGATCGCGCTAGCCAATTGCGCCACGGAGACAGTCGTGCTCCACTCTCACCACCATCAGAACATATCTTCAAAGCTATCAGCGCAAAGAAAAAAGCAAAACACCACTCCCGGGAGGGCTCGAACCTCCAACGTTTCGGTTAACAGCCGATCGCGCTGGCCAATTGCGCCACGCAGACAGTCCTGCTCCACTCTCACCACAATTAGAACATATCTTCAGAGCTATCACCACAAAGAAAAAAGAAGCGCCGCACCACCACCGGGTGGGCTCGAACCTCCAACCTTTTGGTTAACAGCCGATCGCGCTAGCCAATTGCGCCATGGAGACAGTCCTGCTCCACTCTCACCACCATCAGAACTTATCTTCAAAGCTATCAGCCCAAAGAAAAAAAAGTGCCGCACCACCACCGGTTGGGCTCGAACCTCCAACCTTTCGGTTAACAGCCGATCGCGCTGGCCTATTGCGCCACGAAGACAGTCCTGCTCCGCGCTCACCACCATCACAACATATCTTCAAAGCTATTACCGCAAAGAAAAAAGCAACACTTCACTCCCGGGAGGGCTCAAAACTCCAACCTTTCGGTTAACAGCCGATCGCGCTAGCCCATTGCGCCACGGAGGCAGTCTTGCTCCACTCTCACCATCATCAGAACATATCTTCAAAGCTATCAGCGCAAAGAAAAAAAAGTGCTGCACCACCACTGGGTGGGCTCAAACCTCCAACCTTTCGGTTAACAGCCGATCGCGCTAGCCCATTGCGCCACGGAGACAGTCTTGCTCCACTCTCACCACCATCAGAACATATCTTCAAAGCTATCAGCGTAAAGAAAAAAGCAACACACCAGTCCCGGGAGGGCTCGAAACTCCAACCTTTCAATCAACAGCCGATCGCGCTAGCCCATTGCGCCACGGAGACAGTCTTGCTCCCCTCTCACCACCATCAGAACATATCTTCAAAGCTATCAGCCCAAAGAGAAAAAAGCACCGCACCACCACCGAGTGGGCTCGAACCTCCAACTTTTCGGTTAACAGCCGATCGCGCTGGCCAATTGCGCCACAGAGACAGTCCTGCTCCACTCTCACCACAATTAGAACATATCTTCAAAGCTATCAGCCCAAAGAAAAAAAAGCGCCGCACCACCACCGGGTGGGCTCGAACCTCCAACCTTTCGGTTAACAGCAGATCGCGCTAGCCAATTGCTCCATGGAGACAATCGTGCTCCACTCTCACCACCATCAGAACATATCTTCAAAGCTATCAGCGCAAAGAAAAAAAAGCGCCGCACCACCACCGGGTGGGCTCGAACCTCCAACCTTTCGGTTAACAGCCGATCGCGCAAGCCAATTGCGCCACGGAGACAGTCCTGCTCCACTCTCACCACCATCAGAACATATCTTCATAGGTATCAGCCCAAAGAAAAAAAAGCGCCGCACCACCACTGGGTGGGCTCGAACCTCTGACTTTTCGGTTAACAGCCGATCGCGCTAGCCAATTGCGCCACGGAGACAGTCCTGCTCCCTCTCACCACCATCAGAACATATCTTCAAAGCTATCAGCCCAAAGAAAAAAACCACCGCACCACCACCGGGTGGGCTCGAACCAAAACCTTTCGGTTAACAGCCGATCGCGCTAGCCAATTGCCCCACGGAGACAGTCGTGCTCCACTCTCACCACCATCAGAACATTTCTTCACAGCTATCAGCGTAAAGAAAAAAAAGTGCCGCACCACCACCGGGTGGGCTCGAACCTCCAACCTTTCGGTTAACAGCCGATCGCGCTAGCCAATTGCGCCACGAAGACAGTCGTGGTCCACTCTCACCGCCATCAGAACATATCTTCAAAGCTATTACCGCAAAGAAAAAAGCAACACACCACTCCCGGGAGGGCTCAAAACTCCAACCTTTCGGTTAACAGGCGATCGCGCTAGCCCATTGCGCCACGGAAGCAGTCTTGCTCCACTCTCACCATCATCAGAACATATCTTCAAAGCTATCAGCCCAAAGAAAAAAAAGCGCCGCACCACCACCGGGTGGGCTCGAAACTCCAACTTTTCGGTTAACAGCCGATCACGCTAACCAATTGCGCCACGGAGACAGTCCTGCTCCACTCTCACCACCATCAGAACATATCTTCAAAGCTATCAGCCCACAGAAAAAAAAGCGCCGCACCACCACCGGGTGGGCTCGAACCTCCAACCTTTCGGTTAACAGCCAATCGCGCCAGCCAATTGCACCACGGAGACAGTCCTGCTCCACTATCACCACCATCAGAACATATCTTCAATACTATCAGCACAAAGAAAAAAAGCGCCCCACCATCACCGGGTGGGCTCGAACTTCCAACCTTTCGGTTAACAGCCGATCGCGCTAGCCAACTGCGCCACGGAGACAGTCGTGCTCCACTCTCACCACCATCAGAACATATCTTCAAAGCTATCAGCGCAAAGAAAAAAGCAACACACCACTCCAGGGAGGGCTCCAAACTCCAGCCTTTCGGTTAACAGCCGATCGCGCTAGCCAATTGCGCCACGGAGACAGTCCTGCTCTACTCTTACCACCATCAGAACATATCTTCAAAGCTATCAGCCCAAAGAAAAAAAACGCCATACCACGACCGGATGGGCTCGAACCTCCGACCTTTTGGTTAACAGCCGATCGCGCTAGCCAATTGCGCCACGAAGACAGCCCTGCTCCAGTCCCACCACCATCAGAACATAATTTCAAAGGTATTACCGCAAAGAAAAAAGCAACACACCACTCCCGGGAGGGCTCGAACCTCCAAACTTTCGGTTAACAGCCGATCGTGCTAGCCAATTGCGCCACGGAGACAGTCGTGCTCCACTCTCACCACCATCAGAACATATCTTCAAAGCTATCAGCGCAAAGAAAAAAGCAAAACACCACTCCCGGGAGGGCTCGAACCTCCAAATTTTCGGTTAACAGCCGATCGCGCTGGCCAATTGCGCCACGCAGAAAGTCCTGCTCCACTCTCACCACAATTAGAACATATCTTCAGAGCTATCACCACAAAGAAAAAAAAGCGCCGCACCACCACCGGGTGGGCTCGAACCTCCAACCTTTCGGTTAACAGCCGATCGCGCTAGCCAATTGCGCCCCGAAGACAGTCCTGCTCCACGCTCACCACCATCAGAACATATCTTCAAAGCTAATACCACAAAGAAAAAAGCAACACTTCACTCCCGGGAGGGCTCAAAACTCCAACCTTTCGGTTGACAGCCGATCGCGCTAGCCCATTGCGCCACGGAGGCAGTCTTGCTCCACTCTCACCATCATCAGAACATATCTTCAAAGCTATCAGCGCAAAGAAAAAAAAGCGCTGCACCACCACTGGGTTGGCTCGAACCTCCAACCTTTCGGTTAACAGCCGATCGCACTAGCCCATTGCGCCACAGAGACAGTCTTGCTCCACTCTCACCACCATCAGAACATATCTTCAAAGCTATCAGCGCAAAGAAAAAAGCAACACACCACTCCCGGGAGGGCTCGAAACTCCAACCTTTCGGTTAACAGCAGATCGCGCTAGCCAATTGCTCCATGGAGACAATCGTGCTCCACTCTCACCACCATCAGAACATATCTTCAAAGCTATCAGCGCAAAGAAAAAAAAGTGCCGCACCACCACCGGGTAGGCTCGAACCTCCAACCTTTCGGTTAACAGCCGATCGCGCAAGCCGATTGCGCCACGGAGACAGTCCTGCTCCACTATCACCACCATCAGAACATATCTTCAAAGGTATCAGCCCAAAGAAAAAAAAGCGCCGACAGGTCACTGGGTGGGCTCGAACCTCTGACTTTTCGGTTAACAGCCGATCATGCTAGCCAATTGCGCCACGGAGACAGTCCTGCTCCCTCTCACCACCATCAGAAGATATCTTCAAAGCTATCAGCCCAAAGAAAAAAACCACCGCACCACCACCGGGTGGGCTCGAACTTCCAACCTTTCGGTTAACAGCCAATCGCGCTAGCCAGTTGCGCCACGGAGACAGTCCTGCTCCACTCTCACCACCATCAGAACATATCTTCAAAGCTATCAGCACAAAGAAAAAAAGCGCCGCAACACCACCGGGTGGGCTCAAACCTCCAACCTTTCGGTTAACAGCCCACCGCGCTTGCCAACTGCGCCACGGAGACAGTCGTGCTCCACTCTCACCACCATCAGAACATATCTTCAAAGCTATCAGCGCAAAGAAAAAAGCAACACACCACCACCGAGAGAGCTCGAACCTCCAACTTTTCGGGTAACAGCCGATCGCGCTAGCCAATTGCGCCACAGAGACAGTCCTGCTCCACTCTCACCACCGTCAGAACATTTCTTCAGAGCTATCAGCCCAAAGAAAAAAAAAGCGCCGCACCACCACCGGGTGGGCTCGAACCTCCAAACTTTCGGTTAACAGTTGATCGCGCTAGCCAATTGCCCCACAGAGACAGTCGTGCTCCACTCTCACCACCGTCAGAACATTTCTTCAGAGCTATCACCCCAAAGAAAAAAAAAGCTCCGCACCACCACCGGTTGGGCTCAAACCTCTAACCTTTCGGTTAACAGCCGATCGCGCTAGCCAATTGCGCCACGAAGACAGCCCTTCTCCAGTCCCACCACCATCAGAACATAATTTCAAAGGTATTACCGCAAAGAAAAAACAACACACCACTGCCGGGAGGGCTCGAACCTCCAAACTTTCGGTTAACAGCCGATCGCGCTAGCCAATTGCGCCACGGAGACAGTCGTGCTCCACTCTCACCACCATCAGAACATATCTTCAAAGCTATCAGCGCAAAGAAAAAAGCCAAACACCACTCCCGGGAGGGCTCGAACCTCCAACTTTTCGGTTAACAGCCGATCGCGCTGGCCAATTGCGCCACGCAGAAAGTCCTGCTCCACTCTCACCACAATTAGAACATATCTTCAGAGCTATCACCACAAAGAAAAAAAAGCGCCGCACCACCACCGGGTGGGCTCGAACCTCCAACCTTTCGGTTAACAGCCGATCGCGCTAGCCAATTGACCCACGAAGACAGTCGTGCTCCACTCTCACCACCGTCAGAACATTTCTTCAGAGCTATCACCCCAAAGAAAAAAAAGTGCCGCACCACCACTGGTTGGGCTCGAACCTCCAACCTTTCGGTTAACAGCCGATCGCGCTAGCCAATTGCGCCCCGAAGACAGTCCTGCTCCGCGCTCACCACCATCAGAACATATCTTCAAAGCTATTACCACAAAGAAAAAAGCAACACTTCACTCCCGGGAGGGCTCAAAACTCCAACCTTTCGGTTGACAGCCGATCGCGCTAGCCCATTGCGCCACGGAGGCAGTCTTGCTCCACTCTCACCATCATCAGAACATATCTTCAAAGCTATCAGCGCAAAGAAAAAAAAGCGCTGCACCACCACTGGGTGGGCTCGAACCTCCAACCTTTCGGTTAATAGCCGATCGCGCTAGCCCATTGCGCCACAGAGACAGTCTTGCTCCACTCTCACCACCATCAGAACATATCTTCAAAGCTATCAGCCCAAAGAAAAAAAGGAATGCACCACCACTGGGTGGGCTCGAACCTCCAACTTTTCGGTTAACAGCCGATCGCGCTGGCCAATTGCGCCACAGAGACAGTCCTGCTCCACTCTCACCACAATTAGAACATATCTTCAAAGCTCTCAGCCCAAAGAAAAAAAAGCGCCGCACCATACCGGGTGGGCTCGAACCTCCAACCTTTCGGTTAACAGCAGATCGCGCTAGCCAATTGCTCCATGGAGACAATCGTGCTCCACTCTCACCACCATCAGAACATATCTTCAAAGCTATCAGCGCAAAGAAAAAAAAGCGCCGCACCACCACCGGGTGGGCTCGAACCTCCAACCTTTCGGTTAACAGCCGATCGCGCAAGCCGATTGCGCCACGGAGACAGTCCTGCTCCACTCTCACCACCATCAGAACATATCTTCAAAGGTAACAGCCCAAAGAAAAAAAAGCGCCGCACCACCACTGGGTGGGCTCGAACCTCTGACTTTTCGGTTAACAGCCGATCATGCTAGCCAATTGCGCCACGGAGACAGTCCTGCTCCCTCTCACCACCATCAGAAGATATCTTCAAAGCTATCAGCCCAAAGAAAAAAACCACCGCACCACCACCGGGTGGGCTCGAACCTCCGACCTTTTGGTTAACAGCCGATCGCGCTAGCAAATTGCGCCACGAAGACAGTCCAGCTCCACTCTAGCCACCATCAGAACATATCTTCAAAGCTATCAGCCCACAGAAAAAAAGCGCCGCACAACCACCTGGTAGGCTCGAACCTCCAACTTTTCGGTTAACAGCCGATCACGCTAGCCAATTGCGCCACGGAGACAGTCCTGCTCCACTCTCACCACCATCAGAACATATCTTCAAAGCTATCAGCCCACAGAAAAAAAAGCGCCGCACAACCACCGGGTGGGCTCGAACCTCCAAATTTTCGGTTTACTGCCGATCGCGCTAGCCAATTGCGCCACCGAGACAGTCGTGCTCCTCTCTCACCACCATCAGAACATATCTTCAAAGCTATCAGCGCAAAGAAAAAAGCAAAACACCACTCCCGGTAGGGCTCGAAACTCCAACCTTTCGGTCAACAGCCGATCGCGCTAGCCCATTGCGCCACGGACACAGTCTTGCCCCCCTCTCACCACCATCAGAACATATCTTGAAAGCTATCAGCCCAAAGAAATAAAAGCACCGCACCACCACCGGGTGGGCTCGAACCTCCAACCTTTCGGTTAACAGTCGATCGCGCTAGCCAATTTCGCCACGGAGACAGTCGCGCTCCACTCTCACCACCATCAGAACATATCTTCAAAGCTATCAGCGCAAAGAAAAAAGCAAAACACCACTCCCGGGAGGGCTTGAACCTCCAACTTTTCGGTTAACAGCCGATCGCGCTGGCCAATTGCGCCACGCAGACAGTCCTGCTCCACTCTCACCACCATCAGAACATAATTTCAAAGCTATTACCGCAAAGAAAAAAGCAACACACCACTCCCGGGAGGGCTCGAAACTCCAAACTTTCGATTAACAGCCGATCGCGCTAGCCAATTGCGCCACGGAGACAGTCGTGCTCCACTCTCACCACCATCGGAACATATCTTCAAAGCTATCAGCGCAAAGAAAAAAGCAAAACACCACTCCCGGGACGGCTCGAACCTCCAACTTTTCGGTTAACAGCCGATCGCGCAGGCCAATTGCGCCACGCAGACAGTCCTGCTCCACTCTCACCCCCATCAGAACATAATTTCAAAGCTATTACCGCAAAGAAAAAAGCAACACACCACTCCCGGGAGGGCTCGAAACTCCAAACTTTCGATTAACAGCCGATCGCGCTAGCCCATTGCGCCACGGAGGCAGTCTTGCTCCACTCTCACCATCATCAGAACATATCTTCAAAGCTATCAGCGCAAAGAAAAAAAAGCGCTGCACCACCACTGGGTGGGCTCGAACCTCCAACCTTTCGGTTAACAGCCGATCGCGCTAGCCCATTGCGCCACAAAGACAGTCTTGCTCCACTCTCACCACCATCAGAACATAACTTCAAAGCTATCAGCGCAAAGAAAAAAGCAACACACCACTCCCGGGAGGGCTCGAAACTCCAACCTTTCGGTCAAAAGCCGATCGCGCTAGCCCATTGCGCCACAAAGACAGTCTTGCTCCACTCTCACCACCATCAGAACATAACTTCAAAGCTATCAGCACAAAGAAAAAAGCAACACACCACTCCCGGGAGGGCTCGAAACTCCAACCTTTCGGTCAAAAGCCGATCGCGCTAGCTCATTGCGCCACGCAGGCAGTCTTGCTCCACTCTCACCATCATCAGAACATATCTTCAAAGCTATCAGCCCAAAGAAAAAAAAGCGCCATAACACCACCGGGTGGGCTCGAACCTCCGACCTTTTGGTTAACAGCCGATCGCGCAAGCCAATTGCGCCACGGAGACAGTCCTGCTCCACTCTCACCACCATCAGTACATATCTTCAAAGGTATCAGCCCAAAGAAAAAAAAGCGCCGCACCACGACTGGGTGGGCTCGAACCTCTGACTTTTCGGTTAACAGCCGATCGCGCTAGCCAATCGCGCCACGGAGACAGTCCTGCTCCCTCTCACCACCATCAGAACATATCTTCAAAGCTATCAGCCCAAAGAAAAAAAAGTGCCGCACCACCACCGGGTGGGCTCGAACCTCCAACCTTTCGGTTAACAGCCGAGCGCGCTAGCCAATTGCGCCACGAAGACAGTCCTGGTCCACTCTCACCACCATCAGAACATATCTTCAAAGCTATTACCGCAAAAAAAAGCAACACACCACTCCCGGGAGGGCTCAAAACTCCAACCTTTCGGTTAACAGGCGATCGCGCTAGCCCATTGCGCCACGGAGGCAGTCTTGCTCCACTCTCACCATCATCAGAACATATCTTCAAAGCTATCAGCCCAAAGAAAAAAAAGCGCCGCACCACCACCGGGTGGGCTCGAACCTCCAACGTTTAGGTTAACAGCCGATCACGCTAGCCAATTGCGCCACGAAGACAGTCCTGCTCCACTCTCACCACCATCAGAACTTATCTTCAAAGCTATCAGCCCATAGAAAAAAAGCGCCGCACAACCACCGGGTAGGCTCGAACCTCAAATTTTTCGGTTAACAGCCGATCACGCTAGCCAATTGCGCCACCGAGACAGTCGTGCTCCACTCTCACCACCATCAGAACATATCTTCAAAGTTATCAGCGCAAAGAAAAAAGCAAAACACCACTCCCGGTAGGGCTCGAAACTCCAACCTTTCGGTCAACAGCCGATCGCGCTAGCCCATTGCGCCACGGAGACAGTCTTGCCCCCCTCTCACCACCATCAGAACATATCTTCAAAGCT
The DNA here is from genome assembly GCF_043290135.1 of Rhipicephalus microplus. NCBI lineage: Eukaryota > Metazoa > Arthropoda > Arachnida > Ixodida > Ixodidae > Rhipicephalus > Rhipicephalus microplus. The sequence goes on along the minus strand of NW_027464700.1, from coordinate 80,537 downwards.
ATCAGCCCAAAGAAAAAAAAGCACCGCACCACTCCCTGGAGGGCTCGAAACTCCAAATTTTCGGTTAACAGCCGATCGCGCCAGCCAATTGCGCCACGGAGACAGTCGTGCTCCACTCTCACCATCATCAGAACATATCTTCAAAGCTATCAGCGCAAAGAAAAAAGCCAAACACCACTCCCGGGAGGGCTCGAACCTCCAACTTTTCGGTTAACAGCCGATCGCACTGGCCAATTGCGCCACGCAGACAGTCCTGCTCCACTCTCACCACCATCAGAACATAATTTCAAAGCTATTACCGTAAAGAAAAAAGCAACACCCCACTCCCGGGAGGGCTCGAAACTCCAAACTTTCGATTAACAGCCGAGCGCGCTAGCCCATTGCGCCACGGAGGCAGTCTTGCTCCACTCTCACCATCGTCAGAACATATCTTCAAAGCTATCAGCGCAAAGAAAAAAAAGCGCTGCACCACCACTGGGTGGGCTCGAACCTCCAACCTTTCGGTTAACAGCCGATCGCGCTAGCCCATTGCGCCACAAAGACAGTCTTGCTCCACTCTCACCACCATCAGAACATAACTTCAAAGCTATCAGCGCAAAGAAAAAAGCAACACACCAATCCGGGGAGGGCTCGAAACTCCAAACTTTCGGTCAAAAGCCGATCGCGCTAGCCCATTGCGCACACAAAGACAGTCTTGCTCCACTCTCAGCACCATCAGAACATAACTTCAAAGCTATCAGCACAAACAAAAAAGCAACACACCACTCCCGGGAGGGCTCGAAACTCCAACCTTTCGGTCAAAAGCCGATCGCGCTAGCTCATTGCGCCACGCAGGCAGTCTTGCTCCACTCTCACCATCATCAGAACATATCTTCAAAGCTATCAGCCCAAAGAAAAAAAAGCGCCATACCACCACCGGGTGGGCTCGAACCTCCGACCTTTTGGTTAACAGCAGATCGCGCTAGCCAATTGCTCCATGGAGACAATCGTGCTCCACTCTCACCACCATCAGAACATATCTTCAAAGCTATCAGCGCAAAGAAAAAAAGCGCCGCACCACCACCGGGTGGGCTCGAACCTCCAACCTTTCGGTTAACAGCCGATCACGCAAGCCAATTGCGCCACGGAGACAGTCCTGCTCCACTCTCACCACCATCAGTACATATCTTCAAAGGTATCAGCCCAAAGAAAAAAAAGCGCCGCACCACCACTGGGTGGGCTCGAACCTCTGACTTTTCGGTTAACAGCCGATCGCGCTAGCCAATCGCGCCACGGAGACAGTCCTGCTCCTTCTCACCACCATCAGAACATATCTTCAAAGCTATCAGCCCAAAGAAAAAAACCACCGCACCACCACCGGGTGGGCTCGAACCAAAACCTTTCGGTTCACAGCCGATCGCGCTAGCCAATTGCGCCACGAAGACAGTCCTGGTCCACTCTCACCATCATCAGTACATATCTTCAAAGCTATTACCGCAAAGAAAAAAGCAACACACCACTCCCGGGAGGGCTCAAAACTCCAACCTTTCGGTTAACAGGCGATCGCGCTAGCCCATTGCGCCACGGAGGCAGTCTTGCTCCACTCTCACCATCATCAGAACATATCTTCAAAGCTATCAGCCCAAAGAAAAAAAAGCGCCGCACCACCACCGGGTGGGCTCGAACCTCCAACTTTTAGGTTAACAGCCGATCACGCTAGCCAATTGCGCCACGGAGACAGTCCAGCTCCACTCTTACCATCATCAGAACATATCTTCAAAGCTATCAGCCCACAGAAAAAAAAGCGCCCCACCATCACCGGGTGGGCTCGAACTTCCAACCTTTCGGTTAACAGCCGATCGCGCTAGCCAACTGCGCCACGGAGACAGTCGTGCTCCACTCTCACCACCATCAGAACATATCTTCAAAGCTATCAGCGCAAAGAAAAAAGCAACACACTACTCCAGGGAGGGCTCGAAACTCCAACCTTTCGGTTACCAGCCGATCGCGCTAGCCAATTGCGCCACGGAGACAGTCCTGCTCTACTCTCACCACCATCAGAACATATCTTCAAAGCTATCAGCCCAAAGAAAAAAAAGCGCTAAACCACCACCGGGTGGGCTCGAACCTCCGACCTTTTGGTTAACAGCCGATCGCGCTAGCCAATTGCGCCATGGAGACAGTCCTGCTCCAATCTCACCACCATCAGAACATATCTTCGAAGCTATCAGCCCAAAAAAAAGCGCCGCACCACCACCGGGTGGGCTTGAACTACCAACTTTTCGGTTAACAGCCGATCACGCTAGCCAATTGCGCCACGGAGACAGTCCTGCTTCACTCTCACCACCATCAGAACATATCTTCAAAGCTATCAGCCCAAAGAAAAAAAAAGCGCCACACCACCACCGGGAGAGCTCGAACCTCCAACTTTTCGGGTAACAGCCGATCGCGCTAGCCATTTGCGCCACGGAGACAGTGCTGCTCCACTCTCACCACCGTCAGAACATTTCTTCGGAGCTATCAGCCCAAAAAAAGCGCCGCACCACCACCGGGTGGGCTCGAACCTCCAACCTTTCGGTTAACAGCCGATCGCGCTAGCCAATTGCCCCACGGAGACATTCGTGCTCCACTCTCACCACCGTCAGAACATTTCTTCAGAGCTATCACCCCAAAGAAAAAAAAGCGCCGCACCACCACCGGGTGGGCTCGAACCTCCGACCTTTTGGTTAACAGCCGATCGCGCTAGCCAATTGCGCCACGGAGACAGTCCTGCTCCACTCTCACCACCATCAGAACATATCTTCAAAGCTATCAGCGCAAAGAAAAAAAGCGCCGCACCACCACCGGGTGGGCTCGAACCTCCAACTTTTCGGTTAACAGCCGATCACGCTAGCCAATTGCGCCACGAAGACAGTCCTGCTCCACTCTCACCACCATCAGAACATATCTTCAAAGGTATCAGCCCACAGAAAAAAAGCGCCGCACAACCACCGGGTAGGCTCGAACCTCCAACTTTTCGGTTAACAGCCGATCACGCTAGCCAATTGCACCACGGAGACAGTCCTGCTCCCTCTCACCACCATCAGAACATATCTTCAAAGCTATCAGCCCAAAGAAAAAAACCACCGCACCACCACCAGGTGGGCTCGAACCTCCAACCTTTCTGTTAACAGCCAATCGCGCTAGCCAATTGCGCCACGGAGACAGTCCTGCTCCACTCTCACTACCATCAGAACATATCTTCAAAGCTATCAGCACAAAGAAAAAAAAGCGCCGCACCACCACCGGGTGGGCTCAAACCTCCAACCTTTCGGTTAAGAGCCGATCGCGCTAGCCAACTGCGCCACGGAGACAGTCGTGCTCCACTCTCACCACCATCAGAACATATCTTCAAAGCTATCAGCGCAAAGAAAAAAGCAACACACCACTCCCGGGAGGGCTCGAGTCTCCAACCTTTCGGTTAACAGCCGATCGCGCTAGCATATTGCGCCACGGAGACAGTCCTGCTCTACTCTCACCACCCTCAGAACATATCTTCAAAGCTATCAGCCCAAAGAAAAAAAGCGCCGCATCACCGCCGGGTGGGCTCGAAACTCCAACCTTTCGGTCAACAGCCGATCGCGCTAGCCAATTGCGCCACGGAGACAGTCCTGCTCCACTCTCACCACCATCAGAACATATCTTCAAAGCTATCAGTCCAAAGAAAAAAAAGCGCCATACCACCACAGGGTGGGCTCGAACCTCCGACCTTTTGGTTAACAGCCGATCGCGCTAGCCAATTGCGCCACGGAGACAGTCCTGCTCCACTCTCACCACCATCAGAACATATCTTCAAAGCTATCAGCGCAAAGAAAAAAAGCGCCGCACCACCACCGGGTGGGCTCGAACCTCCAACTTTTCGGTTAACAGCCGATCACGCTAGCCAATTGCGCCACGAAGACAGTCCTGCTCCACTCTCACCACCATCAGAACATATCTTCAAAGGTATCAGCCCACAGAAAAAAAGCGCCGCACAACCACCGGGTAGGCTCGAACCTCCAATTTTTCGGTTAACAGCCGATCACGCTAGCCAATTGCACCACGGAGACAGTCCTGCTCCACTCTCACCACCATCAGAACATATCTTCAAAGCTATCAGCCCACAGAAAAAAAAGCGCCACACCACCACCGGGAGAGCTCGAACCTCCAACTTTTCGGGTAACAGCCGATCGCGCTAGCCATTTGCGCCACGGAGACAGTGCTGCTCCACTCTCACCACCGTCAGAACATTTCTTCAGAGCTATCAGCCCAAAAAAAAAGCGCCGCACCACCACCGGGTGGGCTCGAACCTCCAACCCTTTGGTTAACAGCCGATCGCGCTAGCCAATTGCCCCACGGAGACAGTCGTGCTCCACTCTCACCACCGTCAGAACATTTCTTCAGAGCTATCACCCCAAAGAAAAAAAAAGCGCCGCACCACCACCGGGTGGGCTCGAACCTCCAACCTTTCGGTTAACAGCAGATCGCGCTAGCCAATTGCTCCATGGAGACAATCGTGCTCCACTCTCACCACCATCAGAACATATCTTCAAAGCTATCAGCGCAAAGAAAAAAAAGCGCCGCACCACCACCGGGTGGGCTCGAACCTCCAACCTTTCGGTTAACAGCCGATCGCGCAAGCCAATTGCGCCACGGAGACAGTCCTGCTCCACTCTCACCACCATCAGAACATATCTTCAAAGGTATCAGCCCAAAGAAAAAAAAGCGCCGCACCACCACTGGGTGGGCTCGAACATCTGACTTTTCGGTTAGCAGCCGATCATGCTAGCCAATTGCACCACGGAGACAGTCCTGCTCCCTCTCACCACCATCAGAACATATCTTCAAAGCTATCAGCCCAAAGAAAAAAACAACCGCACCACCACCAGGTGGGCTCGAACCTCCAACCTTTCTGTTAACAGCTAATCGCGCTAGCCAATTGCGCCACGGAGACAGTCCTGCTCCACTCTCACCACCATCAGAACATATCTTCAAAGCTATCAGCACAAAGAAAAAAAAGCGCCGCACCACCACCGGGTGGGCTCAAACCTCCAACCTTTCGGTTAACAGCCGATCGCGCTAGCCAACTGCGCCACGGAGACAGTCGTGCTCCACTCTCACCACCATCAGAACATATCTTCAAAGCTATCAGCGCAAAGAAAAAAGCAACACACCACTCCCGGGAGGGCTCGAGTCTCCAACCTTTCGGTTAACAGCCGATCGCGCTAGCATATTGCGCCACGGAGACAATCCTGCTCTACTCTCACCACCCTCAGAACATATCTTCAAAGCTATCAGCCCAAAGAAAAAAAAGCGCCGCACCACCGCCGGGTGGGCTCGAAACTCCAACCTTTCGGTCAACAGCCGATCGCGCTAGCCAATTGCGCCACGGAGACAGTCCTGCTCCACTCTCACCACCATCAGAACATATCTTCAAAGCTATCAGTCCAAAGAAAAAAAAGCGCCATACCACCACAGGGTGGGCTCGAACCTCCGACCTTTTGGTTAACAGCCGATCGCGCTAGCCAATTGCGCCACGGAGACAGTCCTGCTCCACTCTCACCACCATCAGAACATATCTTCAAAGCTATCAGCGCAAAGAAAAAAAGCGCCGCACCACCACCGGGTGGGCTCGAACCTCCAACTTTTCGGTTAACAGCCGATCACGCTAGCCAATTGCGCCACGGAGACAGTCCTGCTCCACTCTCACCACCATCAGAACATATCTTCAAAGCTATCAGCCCACAGAAAAAAAAGCGCCGCACAACCACCGGGTGGGCTCGAACCTCCAAATTTTCGGTTAACAGCCGATCGCGCTAGCCAATTGCGCCACAGAGACAGTCGTGCTCCACTCTCACCACCATCAGAACATATCTTCAAAGCTATCAGCGCAAAGAAAAAAGCAAAACACCACTCCCGGGAGGGCTTGAACCTCCAACTTTTCGGTTAACAGCCGATCGCGCTGGCCAATTGCGCCACGCAGACAGTCCTGCTCCACTCTCACCACCATCAGAACACAATTTCAAAGCTATTACCGCAAAGAAAAAAGCAACACACCACTCCCGGGAGGGCTCGAAACTCCAAACTTTCGATTAACAGCCGATCGCGCTAGCCAATTGCGCCACGGAGACAGTCGTGCTCCACTCTCACCACCATCAGAACATATCTTCAAAGCTATCAGCGCAAAGAAAAAAGCAAAACACCACTCCCGGGACGGCTCGAAACTCCAACTTTTCGGTTAACAGCCGATCGCGCAGGCCAATTGCGCCACGCAGACAGTCCTGCTCCACTCTCACCCCTATCAGAACATAATTTCAAAGCTATTACCGCAAAGAAAAAAGCAACACACCACTCCCGGGAGGGCTCGAAACTCCAACCTTTTGGTCAAAAGCCGATCGCGCTAGCTCATTGCGCCACAAAGACAGTCTTGCTCCACTCTCACCACCATCAGAACATAACTTCAAAGCTATCAGCACAAAGAAAAAAGCAACACACCACTCCCGGGAGGGCTCGAAACTCCAACCTTTCGGTCAAAAGCCGATCGCGCTAGCTCATTGCGCCACGCAGGCAGTCTTGCTCTACTCTCACCATCATCAGAACATATCTTCAAAGCTATCAGCCCAAAGAAAAAAAAGCGCCATACCACCACCGGGTGGGCTCGAACCTCCGACCTTTTGGTTAACAGCAGATCGCGCTAGCCAATTGCTCCATGAAGACAATCGTGCTCCACTCTCACCACCATCAGAACATATCTTCAAAGCTATCAGCGCAAAGAAAAAAAGCGCCGCACCACCACCGGGTGGGCTCGAACCTCCGACCTTTCGGTTAACAGCCGATCACGCAAGCCAATTGCGCCACGGAGACAGTCCTGCTCCACTCTCACCACCATCAGTACATATCTTCAAAGGTATCAGCCCAAAGAAAAAAAAGCGCCGCACCACCACTGGGTGGGCTCGAACATCTGACTTTTCGGTTAACAGCCGATCGCGCTAGCCAATCGCGCCACGGAGACAGTCCTGCTCCTTCTCACCACCATCAGAACATATCTTCAAAGCTATCAGCCCAAAGAAAAAAACCACCGCACCACCACCGGGTGGGCTCGAACCAAAACCTTTCGGTTCACAGCCGATCGCGCTAGCCAATTGCCCCACGGAGACAGTCGTGCTCCACTCTCACCACCATCAGAACATTTCTTCAGAGCTATCACCCCAAAGAAAAAAAAGTGCCGCACCACCACCGGGTGGGCTCGAACCTCCAACCTTTCGGATAACAGCCGATCGCGCTAGCCAATTGCGCCACGAAGACAGTCCTGGTCCACTCTCACCACCATCAGAACATATCTTCAAAGCTATTACCGCAAAGAAAAAAGCAACACACCACTCCCGGGAGGGCTCAAAACTCCAACCTTTCGGTTAACAGGCGATCGCGCTAGCCCATTGCGCCACGGAGGCAGTCTTGCTCCACTCTCACCATCATCAGAACATATCTTCAAAGCTATCAGCCCAAAGAAAAAAAAGCGCCGCACCACCACCGGGTGGGCTCGAACCTCCAACTTTTAGGTTAACAGCCGATCACGCTAGCCAATTGCGCAACGGAGACAGTCCTGCTCCACTCTCACCATCATCAGAACATATCTTCAAAGCTATCAGCCCACAGAAAAAAAAGCGCCCCACCATCACCGGGTGGGCTCGAACTTCCAAACTTTCGGTTAACAGCCGATCGCGCTAGCCAACTGCGCCACGGAGACAGTCGTGCTCCACTCTCACCACCATCAGAACATATCTTCAAAGCTATCAGCGCAAAGAAAAAAGCAACACACCACTCCAGGGAGGGCTCGAAACTCCAACCTTTCGGTTACCAGCCGATCGCGCTAGCCAATTGCGCCACGGAGACAGTCCTGCTCTACTCTCACCACCATCAGCTCATATCTTCAAAGCTTTCAGCCCAAAGAAAAAAAAGCGCTATACCACCACCGGGTGGGCTCGAACCTCCGACCTTTTGGTTAACAGCCGATCGCGCTAGCCAATTGCGCCATGGAGACAGTCCTGCTCCAATCTCACCACCATCAGAACATATCTTCGAAGCTATCAGCCCAAAAAAAAAGCGCCGCACCACCACCGGGTGGGCTTGAACTACCAACTTTTCGGTTAACAGCCGATCACGCTAGCCAATTGCGCCACGGAGACAGTCCTGCTTCACTCTCACCACCATCAGAACATATCTTCAAAGCTATCAGCCCAAAGAAAAAAAAAGCGCCACACCACCACCGGGAGAGCTCGAACCTCCAACTTTTCGGGTAACAGCCGATCGCGCTAGCCATTTGCGCCACGGAGACAGTGCTGCTCCACTCTCACCACCGTCAGAACATTTCTTCAGAGCTATCAGCCCAAAAAAAAAAGCGCCGCACCACCACCGGGTGGGCTCGAACCTCCAACCTTTCGGTTAACAGCCGATCGCGCTAGCCAATTGCCCCACGGAGACAGTCGTGCTCCACTCTCACCACCGTCAGAACATTTCTTCAGAGCTATCACCCCAAAGAAAAAAAAGCGCCGCACCACCACCGGGTGGGCTCGAACCTCCAACCTTTCTGTTAACAGCATTCGCGCTAGCCAATTGCGCCACGGAGACAGTGCTGCTCCACTCTCACTACCATCAGAACATATCTTCAAAGCTATCAGCACAAAGAAAAAAAAGCGCCGCACCACCACCGGGTGGGCTCAAACCTCCAACCTTTCGGTTAAGAGCCGATCGCGCTAGCCAACTGCGCCACGGAGACAGTCGTGCTCCACTCTCACCACCATCAGAACATATCTTCAAAGCTATCAGCGCAAAGAAAAAAGCAACACACCACTCCCGGGAGGGCTCGAGTCTCCAACCTTTCGGTTAACAGCCGATCGCGCTAGCATATTGCGCCACGGAGACAGTCCTGCTCTACTCTCACCACCCTCAGAACATATCTTCAAAGCTATCAGCCCAAAGAAAAAAAAGCGCCGCATCACCGCCGGGTGGGCTCGAAACTCCAACCTTTCGGTCAACAGCCGATCGCGCTAGCCAATTGCGCCACGGAGACAGTCCTGCTCCACTCTCACCACCATCAGAACATATCTTCAAAGCTATCAGTCCAAAGAAAAAAAAGCGCCATACCACCACAGGGTGGGCTCGAACCTCCGACCTTTTGGTTAACAGCCGATCGCGCTAGCCAATTGCGCCACGGAGACAGTCCTGCTCCACTCTCACCACCATCAGAACATATCTTCAAAGCTATCAGCGCAAAGAAAAAAAGCGCCGCACCACCACCGGGTGGGCTCGAACCTCCAACTTTTCGGTTAACAGCCGATCACGCTAGCCAATTGCGCCACGAAGACAGTCCTGCTCCACTCTCACCACCATCAGAACATATCTTCAAAGGTATCAGCCCACAGAAAAAAAGCGCCGCACAACCACCGGGTAGGCTCGAACCTCCAACTTTTCGGTTAACAGCCGATCACGCTAGCCAATTGCACCACGGAGACAGTCCTGCTCCACTCTCACCACCATCAGAACATATCTTCAAAGCTATCAGCCCACAGAAAAAAAAGCGCCACACCACCACCGGGAGAGCTCGAACCTCCAACTTTTCGGGTAACAGCCGATCGCGCTAGCCATTTGCGCCACGGAGACAGTGCTGCTCCACTCTCACCACCGTCAGAACAATTCTTCAGAGCTATCAGCCCAAAAAAAAGCGCCGCACCACCACCGGGTGGGCTCGAACCTCCAACCCTTTGGTTAACAGCCGATCGCGCTAGCCAATTGCCCCACGGAGACAGTCGTGCTCCACTCTCACCACCGTCAGAACATTTCTTCAGAGCTATCACCCCAAAGAAAAAAAAAGCGCCGCACCACCACCGGGTGGGCTCGAACCTCCAACCTTTCGGTTAACAGCAGATCGCGCTAGCCAATTGCTCCATGGAGACAATCGTGCTCCACTCTCACCACCATCAGAACATATCTTCAAAGCTATCAGCGCAAAGAAAAAAAAGCGCCGCACACCACCGGGTGGGCTCGAACCTCCAACCTTTCGGTTAACAGCCGATCGCGCAAGCCAATTGCGCCACGGAGACAGTCCTGCTCCACTCTCACCACCATCAGAACATATCTTCAAAGGTATAAGCCCAAAGAAAAAAAAGCGCCGCACCACCACTGGGTGGGCTCGAACATCTGACTTTTCGGTTAACAGCCGATCATGCTAGCCAATTGCACCACGGAGACAGTCCTGCTCCCTCTCACCACCATCAGAACATATCTTCAAAGCTATCAGCCCAAAGAAAAAAACCACCGCACCACCACCAGGTGGGCTCGAACCTCCAACCTTTCTGTTAACAGCTAATCGCGCTAGCCAATTGCGCCACGGAGACAGTCCTGCTCCACTCTCACCACCATCAGAACATATCTTCAAAGCTATCAGCACAAAGAAAAAAAAGCGCCGCACCACCACCGGGTGGGCTCAAACCTCCAACCTTTCGGTTAACAGCCGATCGCGCTAGCCAACTGCGCCACGGAGACAGTCGTGCTCCACTCTCACCACCATCAGAACATATCTTCAAAGCTATCAGCGCAAAGAAAAAAGCAACACACCACTCCCGGGAGGGCTCGAGTCTCCAACCTTTCGGTTAACAGCCGATCGCGCTAGCATATTGCGCCACGGAGACAATCCTGCTCTACTCTCACCACCCTCAGAACATATCTTCAAAGCTATCAGCCCAAAGAAAAAAAAGCGCCGCACCACCGCCGGGTGGGCTCGAAACTCCAACCTTTCGGTCAACAGCCGATCGCGCTAGCCAATTGCGCCACGGAGACAGTCCTGCTCCACTCTCACCACCATCAGAACATATCTTCAAAGCTATCAGTCCAAAGAAAAAAAAGCGCCATACCACCACAGGGTGGGCTCGAACCTCCGACCTTTTGGTTAACAGCCGATCGCGCTAGCCAATTGCGCCACGGAGACAGTCCTGCTCCACTCTCACCACCATCAGAACATATCTTCAAAGCTATCAGCGCAAAGAAAAAAAGCGCCGCACCACCACCGGGTGGGCTCGAACCTCCAACTTTTCGGTTAACAGCCGATCACGCTAGCCAATTGCGCCACGGAGACAGTCCTGCTCCACTCTCACCACCATCAGAACATATCTTCAAAGCTATCAGCCCACAGAAAAAAAGCGCCGCACAACCACCGGGTGGGCTCGAACCTCCAAATTTTCGGTTAACAGCCGATCGCGTCAGCCAATTGCGCCACAGAGACAGTCGTGCTCCACTCTCACCACCATCAGAACACAATTTCAAAGCTATTACCGCAAAGAAAAAAGCAACACACCACTCCCGGGAGGGCTCGAAACTCCAAACTTTCGATTAACAGCCGATCGCGCTAGCCAATTGCGCCACGGAGACAGTCGTGCTCCACTCTCACCACCATCAGAACATATCTTCAAAGCTATCAGCGCAAAGAAAAAAGCAAAACACCACTCCCGGGACGGCTCGAAACTCCAACTTTTCGGTTAACAGCCGATCGCGCAGGCCAATTGCGCCACGCAGACAGTCCTGCTCCACTCTCACCCCTATCAGAACATAATTTCAAAGCTATTACCGCAAAGAAAAAAGCAACACACCACTCCCGGGAGGGCTCAAAACTCCAACCTTTTGGTCAAAAGCCGATCGCGCTAGCTCATTGCGCCACAAAGACAGTCTTGCTCCACTCTCACCACCATCAGAACATAACTTCAAAGCTATCAGCACAAAGAAAAAAGCAACACACCACTCCCGGGAGGGCTCGAAACTCCAACCTTTCGGTCAAAAGCCGATCGCGCTAGCTCATTGCGCCACGCAGGCAGTCTTGCTCTACTCTCACCATCATCAGAACATATCTTCAAAGCTATCAGCCCAAAGAAAAAAAAGCGCCATACCACCACCGGGTGGGCTCGAACCTCCGACCTTTTGGTTAACAGCAGATCGCGCTAGCCAATTGCTCCATGGAGACAATCGTGCTCCACTCTCACCACCATCAGAACATATCTTCAAAGCTATCAGCGCAAAGAAAAAAAGCGCCGCACCACCACCGGGTGGGCTCGAACCTCCAACCTTTCGGTTAACAGCCGATCACGCAAGCCAATTGCGCCACGGAGACAGTCCTGCTCCACTCTCACCACCATCAGTACATATCTTCAAAGGTATCAGCCCAAAGAAAAAAAAGCGCCGCACCACCACTGGGTGGGCTCGAACATCTGACTTTTCGGTTAACAGCCGATCGCGCTAGCCAATCGCGCCACGGAGACAGTCCTGCTCCTTCTCACCACCATCAGAACATATCTTCAAAGCTATCAGCCCAAAGAAAAAAACCACCGCACCACCACCGGGTGGGCTCGAACCAAAACCTTTCGGTTCACAGCCGATCGCGCTAGCCAATTGCCCCACGGAGACAGTCGTGCTCCACTCTCACCACCATCAGAACATTTCTTCAGAGCTATCACCCCAAAGAAAAAAAAGTGCCGCACCACCACCGGGTGGGCTCGAACCTCCAACCTTTCGGATAACAGCCGATCGCGCTAGCCAATTGCGCCACGAAGACAGTCCTGGTCCACTCTCACCACCATCAGAACATATCTTCAAAGCTATTACCGCAAAGAAAAAAGCAACACACCACTCCCGGGAGGGCTCAAAACTCCAACCTTTCGGTTAACAGGCGATCGCGCTAGCCCAATGCGCCACGGAGGCAGTCTTGCTCCACTCTCACCATCATCAGAACATATCTTCAAAGCTATCAGCCCAAAGAAAAAAAAGCGCCGCACCACCACCGGGTGGGCTCGAACCTCCAACTTTTAGGTTAACAGCCGATCACGCTAGCCAATTGCGCAACGGAGACAGTCCTGCTCCACTCTCACCATCATCAGAACATATCTTCAAAGCTATCAGCCCACAGAAAAAAAAGCGCCCCACCATCACCGGGTGGGCTCGAACTTCCAAACTTTCGGTTAACAGCCGATCGCGCTAGCCAACTGCGCCACGGAGACAGTCGTGCTCCACTCTCACCACCATTAGAACATATCTTCAAAGCTATCAGCGCAAAGAAAAAAGCAACACACCACTCCAGGGAGGGCTCGAAACTCCAACCTTTCGGTTACCAGCCGATCGCGCTAGCCAATTGCGCCACGGAGACAGTCCTGCTCTACTCTCACCACCATCAGCTCATATCTTCAAAGCTATCAGCCCAAAGAAAAAAAAGCGCTATACCACCACCGGGTGGGCTCGAACCTCCGACCTTTTGGTTAACAGCCGATCGCGCTAGCCAATTGCGCCATGGAGACAGTCCTGCTCCAATCTCACCACTATCAGAACATATCTTCGAAGCTATCAGCCCAAAAAAAAGCGCCGCACCACCACCGGGTGGGCTTGAACTACCAACTTTTCGGTTAACAGCCGATCACGCTAGCCAATTGCGCCACGGAGACAGTCCTGCTTCACTCTCACCACCATCAGAACATATCTTCAATGCTATCAGCCCAAAGAAAAAAAAAGCGCCACACCACCACCGGGAGAGCTCGAACCTCCAACTTTTCGGGTAACAGCCGATCGCGCTAGCCATTTGCGCCACGGAGACAGTGCTGCTCCACTCTCACCACCGTCAGAACATTTCTTCAGAGCTATCAGCCCAAAAAATAAGCGCCGCACCACCACCGGGTGGGCTCGAACCTCCAACCTTTCGGTTAACAGCCGATCGCGCTAGCCAATTGCCCCACGGAGACAGTCGTGCTCCACTCTCACCACCGTCAGAACATTTCTTCAGAGCTATCACCCCAAAGAAAAAAAAAGCGCCGCACCACCACCGGGTGGGCTCGAACCTCCAACCTTTCTGTTAACAGCATTCGCGCTAGCCAATTGCGCCACGGAGACAGTCGTGCTCCACTCTCACCACCATCAGAACATATCTTCAAAGCTATCAGCGCAAAGAAAAAAGCAACACACCACTCCCGGGAGGGCTCGAGTCTCCAACCTTTCGGTTAACAGCCGATCGCGCTAGCATATTGCGCCACGGAGACAGTCCTGCTCTACTCTCACCACCCTCAGAACATATCTTCAAAGCTATCAGCCCAAAGAAAAAAAAGCGCCGCACCACCGCCGGGTGGGCTCGAAACTCCAACCTTTCGGTCAACAGGCGATCGCGCTAGCCAATTGCGCCACGGAGACAGTCCTGCTCCACTCTCACCACCATCAGAACATATCTTCAAAGCTATCAGTCCAAAGACAAAAAAGCGCCATTCCACCACAGGGTGGGCTCGAACCTCCGACCTTTTGGTTAACAGCCGATCGCGCTAGCCAATTGCGCCACGGAGACAGTCCTGCTCCACTCTCACCACCATCAGAACATATCTTCAAAGCTATCAGTCCAAAGACAAAAAAGCGCCATTCCACCACAGGGTGGGCTCGAACCTCCGACCTTTTGGTTAACAGCCGATCGCGCTAGCCAATTGCGCCACGGAGACAGTCCTGCTCCACTCTCACCACCATCAGAACATATCTTCAAAGCTATCAGCGCAAAGAAAAAAAGCGCCGCACCACCACCGGGTGGGCTCGAACCTCCAACTTTTCGGTTAACAGCCGATCACGCTAGCCAATTGCGCCACGAAGACAGTCCTGCTCCGCTCTCACCACCATCAGAACATATCTTCAGAGCTATCAGCCCAAAAAAAAGCGCCGCACCACCACCGGGTGTGCTCGAACCTCCAACCTTTCGGTTAACAGCCGATCGCGCTAGCCAACTGCCCCACGGAGACAGTCGTGCTTCACTCTCACCACCGTCAGAACATTTCTTCAGAGCTATCACCCCAAAGAAAAAAAAATCGCCGCACCACCACCGGGTGGGCTCGAACCTCCAACCTTTCGGTTAACAGCATATCGCGCTAGCCAATTGCTCCATGGAGACAATCGTGCTCCACTCTCACCACCATCAGAACATATCTTCAAAGCTATCAGCGCAAAGAAAAAAAAGCGCCGCACCACCACCGGGTGGGCTCGAACCTCCAACCTTTCGGTTAACAGCCGATCGCGCAAGCCAATTGCGCCACGGAGACAGTCCTGCTCCACTCTCACCACCATCAGAACATATCTTCAAAGGTATCAGCCCAAAGAAAAAAAAGCGCCGCACCACCACTGGGTGGGCTCGAACCTCTGACTTTTCGGTTAACAGCCGATCATGCTAGCCAATTGCACCACGGAGACAGTCCTGCTCCCTCTCACCACCATCAGAACATATCTTCAGAGCTATCAGCCCAAAGAAAAAAACCACCGCACCACCACCAGGTGGGCTCGAACCTCCAACCTTTCTGTTAACAGCCAATCGCGCTAGCCAATTGCGCCACGGAGACAGTCCTGCTCCACTCTAACCACCATCAGAACATTTCTTCAGAGCTATCAGCCCAAAAAAAAAGCGCCGCACCACCACCGGGTGGGCTCGAACCTCCAACCTTTCGGTTAACAGCCGATCGCGCTAGCCAACTGCCCCACGGAGACAGTCGTGCTTCACTCTCACCACCGTCAGAACATTTCTTCAGAGCTATCACCCCAAAGAAAAAAAAATCGCCGCACCACCACCGGGTGGGCTCGAACCTCCAACCTTTCGGTTAACAGCCGATCGCGCTAGCCAATTGCTCCATGGAGACAATCGTGCTCCACTCTCACCACCATCAGAACATATCTTCAAAGCTATCAGCGCAAAGAAAAAAAAGCGCCGCACCACCACCGGGTGGGCTCGAACCTCCAACCTTTCGGTTAACAGCCGATCGCGCAAGCCAATTGCGCCACGGAGACAGTCCTGCTCCACTCTCACCACCATCAGAACATATCTTCAAAGGTATCAGCCCAAAGAAAAAAAAGCGCCGCACCACCACTGGGTGGGCTCGAACCTCTGACTTTTCGGTTAACAGCCGATCATGCTAGCCAATTGCACCACGGAGACAGTCCTGCTCCACTCTCACCACCATCAGAACATATCTTCAAAGCTATCAGTCCAAAGAAAAAAAAAGCGCCATACCACCACAGGGTGGGCTCGAACCTCCGACCTTTTGGTTAACAGCCGATCGCGCTAGCCAATTGCGCCATGGAGACAGTCCTGCTCCACTCTCACCACCATCAGAACATATCTTCAAAGCTATCAGCGCAAAGAAAAAAAGCGCCGCACCACCACCGGGTGGGCTCGAACCTCCAACTTTTCGGTTAACAGCCGATCACGCTAGCCAATTGCGCCACGAAGACAGTCCTGCTCCGCTCTCACCACCATCAGAACATATCTTCAAAGCTATCAGCCCACAGAAAAACAGCGCCGCACAAACACCGGGTAGGCTCGAACCTCCAACTTTTCGGTTAACAGCCGATCACGCTAGCCAATTGCGCCACGGAGACAGTCCTGCTCCACTCTCACCACCATCAGAACATATCTTCAAAGCTATCAGCCCACAGAAAAAAAAGCGCCGCACAACCACCGGGTGGGCTCGAGCCTCCAAATTTTCGGTTAACAGCCGACCGCGCTAGCCAATTGCGCCACAGAGACAGTCGTGCTCCACTCTCACCACCATCAGAACATATCTTCAAAGCTATCAGCGCAAAGAAAAAAGCAAAACACCACTCCCGGGAGGGCTTGAACCTCCAACTTTTTGGTTAACAGCCGATCGCGCTGGCCAATTGCGCCACGCAGACAGTCCTGCTCCACTCTCACCACCATCAGAACATAATTTCAAAGCTATTACCGCAAAGAAAAAAGCAACACACCACTCCCGGGAGGGCTCGAAACTCCAAACTTTCGATTAACAGCCGATCGCGCTAGCCAATTGCGCCACGGAGACAGTCGTGCTCCACTCTCACCACCATCAGAACATATCTTCAAAGCTATCAGCGCAAAGAAAAAAGCAAAACACCACTCCCGGGACGGCTCGAACCTCCAACTTTTCGGTTAACAGCCGATCGCGCAGGCCAATTGCGCCACGCAGACAGTCCTGCTCCACTCTCACCCCCATCAGAACATAATTTCAAAGCTATTACCGCAAAGAAAAAAGCAACACACCACTCCCGGGAGGGCTCGAAACTCCAAATTTTCGATTAACAGCCGATCGCGCTAGCCCATTGCGCCACGGAGGCAGTCTTGCTCCACTCTCACCATCATCAGAACATATCTTCAAAGCTATCAGCGCAAAGAAAAAAAAGCGCTGCACCACCACTGGGTGGGCTCGAACCTCCAAGCTTTCGGTTAACAGCCGATCGCGCTAGCCCATTGCGCCACAAATACAGTCTTGCTCCACTCTCACCACCATCTGAACATAACTTTAAAGCTATCAGCGCAAAGAAAAAAGCAACACACCACTCCCGGGAGGGCTCGAAACTCCAACCTTTCGGTCAAAGGCCGATCGCGCTAGCTCATTGCGCCACGCAGGCAGTCTTGCTCCACTCTCACCATCATCAGAACATATCTTCAAAGCTATCAGCCCAAAGAAAAAAAAGCGCCATACCACCACCGGGTGGGCTCGAACCTCCGACCTTTTGGTTAACAGCAGATCGCGCTAGCCAATTGCTCCATGGAGACAATCGTGCTCCACTCTCACCACCATCAGAACATATCTTCAAAGCTATCAGCGCAAAGAAAAAAAGCGCCGCACCACCAGCGGGTGGGCTCGAACCTCCAACCTTTCGGTTAACAGCCGATCGCGCAAGCCAATTGCGCCACGGAGACAGTCCTGCTCCACACTCACCACCATCAGTACATATCTTCAAAGGTATCAGCCCAAAGAAAAAAAAGCGCCGCACCACCACTGGGTGGGCTCGAACCTCTGACTTTTCGGTTAACAGCCGATCGCGCTAGCCAATCGCGCCACGGAGACAGTCCTGCTCCCTCTCACCACCATCAGAACATATCTTCAAAGCTATCAGCCCAAAGAAAAAAAAGTGCCGCACCACCACCGGGTGGGCTCGAACCTCCAACCTTTCGGTTAACAGCCGATCGCGCTAGCCAATTGCGCCACGAAGACAGTCTTGGTCCACTCTCACCACCATCAGAACATATCTTCAAAGCTATTACCGCAAAGAAAAAAGCAACACACCACTCCCGGGAGGGCTCAAAACTCCAACCTTTCGGTTAACAGGCGATCGCGCTAGCCCATTGCGCCACGGAGGCAGTCTTGCTCCACTCTCACCATCATCAGAACATATCTTCAAAGCTATCAGCCTAAAGAAAAAAAAAGCGCCATACCACCACAGGGTGGGCTCGAACCTCCGACCTTTTGGTTAACAGCCGATCGCGCTAGCCAATTGCGCCATGGAGACAGTCCTGCTCCACTCTCACCACCATCAGAACATATCTTCAAAGCTATCAGCGCAAAGAAAAAAAGCGCCGCACCACCACCGGGTGGGCTCGAACCTCCAACTTTTCGGTTAACAGCCGATCACGCTAGCCAATTGCGCCACGAAGACAGTCCTGCTCCGCTCTCACCACCATCAGAACATATCTTCAAAGCTATCAGCCCACAGAAAAAAAGCGCCGCACAACCACCGGGTAGGCTCGAACCTCCAACTTTTCGGTTAACAGCCGATCACGCTAGCCAATTGCGCCACGGAGACAGTCCTGCTCCACTCTCACCACCATCAGAACATATCTTCAAAGCTATCAGCCCACAGAAATAAAAGCGCCGCACAACCACCGGGTGGGCTCGAACCTCCAAATTTTCGGTTAACAGCCGACCGCGCTAGCCAATTGCGCCACAGAGACAGTCGTGCTCCACTCTCACCACCATCAGAACATATCTTCAAAGCTATCAGCGCAAAGAAAAAAGCAAAACACCACTCCCGGGAGGGCTTGAACCTCCAACTTTTCGGTTAACAGCCGATCGCGCTGGCCAATTGCGCCACGCAGACAGTCCTGCTCCACTCTCACCACCATCAGAACATAATTTCAAAGCTATTACCGCAAAGAAAAAAGCAACACACCACTCCCGGGAGGGCTCGAAACTCCAAACTTTCGATTAACAGCCGATCGCGCTAGCCAATTGCGCCACGGAGACAGTCGTGCTCCACTCTCACCACCATCAGAACATATCTTCAAAGCTATCAGCGCAAAGAAAAAAGCAAAACACCACTCCCGGGACGGCTCGAACCTCCAACTTTTCGGTTAACAGCCGATCGCGCAGGCCAATTGCGCCACGCAGACAGTCCTGCTCCACTCTCACCCCCATCAGAACATAATTTCAAAGCTATTACCGCAAAGAAAAAAGCAACACACCACTCCCGGGAGGGCTCAAAACTCCAAACTTTCGGTTAACAGCCGATCGCGCTAGCCCATTGCGCCACGGAGGCAGTCTTGCTCCACTCTCACCATCATCAGAACATATCTTCAAAGCTATCAGCGCAAAGAAAAAAAAGCGCTGCACCACCACTGAGTGGGCTCGAACCTCCAACCTTTCGGTTAACAGCCGATCGCGCTAGCCCATTGCGCCACAAAGACAGTCTTGCTCCACTCTCACCACCATCTGAACATAACTTTAAAGCTATCAGCGCAAAGAAAAAAGCAACACACCACTCCCGGGAGGGCTCGAAACTCCAACCTTTCGGTCAAAAGCCGATCGCGCTAGCTCATTGCGCCACAAAGACAGTCTTGCTCCACTCTCACCACCATCAGAACATAACTTCAAAGCTATCAGCACAAAGAAAAAAGCAACACACCACTCCCGGGAGGGCTCGAAACTCCAACCTTTCGGTCAAAGGCCGATCGCGCTAGCTCATTGCGCCACGCAGGCAGTCTTGCTCCACTCTCACCATCATCAGAACATATCTTCAAAGCTATCAGCCCAAAGAAAAAAAAGCGCCATACCACCACCGGGTGGGCTCGAACCTCCGACCTTTTGGTTAACAGCAGATCGCGCTAGCCAATTGCTCCATGGAGACAATCGTGCTCCACTCTCACCACCATCAAAACATATCTTCAAAGCTATCAGCGCAAAGAAAAAAAGCGCCGCACCACCAGCGGGTGGGCTCGAACCTCCAACCTTTCGGTTAACAGCCGATCGCGCAAGCCAATTGCGCCACGGAGACAGTCCTGCTCCACACTCACCACCATCAGTACATATCTTCAAAGGTATCAGCCCAAAGAAAAAAAAGCGCCGCACCACCACTGGGTGGGCTCGAACCTCTGACTTTTCGGTTAACAGCCGATCGCGCTAGCCAATCGCGCCACGGAGACAGTCCTGCTCCCTCTCACCACCATCAGAACATATCTTCAAAGCTATCAGCCCAAAGAAAAAAAAGTGCCGCACCACCACCGGGTGGGCTCGAACCTCCAACCTTTCGGTTAACAGCCGATCGCGCTAGCCAATTGCGCCACGAAGACAGTCTTGGTCCACTCTCACCACCATCAGAACATATCTTCAAAGCTATTACCGCAAAGAAAAAAGCAACACACCACTCCCGGGAGGGCTCGAAACTCCAAACTTTCGATTAACAGCCGATCGCGCTAGCCAATTGCGCCACGGAGACAGTCGTGCTCCACTCTCACCACCATCAGAACATATCTTCAAAGCTATCAGCGCAAAGAAAAAAGCAAAACACCACTCCCGGGACGGCTCGAACCTCCAACTTTTCGGTTAACAGCCGATCGCGCAGGCCAATTGCGCCACGCAGACAGTCCTGCTCCACTCTCACCCCCATCAGAACATAATTTCAAAGCTATTACCGCAAAGAAAAAAGCAACACACCACTCCCGGGAGGGCTCAAAACTCCAAACTTTCGGTTAACAGCCGATCGCGCTAGCCCATTGCGCCACGGAGGCAGTCTTGCTCCACTCTCACCATCATCAGAACATATCTTCAAAGCTATCAGCGCAAAGAAAAAAAAGCGCTGCACCACCACTGGGTGGGCTCGAACCTCCAACCTTTCGGTTAACAGCCGATCGCGCTAGCCCATTGCGCCACAAAGACAGTCTTGCTCCACTCTCACCACCATCAGAACATAACTTTAAAGCTATCAGCGCAAAGAAAAAAGCAACACACCACTCCCGGGAGGGCTCGAAACTCCAACCTTTCGGTCAAAAGCCGATCGCGCTAGCTCATTGCGCCACAAAGACAGTCTTGCTCCACTCTCACCACCATCAGAACATAACTTCAAAGCTATCAGCACAAAGAAAAAAGCAACACACCACTCCCGGGAGGGCTCGAAACTCCAACCTTTCGGTCAAAAGCCGATCGCGCTAGCTCATTGCGCCACGCAGGCAGTCTTGCTCCACTCTCACCATCATCAGAACATATCTTCAAAGCTATCAGCCCAAAGAAAAAAAAGCGCCATACCACCACCGGGTGGGCTCGAACCTCCAACCTTTTGGTTAACAGCAGATCGCGCTAGCCAATTGCTCCATGGAGACAATCGTGCTCCACTCTCACCACCATCAGAACATATCTTCAAAGCTATCAGCGCAAAGAAAAAAAGCGCCGCACCACCAGCGGGTGGGCTCGAACCTCCAACCTTTCGGTTAACAGCCGATCGCGCAAGCCAATTGCGCCACGGAGACAGTCCTGCTCCACTCTCACCACCATCAGTACATATCTTCAAAGGTATCAGCCCAAAGAAAAAAAAGCGCCGCACCACCACTGGGTGGGCTCGAACCTCTGACTTTTCGGTTAACAGCCGATCGCGCTAGCCAATCGCGCCACGGAGACAGTCCTGCTCCCTCTCACCACCATCAGAACATATCTTCAAAGCTATCAGCCCAAAGAAAAAAAAGTGCCGCACCACCACCGGGTGGGCTCGAACCTCCAACCTTTCGGTTAACAGCCGATCGCGCTAGCCAATTGCGCCACGAAGACAGTCCTGTCCACTCTCACCACCATCAGAACATATCTTCAAAGCTATTACCGCAAAGAAAAAAGCAACACACCACTCCCGGGAGGGCTCAAAACTCCAACCTTTCGGTTAACAGGCGATCGCGCTAGCCCATTGCGCCACGGAGGCAGTCTTGCTCCACTCTCACCATCATCAGAACATATCTTCAAAGCTATCAGCCCAAAGAAAGAAAAGCGCCGCACCACCACCGGGTGGGCTCGAACCTCCAACTTTTAGGTTAACAGCCGATCACGCTAGCCAATTGCGCCACGGAGACAGTCCTGCTCCTCTCTCACCACCATCAGAACTTATCTTCAAAGCTATCAGCCCATAGAAAAAAAGCGCCGCACAACCACCGGGTAGGCTCGAACCTCCAACTTTTCGGTTAACAGCCGATCACGCTAGCCAATTGCGCCACCGAGACAGTCGTGCTCCACTCTCACCACCATCAAAACATATCTTCAAAGCTATCAGCGCAAAGAAAAAAGCAAAACACCACTCCCGGTAGGGCTCGAAACTCCAACCTTTCGGTCAACAGCCGATCGCGCTACCCATTGCGCCACGGAGACAGTCTTGCCCCCCTCTCACCACCATCAGAACATATCTTCAAAGCTATCAGCCCAAAGAAAAAAAAGCACCGCACCACTCCCGGGAGGGCTCGAAACTCCAAACTTTCGGTTAACAGCCGATCGCGCTAGCCAATTGCGCCACGGAGACAGTCGTGCTCCACTCTCACCACCATCAGAACATATCTTCAAAGCTATCAGCGCAAAGAAAAAATCCAAACACCACTCCCGGGAGGGCTCGAACTTCCAACTTTTCGGTTAACAGCCGATCGCACTGGCCAATTGCGCCACGCAGACAGTCCTGCTCCACTCTCACCACCATCAGAACATAATTTCAAAGCTATTACCGCAAAGAAAAAAGCAACACCCCACTCCCGGGAGGGCTCGAAACTCCAAACTTTCGATTAACAGCCGAGCGCGCTAGCCCATTGCGCCACGGAGGCAGTCTTGCTCCACTCTCACCATCGTCAGAACATATCTTCAAAGCTATCAGCGCAAAGAAAAAAAAGCGCTGCACCACCACTGGGTGGGCTCGAACCTCCAACTTTTCGGTTAACAGCCGATCGGGCTAGCCCATTGCGCCACAAAGACAGTCTTGCTCCACTCTCACCACCATCAGAACATAACTTCAAAGCTATCAGCGCAAAGAAAAAAGCAACACACCACTCCCGGGAGGGCTCGAAACTCCAACCTTTCGGTCAAAAGCCGATCGCGCTAGCCCATTGCGCCACAAAGACAGTCTTGCTCCACTCTCAACACCATCAGAACATAACTTCAAAGCTATCAGCACAAAGAAAAAAGCAACACACCACTCCCGGGAGGGCTCGAAACTCCAACCTTTCGGTCAAAAGCCGATCGCGCTAGCTCATTGCGCCACGCAGGCAGTCTTGCTCCACTCTCACCATCATCAGAACATATCTTCAAAGCTATCAGCCCAAAGAAAAAAAAGCGCCATACCACCACCGGGTGGGCTCGAACCTCCGACCTTTTGGTTAACAGCAGATCGCGCAAGCCAATTGCGCCACGGAGACAGTCCTGCTCCACTCTCACCACCATCAGTACATATCTTCAAAGGTATCAGTCCAAAGAAAAAAAAGCGCCGCACCACCACTGGGTGGGCTCGAACCTCTGACTTTTCGGTTAACAGCCGATCGCGCTAGCCAATCGCGCCACGGAGACAGTCCTGCTCCTTCTCACCACCATCAGAACATATCTTCAAAGCTATCAGCCCAAAGAAAAAAACCACCGCACCACCACCGGGTGGGCTCGAACCAAAACCTTTCGGTTCACAGCCGATCGCGCTAGCCAATTGCCCCACGGAGACAGTCGTGCTCCACTCTCACCACCATCAGAACATTTCTTCAGAGCTATCACCCCAAAGAAAAAAAGTGCCGCACCACCACCGGGTGGGCTCGAACCTCCAAACTTTCGGTTAACAGCCGATCGCGCTAGCCAATTGCGCCACGAAGACAGTCCTGGTCCACTGTCACCACCATCAGAACATATCTTCAAAGCTATTACCGCAAAGAAAAAAGCAACACACCACTCCCGGGAGGGCTCAAAACTCCAACTTTTCGGTTAACAGGCGATCGCGCTAGCCCATTGCGCCACGGAGGCAGTCTTGCTTCACTCTCACCATCATCAGAACATATCTTCAAAGCTATCAGCCCAAAGAAAAAAAAGCGCCCCACCATCACCGGGTGGGCTCGAACTTCCAACCTTTCGGTTAACAGCCGATCGCGCTAGCCAACTGCACCACGGAGACAGTCGTGCTCCACTCTCACCACCATCAGAACATATCTTCAAAGCTATCAGCGCAAAGAAAAAAGCAACACACCACTCCAGGGAGGGCTCGAAACTCCAACCTTTCGGTTACCAGCCGATCGCGCTAGCCAATTGCGCCACGGAGACAGTCCTGCTCTACTCTCACCACCATCAGAACATATCTTCAAAGCTATCAGCCCAAAGAAAAAAAAGCGCTATACCACCACCGGGTGGGCTCGAACCTCCGTCCTTTTGGTTAACAGCCGATCGCGCTAGCCAATTGCGCCATGGAGACAGTCCTGCTCCAATCTCACCACCATCAGAACATATCTTCGAAGCTATCAGCCCAAAAAAAAGCGCCGCACCACCACCGGGTGGGCTTGAACTACCAACTTTTCGGTTAACAGCCGATCACGCTAGCCAATTGCGCCACGGAGACAGTCCTGCTTCACTCTCACCACCATCAGAACATATCTTCAAAGCTATCAGCCCAAAGAAAAAAAAAGCGCCACACCACCACCGGGAGAGCTCGAACCTCCAACTTTTCGGGTAACAGCCGATCGCGCTAGCCATTTGCGCCACGGAGACAGTGCTGCTCCACTCTCACCACCGTCAGAACATTTCTTCAGAGCTATCAGCCCAAAAAAAAGCGCCGCACCACCACTGGGTGGGCTCGAAACTCCAACCTTTCGGTTAACAGCCGATCGCGCTAGCCCATTGCGCCACAAAGACAGTCTTGCTCCACTCTCACCACCATCAGAACATAACTTCAAAGCTATCAGCGCAAAGAAAAAAGCAACACACCACTCCCGGGAGGGCTCGAAACTCCAACCTTTCGGTCAAAAGCCGATCGCGCTAGCTCATTGCGCCACAAAGACAGTCTTGCTCCACTCTCACCACCATCAGAACATAACTTCAAAGCTATCAGCACAAAGAAAAAAGCAACACACCACTCCCGGGAGGGCTCGAAACTCCAACCTTTCGGTCAAAAGCCGATCGCGCTAGCTCATTGCGCCACGCAGGCAGTCTTGCTCCACTCTCACCATCATCAGAACATATCTTCAAAGCTATCAGCCCAAAGAAAAAAAAGCGCCATACCACCACCGGGTGGGCTCGAACCTCCGACCTTTTGGTTAACAGCAGATCGCGCTAGCCAATTGCTCCATGGAGACAATCGTGCTCCACTCTCACCACCATCAGAACATATCTTCAAAGCTATCAGCGCAAAGAAAAAAAGCGCCGCACCACCAGCGGGTGGGCTCGAACCTCCAACCTTTCGGTTAACAGCCGATCGCGCAAGCCAATTGCGCCACGGAGACAGTCCTGCTCCACTCTCACCACCATCAGTACATATCTTCAAAGGTATCAGCCCAAAGAAAAAAAAGCGCCGCACCACCACTGTGTGGGCTCGAACCTCTGACTTTTCGGTTAACAGCCGATCGCGCTAGCCAATCGCGCCACGGAGACAGTCCTGCTCCCTCTCACCACCATCAGAACATATCTTCAAAGCTATCAGCCCAAAGAAAAAAAAGTGCCACACCACCACCGGGTGGGCTCGAACCTCCAACCTTTCGGTTAACAGCCGATCGCGCTAGCCAATTGCGCCACGAAGACAGTCCTGGTCCACTCTCACCACCATCAGAACATATCTTCAAAGCTATTACCGCAAAAAAAAAGCAACACACCACTCCCGGGAGGGCTCAAAACTCCATCCTTTCGGTTAACAGGCGATCGCGCTAGCCCATTGCGCCACGGAGGCAGTCTTGCTCCACTCTCACCATCATCAGAACATATCTTCAAAGCTATCAGCCCAAAGAAAGAAAAGCGCCGCACCACCACCGGGTGGGCTCGAACCTCCAACTTTTAGGTTAACAGCCGATCACGCTAGCCAATTGCGCCACGGAGACAGTCCTGCTCCACTCTCACCATCATCAGAACATATCTTCAAAGCTATCAGCCCAAAGAAAAAAAAGCGCCATACCACCACCGGGTGGGCTCGAACCTCCGACCTTTTGGTTAACAGCCGATCGCGCTAGCCAATTGCGCCACGAAGACAGTCCTGCTCCACTCTCACCACCATCAGAACATAACTTCAAAGCTATTGCGCAAAGAAAAAAAGCGCCGCACCACCACCGGGTGGGCTCGAACCTCCAACTTTTCGGTTAACAGCCGATCACGCTAGCCAATTGTGCCACGAAGACAGTCCTGCTCCACTCTCACCACCATCAGAACTTATCTTCAAAGCTATCAGCCCATAGAAAAAAAGCGCCGCACAACCACCGGGTAGGCTCGAACCTCCAACTTTTCGGTTAATAGCCGAACACGCTAGCCAATTGCGCCACCGAGACAGTCGTGCTCCACTCTCACCACCATCAAAACATATCTTCAAAGCTATCAGCGCAAAGAAAAAAGCAAAACACCACTCCCGGTAGGGCTCGAAACTCCAACCTTTCGGTCAACAGCCGATCGCGCTACCCATTGTGCCACGGAGACAGTCTTGCCCCCCTCTCACCACCATCAGAACATATCTTCAAAGCTATCAGCCCAAAGAAAAAAAAGCACCGCACCACTCCCGGGAGGGCTCGAAACTCCAAACTTTCGGTTAACAGCCGATCGCGTTAGCCATATGCGCCACGGAGACAGTCGTGCTCCACTCTCACCACCATCAGAACATATCTTCAAAGCTATCAGCGCAAAGAAAAAATCCAAACACCACTCCCGGGAGGGCTCGAACTTCCAACTTTTCGGTTAACAGCCGATCGCACTGGCCAATCGCGCCACGCAGACAGTCCTGCTCCACTCTCACCACCATCAGAACATAATTTCAAAGCTATTACCGCAAAGAAAAAAGCAACACCCCACTCCCGGGAGGGCTCGAAACTCCAAACTTTCGATTAACAGCCGAGCGCGCTAGCCCATTGCGCCACGGAGGCAGTCTTGCTCCACTCTCTCCATCGTCAGAACATATCTTCAAAGCTATCAGCGCAAAGAAAAAAAAGCGCTGCACCACCACTGGGTGGGCTCGAACCTCCAACCTTTCGGTTAACAGCCGATCGCGCTAGCCCATTGCGCCACAAAGACAGTCTTGCTCCACTCTCACCACCATCAGAACATAACTTCAAAGCTATCAGCGCAAAGAAAAAAGCAACACACCACTCCCGGGAGGGCTCGAAACTCCAACCTTTCGATCAAAAGCCGATCGCGCTAGCCCATTGCGCCACAAAGACAGTCTTGCTCCACTCTCAACACCATCAGAACATAACTTCAAAGCTATCAGCACAAAGAAAAAAGCAACACACCACTCCCGGGAGGGCTCGAAACTCCAACCTTTCGGTCAAAAGCCGATCGCGCTAGCTCATTGCGCCATGCAGGCAGTCTTGCTCCACTCTCACCATCATCAGAACATATCTTCAAAGCTATCAGCCCAAAGAAAAAAAAGCGCCATACCACCACCGGGTGGGCTCGAACCTCCGACCTTTTGGTTAACAGCAGATCGCGCAAGCCAATTGCGCTACGGAGACAGTCCTGCTCCACTCTCACCACCATCAGTACATATCTTCAAAGGTATCAGTCCAAAGAAAAAAAAGCGCCGCACCACCACTGGGTGGGCTCGAACCTCTGACTTTTCGGTTAACAGCCGATCGCGCTAGCCAATCGCGCCACGGAGACAGTCCTGCTCCTTCTCACCACCATCAGAACATATCTTCAAAGCTATCAGCCCAAAGAAAAAAACCACCGCACCACCACCGGGTGGGCTCGAACCAAAACCTTTCGGTTCACAGCCGATCGCGCTAGCGAATTGCCCCACGGAGACAGTCGTGCTCCACTCTCACCACCATCAGAACATTTCTTCAGAGCTATCACCCCAAAGAAAAAAAAGTGCCGCACCACCACCGGGTGGGCTCGAACCTCCAATCTTTCGGTTAACAGCCGATCGCGCTAGCCAATTGCGCCACGAAGACAGTCCTGGTCCACTGTCACCACCATCAGAACATATCTTCAAAGCTATTACCGCAAAGAAAAAAGCAACACACCACTCCCGGGAGGGCTCAAAACTCCAACATTTCGGTTAACAGGCGATCGCGCTAGCCCATTGCGCCACGGAGGCGGTCTTGCTCCACTCTCACCATCATCAGAACATATCTTCAAAGCTATCAGCCCAAAGAAAAAAAAGCGCCGCACCACCATCGGGTGGGCTCGAACCTCGAACTTTTAGGTTAACAGCCGATCACGCTAGCCAATTGCGCCACGGAGACAGTCCTGCTCCACTCTCACCATCATCAGAACATATCTTCAAAGCTATCAGCCCACAGAAAAAAAAGCGCCCCACCATCACCGGGTGTGCTCGAACTTCCAACCTTTCGGTTAACAGCCGATCGCGCTAGCCAACTGCGCCACGGAGACAGTCGTGCTCCACTCTCACCACCATCAGAACATATCTTCAAAGCTATCAGCGCAAAGAAAAAAGCAACACACCACTCCAGGGAGGGCTCGAAACTCCAACCTTTCGGTTACCAGCCGATCGCGCTAGCCAATTGCGCCACGGAGACAGTCCTGCTCTACTCTCACCACCATCAGAACATATCTTCAAAGCTATCAGCCCAAAGAAAAAAAAGCGCTATACCACCACCGGGTGGGCTCGTACCTCCGACCCGATCGCGCTAGCCAATTGCGCCATGGAGACAGTCCTGCTCCAATCTCACCACCATCAGAACATATCTTCGAAGCTATCAGCCCAAAAAAAAGCGCCGCACCACCACCGGGTGGGCTTGAACTACCAACTTTTCGGTTAACAGCCGATCACGCTAGCCAATTGCGCCACGGAGACAGTCCTGCTTCACTCTCACCACCATCAGAACATATCTTCAAAGCTATCAGTCCAAAGAAAAAAAAAGCGCCACACCACCACCGGGAGAGCTCGAACCTCCAACTTTTCGGGTAACAGCCGATCGCGCTAGCCATTTGCGCCACGGAGACAGTGCTGCTCCACTCTCACCACCGTCAGAACATTTCTTCAGAGCTATCAGCCCAAAAAAAAAGCGCCGCACCACCACTGGGTGGGCTCGAACCTCCAACGTTTCGGTTAACAGCCGATCGCGCTAGCCCATTGCGCCACAAAGACAGTCTTGCTCCACTCTCACCACCATCAGAACATAACTTCAAAGCTATCAGCGCAAAGAAAAAAGCAACACACCACTCCCGGGAGGGCTCGAAACTCCAACCTTTCGGTCAAAAGCCGATCGCGCTAGCTCATTGCGCCACAAAGACAGTCTTGCTCCACTCTCACCACCATCAGAACATAACTTCAAAGCTATCAGCACAAAGAAAAAAGCAACACACCACTCCCGGGAGGGCTCGAAACTCCAACCTTTCGGTCAAAAGCCGATCGCGCTAGCTCACTGCGCCACGCAGGCAGTCTTGCTCCACTCTCACCATCATCAGAACATATCTTCAAAGCTATCAGCCCAAAGAAAAAAAAGCGCCATACCACCACCGGGTGGGCTCGAACCTCCGACCTTTTGGTTAACAGCAGATCGCGCTAGCAAATTGCTCCATGGAGACAATCGTGCTCCACTCTCACCACCATCAGAACATATCTTCAAAGCTATCAGCGCAAAGAAAAAAAGCGCCGCACCACCAGCGGGTGGGCTCGAACCTCCAACCTTTCGGTTAACAGCCGATCGCGCAAGCCAATTGCGCCACGGAGACAGTCCTGCTCCACTCTCACCACCATCAGTACATATCTTCAAAGGTATCAGCCCAAAGAAAAAAAAGCGCCGCACCACCACTGTGTGGGCTCGAACCTCTGACTTTTCGGTTAACAGCCGATCGCGCTAGCCAATCGCGCCACGGAGACAGTCCTGCTCCCTCTCACCACCATCAGAACATATCTTCAAAGCTATCAGCCCAAAGAAAAAAAAGTGCCGCACCACCACCGGGTGGGCTCGAACCTCCAACCTTTCGGTTAACAGCCGATCGCGCTAGCCAATTGCGCCACGAAGACAGTCCTGGTCCACTCTCACCACCATCAGAACATATCTTCAAAGCTATTACCGCAAAGAAAAAAGCAACACACCACTCCTGGGAGGGCTCAAAACTCCAACCTTTCGGTTAACAGGCGATCGCGCTAGCCCATTGCGCCACGGAGGCAGTCTTGCTCCACTCTCACCATCATCAGAACATATCTTCAAAGCTATCAGCCCAAAGAAAGAAAAGCGCCGCACCACCACCGGGTGGGCTCGAACCTCCAACTTTTAGGTTAACAGCCGATCACTCTAGCCAATTGCGCCACGGAGACAGTCCTGCTCCACTCTCACCATCATCAGAACATATCTTCAAAGCTATCAGCCCAAAGAAAAAAAAGCGCCATACCACCACCGGGTGGGCTCGAACCTCCGACCTTTTGGTTAACAGCCGATCGCGCTAGCCAATTGCGCCACGAAGACAGTCCTGCTCCACTCTCACCACCATCAGAACATAACTTCAAAGCTATTGCGCAAAGAAAAAAAGCGCCGCACCACCACCGGGTGGGCTCGAACCTCCAACTTTTCGGTTAACAGCCGATCACGCTAGCCAATTGCGCCACGAAGACAGTCCTGCTCCACTCTCACCACCATCAGAACTTATCTTCAAAGCTATCAGCCCATAGAAAAAAAGCGCCGCACAACCACCGGGTAGGCTCGAACCTCCAACTTTTCGGTTAACAGCCGATCACGCTAGCCAATTGCGCCACCGAGACAGTCGTGCTCCACTCTCACCACCATCAAAACATATCTTCAAAGCTATCAGCGCAAAGAAAAAAGCAAAACACCACTCCCGGTAGGGCTCGAAACTCCAACCTTTCGGTCAACAGCCGATCGCGCTACCCATTGCGCCACGGAGACAGTCTTGCCCCCCTCTCACCACCATCAGAACATATCTTCAAAGCTATCAGCCCAAAGAAAAAAAGCACCGCACCACTCCCGGGAGGGCTCGAAACTCCAAACTTTCGGTTAACAGCCGATCGCTCTAGCCAATTGCGCCACGGAGACAGTCGTGCTCCACTCTCACCACCATCAGAACATATCTTCAAAGCTATCAGCGCAAAGAAAAAATCCAAACACCACTCCCGGGAGGGCTCGAACTTCCAACTTTTCGGTTAACAGCCGATCGCACTGGCCAATCGCGCTACGCAGACAGTCCTGCTCCACTCTCACCACCATCAGAACATGATTTCAAAGCTATTACCGCAAAGAAAAAAGCAACACCCCACTCCCGGGAGGGCTCGAAACTCCAAACTTTCGATTAACAGCCGAGCGCGCTAGCCCATTGCGCCACGGAGGCAGTCTTGCTCCACTCTCTCCATCGTCAGAACATATCTTCAAAGCTATCAGCGCAAAGAAAAAAAAGCGCTGCACCACCACTGGGTGGGCTCGAACCTCCGACCTTTTGGTTAACAGCAGATCGCGCAAGCCAATTGCGCCACGGAGACAGTCCTGCTCCACTCTCACCACCATCAGTACATATCTTCAAAGGTATCAGTCCAAAGAAAAAAAAGCGCCGCACCACCACTGGGTGGGCTCGAACCTCTGACTTTTCGGTTAACAGCCGATCGCGCTAGCCAATCGCGCCACGGAGACAGTCCTGCTCCTTCTCACCACCATCAGAACATATCTTCAAAGCTATCAGCCCAAAGAAAAAAACCACCGCACCACCACCGGGTGGGCTCGAACCAAAACCTTTCGGTTCACAGCCGATCGCGCTAGCGAATTGCCCCACGGAGACAGTCGTGCTCCACTATCACCACCATCAGAACATTTCTTCAGAGCTATCACCCCAAAGAAAAAAAAGTGCCGCACCACCACCGGGTGGGCTCGAACCTCCAATCTTTCGGTTAACAGCCGATCGCGCTAGCCAATTGCGCCACGAAGACAGTCCTGGTCCACTGTCACCACCATCAGAACATATCTTCAAAGCTATTACCGCAAAGAAAAAAGCAACACACCACTCCCGGGAGGGCTCAAAACTCCAACATTTCGGTTAACAGGCGATCGCGCTAGCCCATTGCGCCACGGAGGCGGTCTTGCTCCACTCTCACCATCATCAGAACATATCTTCAAAGCTATCAGCCCAAAGAAAAAAAAGCGCCGCACCACCATCGGGTGGGCTCGAACCTCGAACTTTTAGGTTAACAGCCGATCACGCTAGCCAATTGCGCCACGGAGACAGTCCTGCTCCACTCTCACCATCATCAGAACATATCTTCAAAGCTATCAGCCCACAGAAAAAAAAGCGCCCCACCATCACCGGGTGGGCTCGAACTTCCAACCTTTCGGTTAACAGCCGATCGCGCTAGCCAACTGCGCCACGGAGACAGTCGTGCTCCACTCTCACCACCATCAGAACATATCTTCAAAGCTATCAGCGCAAAGAAAAAAGCAACACACCACTCCAGGGAGGGCTCGAAACTCCAACCTTTCGGTTACCAGCCGATCGCGCTAGCCAATGGCGCCACGGAGACAGTCCTGCTCTACTCTCACCACCATCAGAACATATCTTCAAAGCTATCAGCCCAAAGAAAAAAAAGCGCTATACCACCACCGGGTGGGCTCGTACCTCCGACCCGATCGCGCTAGCCAATTGCGCCATGGAGACAGTCCTGCTCCAATCTCACCACCATCAGAACATATCTTCGAAGCTATCAGCCCAAAAAAAAGCGCCGCACCACCACCGGGTGGGCTTGAACTACCAACTTTTCGGTTAACAGCCGATCACGCTAGCCAATTGCGCCACGGAGACAGTCCTGCTTCACTCTCACCACCATCAGAACATATCTTCAAAGCTATCAGTCCAAAGAAAAAAAAAGCGCCACACCACCACCGGGAGAGCTCGAACCTCCAACTTTTCGGGTAACAGCCGATCGCGCTAGCCATTTGCGCCACGGAGACAGTGCTGCTCCACTCTCACCACCGTCAGAACATTTCTTCAGAGCTATCAGCCCAAAAAAAAAGCGCCGCACCACCACTGGGTGGGCTCGAACCTCCAACGTTTCGGTTAACAGCCGATCGCGCTAGACCATTGCGCCACAAAGACAGTCTTGCTCCACTCTCACCACCATCAGAACATAACTTCAAAGCTATCAGCGCAAAGAAAAAAGCAACACACCACTCCCGGGAGGGCTCGAAACTCCAACCTTTTGGTCAAAAGCCGATCGCGCTAGCTCATTGCGCCACAAAGACAGTCTTGCTCCACTCTCACCACCATCAGAACATAACTTCAAAGCTATCAGCACAAAGAAAAAAGCAACACACCACTCCCGGGAGGGCTCGAAACTCCAACCTTTCGGTCAAAAGCCGATCGCGCTAGCTCACTGCGCCACGCAGGCAGTCTTGCTCCACTCTCACCATCATCAGAACATATCTTCAAAGCTATCAGCCCAAAGAAAAAAAAGCGCCATACCACCACCGGGTGGGCTCGAACCTCCGACCTTTTGGTTAACAGCAGATCGCGCTAGCAAATTGCTCCATGGAGACAATCGTGCTCCACTCTCACCACCATCAGAACATATCTTCAAAGCTATCAGCGCAAAGAAAAAAAGCGCCGCACCACCAGCGGGTGGGCTCGAACCTCCAACCTTTCGGTTAACAGCCGATCGCGCAAGCCAATTGCGCCACGGAGACAGTCCTGCTCCACTCTCACCACCATCAGTACATATCTTCAAAGGTATCAGCCCAAAGAAAAAAAAGCGCCGCACCACCACTGTGTGGGCTCGAACCTCTGACTTTTCGGTTAACAGCCGATCGCGCTAGCCAATCGCGCCACGGAGACAGTCCTGCTCCCTCTCACCACCATCAGAACATATCTTCAAAGCTATCAGCCCAAAGAAAAAAAAGTGCCGCACCACCACCGGGTGGGCTCGAACCTCCAACCTTTCGGTTAACAGCCGATCGCGCTAGCCAATTGCGCCACGAAGACAGTCCTGGTCCACTCTCACCACCATCAGAACATATCTTCAAAGCTATTACCGCAAAGAAAAAAGCAACACACCACTCCTGGGAGGGCTCAAAACTCCAACCTTTCGGTTAACAGGCGATCGCGCTAGCCCATTGCGCCACGGAGGCAGTCTTGCTCCACTCTCACCATCATCAGAACATATCTTCAAAGCTATCAGCCCAAAGAAAGAAAAGCGCCGCACCACCACCGGGTGGGCTCGAACCTCCAACTTTTAGGTTAACAGCCGATCACTCTAGCCAATTGCGCCACGGAGACAGTCCTGCTCCACTCTCACCATCATCAGAACATATCTTCAAAGCTATCAGCCCAAAGAAAAAAAAGCGCCATACCACCACCGGGTGGGCTCGAACCTCCGACCTTTTGGTTAACAGCCGATCGCGCTAGCCAATTGCGCCACGAAGACAGTCCTGCTCCACTCTCACCACCATCAGAACATAACTTCAAAGCTATTGCGCAAAGAAAAAAAGCGCCGCACCACCACCGGGTGGGCTCGAACCTCCAACTTTTCGGTTAACAGCCGATCACGCTAGCCAATTGCGCCACGAAGACAGTCCTGCTCCACTCTCACCACCATCAGAACTTATCTTCAAAGCTATCAGCCCATAGAAAAAAAGCGCCGCACAACCACCGGGTAGGCTCGAACCTCCAACTTTTCGGTTAACAGCCGATCACGCTAGCCAATTGCGCCACCGAGACAGTCGTGCTCCACTCTCACCACCATCAAAACATATCTTCAAAGCTATCAGCGCAAAGAAAAAAGCAAAACACCACTCCCGGTAGGGCTCGAAACTCCAACCTTTCGGTCAACAGCCGATCGCGCTACCCATTGCGCCACGGAGACAGTCTTGCCCCCCTCTCACCACCATCAGAACATATCTTCAAAGCTATCAGCCCAAAGAAAAAAAGCACCGCACCACTCCCGGGAGGGCTCGAAACTCCAAACTTTCGGTTAACAGCCGATCGCTCTAGCCAATTGCGCCACGGAGACAGTCGTGCTCCACTCTCACCACCATCAGAACATATCTTCAAAGCTATCAGCGCAAAGAAAAAATCCAAACACCACTCCCGGGAGGGCTCGAACTTCCAACTTTTCGGTTAACAGCCGATCGCACTGGCCAATCGCGCTACGCAGACAGTCCTGCTCCACTCTCACCACCATCAGAACATGATTTCAAAGCTATTACCGCAAAGAAAAAAGCAACACCCCACTCCCGGGAGGGCTCGAAACTCCAAACTTTCGATTAACAGCCGAGCGCGCTAGCCCATTGCGCCACGGAGGCAGTCTTGCTCCACTCTCTCCATCGTCAGAACATATCTTCAAAGCTATCAGCGCAAAGAAAAAAAAGCGCTGCACCACCACTGGGTGGGCTCGAACCTCCAACCTTTCGGTTAACAGCCGATCGCGCTAGCCCATTGCGCCACAAAGACAGTCTTGCTCCACTCTCACCACCATCAGAACATAACTTCAAAGCTATCAGCGCAAAGAAAAAAGCAACACACCACTCCCGGGAGGGCTCGAAACTCCAACCTTTCGATCAAAAGCCGATCGCGCTAGCCCATTGCGCCACAAAGACAGTCTTGCTCCACTCTCACCACCATCAGAACATAACTTCAAAGCTATCAGCACAAAGAAAAAAGCAACACACCACTCCCGGGAGGGCTCGAAACTCCAACCTTTCGGTCAAAAGCCGATCGCGCTAGCTCATTGCGCCACGCAGGCAGTCTTGCTCCACTCTCACCATCATCAGAACATATCTTCAAAGCTATCAGCCCAAAGAAAAAAAAGCGCCATACCACCACCGGGTGGGCTCGAACCTCCGACCTTTTGGATAACAGCAGATCGCGCAAGCCAATTGCGCCACGGAGACAGTCCTGCTCCACTCTCACCACCATCAGTACATATCTTCAAAGGTATCAGTTCAAAGAAAAAAAAGCGCCGCACCACCACTGGGTGGGCTCGAACCTCTGACTTTTCGGTTAACAGCCGATCGCGCTAGAAAATCGCGCCACGGAGACAGTCCTGCTCCTTCTCACCACCATCAGAACATATCTTCAAAGCTATCAGCCCAAAGAAAAAAACCACCGCACCACCACCGGGTGGGCTCGAACCAAAACCTTTCGGTTCACAGCCGATCGCGCTAGCCAATTGCCCCACGGAGACAGTCGTGCTCCACTCTCACCACCATCAGAACATTTCTTCAGAGCTATCACCCCAAAGAAAAAAAAGTGCCGCACCACCACCGGGTGGGCTCGAACCTCCAACCTTTCGGTTAACAGCCGATCGCGCTAGCCAATTGCGCCACGAAGACAGTCCTGGTCCACTGTCACCACCATCAGAACATATCTTCAAAGCTATTACCGCAAAGAAAAAAGCAACACACCACTCCCGGGAGGGCTCAAAACTCCAACATTTCGGTTAACAGGCGATCGCGCTAGCCCATTGCGCCACGGAGGCAGTCTTGCTCCACTCTCACCATCATCAGAACATATCTTCAAAGCTATCAGCCCAAAGAAAAAAAAGCGCTATACCACCACCGGGTGGGCTCGAACCTCCGACCTTTTGGTTAACAGCCGATCGCGCTAGCCAATTGCGCCATGGAGACAGTCCTGCTCCAATCTCACCACCATCAGAACATATCTTCGAAGCTATCAGCCCAAAAAAAAAGCGCCGCACCACCACCGGGTGGGCTTGAACTACCAACTTTTCGGTTAACAGCCGATCACGCTAGCCAATTGCGCCACGGAGACAGTCCTGCTTCACTCTCACCACCATCAGAACATATCTTCAAAGCTATCAGCCCAAAGAAAAAAAAAACGCCACACCACCACCGGGAGAGCTCGAACCTCCAACTTTTCGGGTAACAGCCGATCGCGCTAGCCATTTGCGCCACGGAGACAGTGCTGCTCCACTCTCACCACCGTCAGAACATTTCTTCAGAGCTATCAGCCCAAAAAAAGCGCCGCACCACCACCGGGTGGGCTCGAACCTCCAACCTTTCGGTTAACAGCCGATCGCGCTAGCCAATTGCCCCACGGAGACAGTCGTGCTCCACTCTCACCACCGTCAGAACATTTCTTCAGAGCTATCACCCCAAAGAAAAAAAAAGCGCCGCACCACCACCGGGTGGGCTCGAACCTCCAACCATTCGGTTAACAGCAAATCGCGCTAGCCAATTGCTCCATGGAGACAATCGTGCTCCACTCTCACCACCATCAGAACATATCTTCAAAGCTATCAGCGCAAAGAAAAAAAAGCGCCGCACCACCACCGGGTGGGCTCGACCCTCCAACCTTTCGGTTAACAGCCCATCGCGCAAGCCAATTGCGCCACGGAGACAGTCCTGCTCCACTCTCACCACCATCAGAACATATCTTCAAAGGTATCAGCCCAAAGAAAAAAAAGCGCCGCACCACCACTGGGTGGGCTCGAACCTCTGACTTTTCGGTTAACAGCCGATCATGCTAGCCAATTGCACCACGGAGACAGTCCTGCTCCCTCTCACCACCATCAGAACATATCTTCAAAGCTATCAGCCCAAAGAAAAAAACCACCGCACCACCACCAGGTGGGCTCGAACCTCCAACCTTTCTGTTAACAGCCAATCGCGCTAGCCAATTGCGCCACGGAGACAGTCCTGCTCCACTCTCACCACCATAAGAACATATCTTCAAAGCTATCAGCACAAAGAAAAAAAGCGCCGCACCACCACCGGGTGGGCTCAAACCTCCAACCTTTCGGTTAACAGCCGATCGCGCTAGCCAACTGCGCCACGGAGACAGTCGTGCTCCACTATCACCACCATCAGAACATATCTTCAAAGCTATCAGCGCAAAGAAAAAAGCAACACACCACTCCCGGGAGGGCTCGAGTGTCCAACCTTTCGGTTAACAGCCGATCGCGCTAACATATTGTGCCACGGAGACAGTCCTGCTCTACTCTCACCACCCTCAGAACATATCTTCAAAGCTATCAGCCCAAAGAAAAAAAAGCGCCGCACCACCGCCGGGTGGGCTCGAAACTCCAACCTTTCGGTCAACAGCCGATCGCGCTAGCCAATTGCGCCACGGAGACAGTCCGTCTCCACTCTCACCACCATCAGAACATATCTTCAAAGCTATCAGTCCAAAGAAAAAAAAGCGCCATACCACCACAGGGTGGGCTCGAACCTCCGACCTTTTGGTTAACAGCCGATCGCGCTAGCCAATTGCGCCACGGAGACAGTCCTGCTCCACTCTCACCACCATCAGAACATATCTTCAAAGCTATCAGCGCAAAGAAAAAAAGCGCCGCACCACCACCGGGTGGGCTCGAACCTCCAACTTTTCGGTTAACAGCCGATCACGTTAGCCAATTGCGCCACGAAGACAGTCCTGCTCCGCTCTCACCACCATCAGAACATATCTTCAAAGCTATCAGCCCACAGAAAAAAAGCGCCGCACAACCACCGGGTAGGCTCGAACCTCCAACTTTTCGGTTAACAGCCGATCACGCTAGCCAATTGCGCCACGGAGACAGTCCTGCTCCACTCTCACCACCATCAGAACATATCTTCAAAGCTATCAGCCCACAGAAAAAAAAGCGCCGCACAACCACCGGGTGGGCTCGAACCTCCAAATTTTCGGTTAACAGCCGATCGCGCTAGCCAATTGCGCCGCAGAGACAGTCGTGCTCCACTCTCACCACCATCAGAACATATCTTCAAAGCTATCAGCGCAAAGAAAAACGCAAAACACCACTCCCGGGAGGGCTCGAAACTCCAACCTTTCGGTCAACAGCCGATCGCGCTAGCCCATTGCGCCACGGAGACAGTCTTGCCCCCCTCTCACCACCATCATAACATATCTTCAAAGCTATCAGCCCAAAGAAAAAAAGCACTGCACCACCACCGGATGGGCTCGAACCTCCAACCTTTCGGTTAACAGTCGATCGCGCTAGCCAATTTCGCCACGGAGACAGTCGTGCTCCACTCTCACCACCATCAGAACATATCTTCAAAGCTATCAGCGCAAAGAAAAAAGCAAAACACCACTCCCGGGAGGGCTCGAACCTCCAACTTTTCGGTTAACAGCCGATCGCGCTGGCCAATTGCGCCACGCAGACAGTTCTGCTCCACTCTCACCACCATCAGAAGATAATTTCAAAGCTATTACCGCAAAGAAAAAAGCAACACACCACTCCCGGGAGGGCTCGAAACTCCAAACTTTCGATTAACAGCCGATCGCGCTAGCAAATTGCGCCACGGAGACAGTCGTGCTCCACTCTTACCACCATCAGAACATATCTTCAAAGCTATCAGCGCAAAGAAAAAAGCAAAACACCACTCCCGGGAGGGCTCGAACCTCCAACTTTGCGGTTAACAGCCGATCGCGCTGGCCAATTGCGCCACGCAGACAGTCCTGCTTCACTCTCACCACCATCAGAACATAATTTCAAAGCTATTACCGAAAAGAAAAAAGCAACACACCACTCCCGGGAGAGCTCGAAACTCCAAACTTTCGATTAACAGCCGATCGCGCTAGCCCATTGCGCCACGGAGGCAGTCTTGCTCCACTCTCACCATCATCAGAACATATCTTCAAAGCTATCAGCGCAAAGAAAAAAAAGCGCTGCACCACCACTGGGTGGGCTCGAACCTCCAACCTTTCGGTTAACAGCCGATCGCGCTAGCCCATTGCGCCACGGAGACAGTCTTGCTCCACTCTCACCACCATCAGAACATAACTTCAAAGCTATCAACGCAAAGAAAAAAGCAACACACCACTCCAGGGAGGGCTCGAAACTCCAACCTTTCGGTCAACAGCCGATCGCGCTAGCCCATTGCGCCACGCAGGCAGTCTTGCTCCACTCTCAACATCATCAGAACATATCTTCAAAGCTATCAGCCCAAAAAAAGCGCCATGCCACCACCGGGTGGGCTCGAACCTCCGACCTTTTGGTTAACAGCTGATCGCGCTAGCCACTTGCGCCATGGAGACAGTCCTGCTCCACTTTCACCACCATCAGAACATATCTTCAAAGCTATCAGCCCAAAGATAAAAAAGCGCTGCACCACCACAGGGTGGGCTCGAACTACATACGTTTCGGTTAACAGCCGATCACGCTAGCCAATTGCGCCATGGAGACAGTCCTGCTCCACTTTCACCACCATCAGAACATATCTTCAAAGCTATCAGCCCAAAGATAAAAAAGCGCTGCACCACCACAGGGTGGGCTCGAACCTCTGACTTTTCGGTTAACAGCCGATCGCGCTAGCCAATCGCGCCACGGAGACAGTCCTGCTCCCTCTCACCACCATCAGAACATATCTTCAAAGCTATCAGCCCAAAGAAAAAAAAGTGCCGCACCACCACCGGGTGGGCTCGAACCTCCAACCTTTCGGTTAACAGCCGATCGAGCTAGCTAATTGCGCCACGAAGACAGTCCTGGTCCACTCTCACCACCATCAGAACATATCTTCAAAGCTATTACCGCAAAGAAAAAAGCAACACACCACTCCCGGGAGGGCTCAAAACTCCAACCTTTCGGTTAACAGGCGATCGCGCTAGCCCATTGCGCCACGGAGGAAGTCCTGCTCCACTCTCACCACCATCAGAACATATCTTCAAAGCTATCAGCCCATAGAAAAAAAGCGCCGCACAACCACCGGGTAGGCTCGAACCTCCAACTTTTCGGTTAACAGCCGATCACGCTAGCCAATTGCGCCACGGAGACAGTCCTGCTCCACTCTCACCACCATCAGAACATATCTTCAAAGCTATCAGCCCACAGAAAAAAAAGCGCCGCACAACCACTGGGTGGGCTCGAACCTCCAAATTTTTGGTTAACAGCCGATCGCGCTAGCCAATTGCGCCACCGAGACAGTCCTGCTCACTCTCACCACCATCAGAACATAATTTCAAAGCTATTACCGCAAAGAAAAAAGCAACACCCCACTCCCGGGAGGGCTCGAAACTCCAAACTTTCGATTAACAGCCGAGCGCGCTAGCCCATTGCGCCACGGAGGCAGTCTTGCTCCACTCTCACCATCGTCAGAACATATCTTCAAAGCTATCAGCGCAAAGAAAAAAAAGCGCTGCACCACCACTGGGTGGGCTCGAACCTCCAACCTTTCGGTTAACAGCCGATCGCGCTAGCCCATTGCGCCACAAAGACAGTCTTGCTCCACTCTCACCACCATCAGAACATAACTTCAAAGCTATCAGCGCAAAGAAAAAAGCAACACACCACTCCCGGGAGGGCTCGAAACTCCAACCTTTTGGTCAAAAGCCGATCGCGCTAGCCCATTGCGCCACAAAGACAGTCTTGCTCCACTCTCACCACCATCAGAACATAACTTCAAAGCTATCAGCACAAAGAAAAAAGCAACACACCACTCCCGGGAGGGCTCGAAACTCCAACCTTTCGGTCAAAAGCCGATCGCGCTATCTCATTGCGCCACGCACGCAGTCTTGCTCCACTCTCACCATCATCAGAACATATCTTCAAAGCTATCAGCCCAAAGAAAAAAAAGCGCCATAACACCACCGGGTGGGCTCGAACCTCCGACCTTTTGGTTAACAGCTGATCGAGCTAGCCAATTGCTCCATGGAGACAATCGTGCTCCACTCTCACCACCATCAGAACATATCTTCAAAGCTATCAGCGCAAAGAAAAAAAGCGCCGCACCACCACCGGGTGGGCTCGAACCTCCAACCTTTCGGTTAACAGCCGATCACGCAAGCCAATTGCGCCACGGAGACAGTCCTGCTCCACTCTCACCACCATCAGTACATATCTTCAAAGGTATCAGCCCAAAGAAAAAAAAGCGCCGCACCACCACTGGGTGGGCTCGAACCTCTGACTTTTCGGTTAACAGCCGATCGCGCTAGCCAATCGCGCCACGGAGACAGTCCTGCTCCTTCTCACCACCATCAGAACATATCTTCAAAGCTATCAGCCCAAAGAAAAAAACCACCGCACCACCACCGGGTGGGCTCGAACCAAAACCTTTCGGTTCACAGCCGATCGCGCTAGCCAATTGCCCCACGGAGACAGTCGTGCTCCACTCTCACCACCATCAGAACATTTCTTCAGAGCTATCACCCCAAAGAAAAAAAAGTGCCGCACCACCACCGGGTGGGCTCGAACCTCCAACCTTTCGGTTAACAGCCGATCGCGCTAGCCAATTGCGCCACGAAGACCGTCCTGGTCCACTCTCACCACCATCAGAACATATCTTCAAAGCTAATACCGCAAAGAAAAAAGCAACACACCACTCCCGGGAGGGCTCAAAACTCCAACCTTTCGGTTAACAGGCGATCGCGCTAGCCCATTGCGCCACGGAGGCAGTCTTGCTCCACTCTCACCATCATCAGAACATATCTTCAAAGCTATCAGCCCAAAAAAAAAGCGCCGCACCACTCCAGCGAGGGCTCGAAACTCCAACCTTTCGGTTACCAGCCGATCGCGCTAGCCAATTGCGCCACGGAGACAGTCCTGCTCTACTCTCACCACCATCAGAACATATCTTCAAAGCTATCAGCCCAAAGAAAAAAAAGCGCTATACCACCACCGGGTGGGCTCGAACCTCCAACTTTTAGGTTAACAGCCGATCACGCTAGCCAATTGCGCCACGGAGACAGTCCTGCTCCACTCTCACCATCATCAGAACATATCTTCAAAGCTATCAGCCCACAGAAAAAAAAAGCGCCCCACCATCACCGGGTGGGCTCGAACTTCCAACCTTTCGGTTAACAGCCGATCGCGCTAGCCAACTGCGCCACGGAGACAGTCGTGCTCCACTCTCACCACCATCAGAACATATCTTCAAAGCTATCAGCGCAAAAAAAGCAACACACCACTCCAGCGAGGGCTCGAAACTCCAACCTTTCGGTTACCAGCCGATCGCGCTAGCCAATTGCGCCACGGAGACAGTCCTGCTCTACTCTCACCACCATCAGAACATATCTTCAAAGCTATCAGCCCAAAGAAAAAAAAGCGCTATACCACCACCGGGTGGGCTCGAACCTCCGACCTTTTGGTTAACAGCCGATCGCGCTAGCCAATTGCGCCATGGAGACAGTCCTGCTCCATTCTCACCACCATCAGAACATATCTTCGAAGCTATCAGCCAAAAAAAAAGCGCCGCACCACCACCGGGTGGGCTTGAACTACCCACTTTTCGGTTAACAGCCGATCACGCTAGCCAATTGCGCCACGGAGACAATCCTGCTTCACTCTCACCACCATCAGAACATATCTTCAAAGCTATCAGCCCAAAGAAAAAAAAAAGCGCCACACCACCACCGGGAGAGCTCGAACCTCCAACTTTTCGGGTAACAGCCGATCGCGCTAGCCATTTGCGCCACGGAGACAGTGCTGCTCCACTCTCACCACCGTCAGAACATTTCTTCAGAGCTATCAGCCCAAAAAAAAGCGCCGCACCACCACCGGGTGGGCTCGAACCTCCAACCTTTCGGTTAACAGCCGATCGCGCTAGCCAATTGCCCCACGGAGACAGTCGTGCTCCACTCTCACCACCATCAGAACATTTCTTCAGAGCTATCACCCCAAAGAAAAAAAAAGCGCCGCACCACCACCGGGTGGGCTCGAACCTCCAACCTTTCGGTTAACAGCAGATCGCGCTAGCCAATTGCTCCATGGAGACAATCGTGTTCCACTCTCACCACCATCAGAACATATCTTCAAAGCTATCAGCGCAAAGAAAAAAAAGCGCCGCACCACCACCGGGTGGGCTCGAACCTCCAACCTTTCGGTTAACAGCCGATCGCGCAAGCCAATTGCGCCACGGAGACAGTCCTGCTCCACTGTCACCACCATCAGAACATATCTTCAAAGGTATCAGCCCAAAGAAAAAAAAGCGCCGCACCACCACTGGGTGGGCTCGAACCTCTGACTTTTCGGTTAACAGCCGATCATGCTAGCCAATTGCACCACGGAGA
The DNA here is from genome assembly GCF_043290135.1 of Rhipicephalus microplus. Taxonomy (NCBI): domain Eukaryota; kingdom Metazoa; phylum Arthropoda; class Arachnida; order Ixodida; family Ixodidae; genus Rhipicephalus; species Rhipicephalus microplus. Next base: position 36,399 of record NW_027464700.1, on the reverse strand, counting down.
CAGTCCTGCTCCCTCTCACCACCATCAGAACATATCTTCAAAGCTATCAGCCCAAAGAAAAAAACCACCGCACCACCACCAGGTGGGCTCGAACCTCCAACCTTTCTGTTAACAGCAAATCGCGCTAGCCAATTGCGCCACGGAGACAGTCCTGCTCCACTCTCACCACTATCAGAACATATCTTCAAAGCTATCAGCACAAAGAAAAAAAAGCGCCGCACCACCACCGGGTGGGCTCAAACCTCCAACCTTTCGGTTAACAGCCGATCGCGCTAGCCAACTGCGCCACGGAGACAGTCGTGCTCCACTCTCACCACCATCAGAACATATCTTCAAAGCTATCAGCGCAAAGAAAAAAGCAACACACCACTCCCGGGAGGGCTCGAGTCTCCAACCCAAAGAAAAAACCTTTGGGCTGACAGTCCGGCAGCGGTGCACAAAGCGATCAGACGGCAAAAATACATCTGCAATTCTTTGCAGGGAATTTCCACGTGTACGCTTCGGTTGGACGCTACGGCAAAACTACCCTTCATCGACGTATGGCCCGCAGCGCATCGAGAACCGGCATCGTGACGCTGCTGGCCTGATTGCTGGAACAAGATAACACGGAGTCGGCGCAGAAGGCTGTCAGCTGATCCTCGGCTGGCTTTATAAGCGCTGAGATTCTCGTCTCCCACACAGTCCGGCAGCGGTGCACAAAGCGATCAGACGGCAAAAATACATCTGCAATTCTTTGCAGGTAAGAAAGAGGTATCCCTCGACTACTTTCCTTGCCTTTTGCACTGCTGCCGGACAAACATTTTTTTTCTTTTTTTGTACTTGTCAAGTGAAGTTCCTATCATGAGTAAGGGTGACAAGAAAGAAATCGCAACGTTAATCTCTGATTTTCAACGGGAAAAACGTGCCGAGATAAGGTCACTAAAAGAAAGCCTGAAATTTTGCTGCGATACATGCGATGAAGTAAAGAAAATAGGATCCGATATCAGGGCACTAAGAGCGGAAGTAAAAGAACTGGTTTCTCAGAACGAAAAACTAAAAGCCGAGAATCATCGGCTTGAAAAGAAAGTTGAAGAACTTGAGCAATATCAAAGAAGTAACAATCTTGAGATAAAGGGTGCACCAGAGGAACTTGACTCAACTATCGTCGTGAAAAAGATAGGTGAGCTTGTGGGCGAGCCAATATCTGACAGTGACATCGACATCTGTCACAGGGTCTCGACGGCAAAAAGGAATGAACGGAACATCGTTTTCCGGCTCATCTCGCGCAACAAACGTAATGCGGTGCTCGCAAAAGCAAAGAAACAAAGGATCCTTTCTAGTCACCTCGATTACGAGGGAGCGGAAAGCGTTATTTATGTTAACGAGCACCTGACGCGACAGAACAAGCAGCTTCTTGGCGCAGCCATAGCAAAAAAGAAATCTGCAAAATGGAAATTCGTATGGTCTAGTGGAGGAAAAATTCTTGCGCGCCAAGATGAAACGTCAGATATAATCCGGATAACAAGCCCAATTGATTTAGGTCTCATTAAGTAAAGAAAGGGGAAGGGAAGGAGAAGAGAAGGCGGATTTTTTTCACCATGTCTACTATAGAAACAACAATACCAATAATTAATGATGCCTCCTTTACCATACTACATCAAAATATAAGAAGTATTAGGAACAAGCATGAAGCATTTGATGTCTTTATGAGTTCTCTTCACGTGGACATCGATGCAATATTGTTTACAGAGACATGGCTGTGTAATACTGACATGTCTCCTCAGTTCACTAACTATAATATAGCACGCTTGGATCGCGCAGGAAGAGGTGGAGGGTTGGCTATATACTTGCGGCAGCGATATTGTTTTCAAATGCTTGATGATCTTTCTGTGAGTAATGGTGACATAGAGTGCCTAGCAATAGAAACAAATTCTTTTGTACTTGCCGTGGTGTATAGACCCCCAACTGGATATAACAGGCATTTTCTCAGTCATATGGAAAACCTCATGCATTGTTTTAATGAGATAAAAAAACCATATTTTATCATGGGTGATGTAAATATTAATATGATGAGTGAAGAGCTGTACGCGCTTGACTTGAAAAACCTTGTAGCATCATATGGATGTCGGAATGCCATTATATATCCAACCCGTATTACTCACAATAGTTCCACGTCACTTGACGTCTGTATAACAAGCCTAAATAGTTGCGATTACACCTCGGGCATACTGTGCTCAGACCTAAGTGACCACCTACCTATCTACATTTCTACACAAAACCTGCAGCACAAAATAAATGTCCAAATATCGCGCGGTATAGATATATTGATGACAAATCACTGCTTAAGTTTACCGAATTAATTGAACGTGCTGACTGGTCACCTGTGTATGTGCAATGCAACCCAGATAGCGCATATAATACTTTCCTAGCTATTTTCCTTGAGTGCTACGATATTGCTTTCCCGATACAACAGATCAGAACACGAAAGGGTAAGAACAGAAAACCATGGATAAACAGTGACCTCCTGAAACGAATTAAGCAGAAAAACGCGCTTTTTCACAGGTTTCTTGCTACTAGAGATATTGCAATATTGCGTGAATTCAAGCGATTCCGCAACAAACTAAATAGTGACACTAGGAAGGCTAAACTTGCCTATTATGAAGCCACCTTCTCACGTATAAAATCAGAACCGGCAAAAATATGGAAACAAGTTATTTCCTTAACTGGGAGAACAGCAACGTCAAATACACCTAAACAAGTAAAAGTCAACAATATCATTCTGGAGGGTAAGGAACTGGCAAACGCAATTAACCAATACTTTGTAAATGTGGCTGTTTATGATGAAGACTCAACACAATATGAAGATGAAACAAGTAGTTGCATGAACTCTCTCGTACTACACGAAGTATTACCCGAGGAAGTCTACCGATATATAAAAGAACTAAAGACAAACGTTGCGAGTGGTTATGATGACGTAAGGGTGGCTCCAGTTAAAGCTGTCGCATCTATACTTAGCCCCGTATTAGCATATCTGGTAAATTATTCCTTTCTTATTGGAATCTTTCCAACAAAACTTAAGGTGGCCAAAGTTACACCCATTCATAAAGGTGGCAACACTACTGAATTAACAAACTATCGTCCGATATCCGTATTACCTGTATTCTCAAAAATTTATGAAAAATGTATAAATACGCGCCTTATGAAATATCTTGAGAAGTACAATATCTTATCACCGCATCAATATGGTTTTCGCAAAAATAAAACCACGGAAGAGGCACTAATTGATGTAAAAAGCCGCATAATAGAAAATATTGAAAATAAAATGTTCACGTTAGGTGTCTTCCTTGACTTGCGTAAAGCGTTCGATTCTGTTGACCATAATATCTTACTGTTGAAATTAAGCCGCTATGGAATTCGTGGAATAGTCTCTGATTTATTTAAAAGCTAGTTATCATCCAGACAACAATTTGTTAGCATAGACAGTAAAAAGTCAGACTATTTAAGCGTAAAGAAAGGAGTTCCGCAGGGGTCCATTTTAGGCCCCGTGCTTTTCCTTTTATATATAAATGATATTACAGAGGTTCAGTATACACCCGAAATTAAAATGTTCGCTGACGACACAAGTATATTCTTCACAGGCTCCACCATTCAGGAAGTAGAAGCTTCGACAAATGTATATCTCTCGAAACTTTCAGGCTGGCTAACAAAAAACAAACTAAAATTAAACACACAAAAAACAAAATTTATTATGTTCAGGCCCATTAACAAGCACATCAGTGATAATATAGTAATCTTGTTTGACAATCAGCGACTCGAACAAGTCAGCACACAAAAATTCCTTGGAGTCTGGTTTCATGAGCACTTAACATGGACACCGCACGTAAATAGTCTCTTGGTAGATCTAGCTCGTTCTGTAGGGTGCTTGAGTAAAATTGCTTTCCTCCTCCCTTCATGGTTATGTAAATCATTATATTATAGCATGTTTTACTCCAAGCTTCTATACGGAATGCTTGTATGGGGAACAACAACTAAGACCAATTACGATCGAATATTAATCTTGCAAAAGCGCGCGCTCCGTGTAATAGAAAAATATAAAGGTCACCCCAAGGACTTAGACACTCAGCCGCTTTTTCTTAAACATGGAATTCTATCTGCTAGAAAAGTATATAATCTTAAACTGATGCAACACATCCACAAACATAAACTACAGGATTCCTTTCCACGCACTGTATCAACAACATATGGCTTCAGAAATTCTACCCGCAAAACTAAGAAAACACGCACGAACTATGGCAAGCAGGCTATTGATTATAAGATCATACAATTGCTAAACCTTCACGAATTGAATATAGACTTTACTCTGAAAACTAAACAATTTAAATGTCATCATAAATCCTTTCTTCTTTTGACTAAAGACATAGTAGATCCATAGGCTTTTATATTTAGGAATACTTGTATACTGAGTTGATTTTTTTTTCTTACTGTGAACAATGATACTTAAACAGAATCGTTTGATACCAAAATTGTTTCCTGTTTATGTAAAACATATTCTGAATGTATACTATGTAACTAAATAAGATATGTATAATGTCACTTATTTGTATATGTATGTTACTGATGTGTGAATATGTGTAATATGGCACTGATGCAGACTGTATCAGGAGGTCAAGACCTCGTCAGGCTATTTAGCCTTTAGTCTTTGCCTCCCGCAGGGAAGTTTTTGTATTTTCCTGCAAATAAACTTTGAAACTTTGAAACTTTGAAACCTTTCGGTTAACAGCCGATCGCGCTAGCATATTGCGCCACGGAGACAGTCCTGCTCTACTCTCACCACCCTCAGAACATATCTTCAAAGCTATCAGCCCAAAGAAAAAAGCGCCGCACCACTGCCGGGTTGGCTCGAAACTCCAACCTTTCGGTCAACAGCCGATCGCGCTAGCCAATTGCGCCACGGAGACAGTCCTGCTCCACTCTCACCACCATCAGAACATATCTTCAAAGCTATCAGTCCAAAGAAAAAAAAGCGCCATACCACCACAGGGTGGGCTCGAACCTCCGACCTTTTGGTTAACAGCCGATCGCGCTAGCCAATTGCGCCACGGAGACAGTCCTGCTCCACTCTCACTACCATCAGAACATATCTTCAAAGCTATCAGCTCAAAGAAAAAAAGCGCCGCACCACCACCGGGTGGGCTCAAAGCTCCAACTTTTCGGTTAACAGCCGATCACGCTAGCCAATTGCGCCACGAAGACAGTCCTGCTCCGCTCTCACCACCATCAGAACATATCTTCAAAGCTATCAGCCCACAGAAAAAAAGCGCCGCACAACCACCGGGTAGGCTCGAACCTCCAACTTTTCGGTTAACAGCCGATCACGCTAGCCAATTGCGCCACGGAGACAGTCCTGCTCCACTCTCACCACCATCAGAACATATCTTCAAAGCTATCAGCCCACAGAAAAAAAAGCGCCGCACAACCACCGGGTGGGCTCGAACCTCCAAATTTTCGGTTAACAGCCGATCGCGCTAGCCAATTGCGCCACAGAGACAGTCGTGCTCCACTCTCACCACCATCAGAACATATCTTCAAAGCTATCAGCGCAAAGAAAAAAGCAAAACACCACTCCCGGGAGGGCTCGAAACTCCAACCTTTCGGTCAACAGCCGATCGCGCTAGCCCATTGCGCCACGGAGACAGTCTTGCCCCCCTCTCACCACCATCAGAACATATCTTCAAAGCTATCAGCCCAAAGAAAAAAAGCACCGCACCACCACCGGATGGGCTCGAACCTCCAACCTTTCGGTTAACAGCCGATCGCGCTAGCCAATTTCGCCACGGAGACAGTCGTGCTCCACTCTCACCACCATCAGAACATATCTTCAAAGCTATCAGCGCAAAGAAAAAAGCAAAACACCACTCCCGGGAGGGCTCGAACCTCCAACTTTTCGGTTAACAGCCGATCGCGCTGTCCAATTGCGCCACGCAGACAGTCCTGCTCCACTCTCACCACCATCAGAACATAATTTCAAAGCTATTACCGCAAAGAAAAAAGCAACACACCACTCCCGGGAGGGCTCGAAACTCCAAACTTTCGAATAACAGCCGATCGCGCTAGCCAATTGCGCCACGCAGACAGTCCTGCTGCACTCTCACTACAATTAGAACATATCTTCAGAGCTATCACCACAAAGAAAAAAAAGCGCCGCACCACCACCGGTTGGGCTTGAACCTCCAACCTTTCGGTTAACAGCCGATCGCGCTAGCCAATTGCGCCACGAAGACAGTCCTGCTCCAATCTCACCACCATCAGAACATAAATTCAAAGCTATTACCGCAAAGAAAAAAGCAACACACCACTCCCGGGAGGGCTCGAAACTCCAAACTTTCGATTAACAGCCGATCGCGCTAGCCAATTGCGCCACGGAGACAGTCGTGCTCCACTCTCACGACCATCAGAACATATCTTCAAAGCTATCAGCGCAAAGAAAAAAGCAAAACACCACTCCCGGGAGGGCTCGAACCTCCAACTTTTCGGTTAACAGCCGATCGCGCTGGCCAATTGCGCCACGCAGACAGTCCTGCTCCACACTCACCACCATCAGAACATATATTCAAAGCTATTACCGCAAAGAAAAAAGCAACACTTCACTCCCGGGAGGGCTCAAAACTCCAACCTTTCGGTTAACAGCCGATCGCGCTAGCCCATTGCGCCACGGAGGCAGTCTTGCTCCACTCTCACCATCATCAGAACATATCTTCAAAGCTATCAGCGCAAAGAAAAAAAAGCGCTGCACCACCACTGGGTGGGCTCGAACCTCCAACCTTTCGGTTAACAGCCGATCGCGCTAGCCCATTGCGCCACGGAGACAGTCTTGCTCCACTCTCACCACCATCAGAACATATCTTCAAAGCTATCAGCGCAAAGAAATAAGCAACACACCACTCCCGGGAGGGCTCGAAACTCTAACCTTTCGGTCAACAGCCGATCGCGCTGGCCAATTGCGCCACAGAGACAGTCCTGCTCCACTCTCACCACAATTAGAACATATCTTCAAAGCTATCAGCCCAAAGAAAAAAAAAGCGCCGCACCACCACCGGGTGGGCTCGAACCTCCAACCTTTCGGTTAACAGCAGATTGCCCTAGCCAATTGCTCCATGGAGACAATCGTGCTACACTCTCACCACCATCAGAACATATCTTCAAAGCTATCAGCGCAAAGAAAAAAAAGCGCCGCACCACCACCGGGTGGGCTCGAACCTCCAACCTTTCGATTAACAGCTGATCGCGCTAGCCAATTGTCCCACGGAGACAGTCGTGCTCCACTCTCATCACCGTCAGAACATATCTTCAAAGCTATTATCGCAAATAAAAAAGCAACACACCACTCCCGGGAGGGCTCAAAACTCCAACCTTTCGGTGAACAGGCGATCGCGCTAGCCCATTGCACCACGGAGGCAGTCTTGCTTTAATCTCACCATCATCAGAACATATCTTCAAAGCTATAAGCCCAAAGAAAAAAACGCGCCGCACCACCACCGGGGGGGCTCGAACCTCCAACCTTTCGGTTAACAGCCGATCGCGCTAGCCAATTGTCTCACGAAGACAGTCGTGCTCCACTCTCACCACCGTCAGAACATTTCTTCAGAGCTATCAGCCCAAAGAAAAAAAAGCGCTGCACCACCACCGGGTGGGCTCGAACCTCCAACCTTTCGATTAACAGCCGATCGCGCTAGCCAATTGCACCACGAAGACAGTCCTGGTCCACTCTCACCACCATCAGAACATATCTTCAAAGCTATTATCGCAAATAAAAAAGCAACACACCACTCCCGGGAGGGCTCAAAACTCCAACCTTTCGGTGAACAGGCGATCGCGCTAGCCAATTGCGCCACGGAGACAGTCCTGCTCCACTCTCAACACCGTCAGAACATTTCTTCAGAGCTATCAGCCCAAAGAAAAAAAAAGTGCCGCACCACCACCGGGTGGGCTCGAACCTCCAACCTTTCGGTTAACAGCCGATCGCGCTAGCCAATTGTCCCACGGAGACAGTCGTGCTCCACTCTCACCACCGTCAGAACATTTCTTCAGAGCTATCACCCCAAAGAAAAAAAAGCGCCGCACCACCACCGGTTGGGCTCGAACCTCCAACCTTTCGGTTAACAGCTGATCGCGCTAGCCAATTGCGCCACGAAGACAGTCCTGCTCCACTCTCACCACCATCAGAACATAATTTCAAAGCTATTACCGCAAAGAAAAAAGCAACACACCACTCGCGGGAGGGCTCGAAACTCCAAAGTCCAGTTAACAGCCGATCGCGCTAGCCAATTGCGCCACGGAGACAGTCGTGGTCCACTCTCACCCCCATCAGAACATAGCTTCAAAGCTATCAGCGCAAAGAAAAAAGCAAAACACCACTCCCGGGAGGGCTCGAACCTCCAACTTTTCGGTTAACAGCCGATCGCGCTGGCCAATTGCCCCACGGAGACAGTCGTGCTCCACTCTCCCCACAATTAGAACATATCTTCAAAGCTATCAGCCCAAAGAAAAAAAAAAGCGCCACACCACCACCGGTTGGGCTCGAACCTCCAACTTTTCGGTTAACGGCCGATCGCGCTGGCCAATTGCGCCACAGAGACAGTCCTGCTTCACTCTCACCACAATTAGAACATATCTTCAAAGCTATCAGCCCAAAGAAAAAAAAGCGCCGCACCACCACCGCGTGGGCTCGAACCTCCAACATTTCGGTTAACAGCAGATCGCGCTAGCCAATTGTTCCATGGAGACAATCGTACTCCACTCTCACCACCATCAGAACATATCTTCAAAGCTATCAGTGCAAAGAAAAAAAAGCACCGCACCACCACCGGGTGGGCTCGAACCTCCAACTTTTCGGTTAATAGCCGATCGCGCTGGCCAATTGCGCCACAGAGACAGTCCTGCTCCACGCTCACCACAATTAGAACATATCTTCAAAGCTATCAGCCCAAAGAAAAAAAAGCGCCACACCACCACCGGTTGGGCTCGAACCTCCAACCTTTCGGTTAACAGCCGATCGCGCTAGCCAATTGCCCCACGAAGACAGTCCTGCTCCACGCTCACCACTATCAGAACATATCTTCAAAGCTATTACCGCAAAGAAAAAAGCAACACTTCACTCCCGGGAGGGCACAAAACTCCAACCTTTCGGTTAACAGCCGATCGTGCTAGCCCATTGCGCCATGGAGGCAGTCTTGCTCCACTCTCACCATCATCAGAACATATCTTCAAAGCTATCAGCGCAAAGAAAAAAAAGCGCTGCACCACCACTGGGTGGGCTCGAACTTCCAACCTTTCGGTTAACAGCCGATCGCGCTAGCCCATTGCGCCACGGAGACAGTCTTGCTCCACTCTCACCACCATCAGAACACATCTTCAACGCTATCAGCGCAAAGAAAAAAGCAACAAACCACTCCCGGGAGGGCTCGAAACTCTAACCTTTCGGTCAACAGCCAATCGCGCTAGCCCATTGCGCCACGGAGACAGTCTTGCTCCCCTCTCACCACCATCAGAACTAATCTTCAAAGCTATCAGCCCAAAGAAAAAAAAGCACCGCACCACCACCGGGTGGGCTCGAACCTCCAACTTTTCGGTTAACAGCCGATCGCGCTGGCCAATTGCGCCACAGAGACAGTCCTGCTCCACTCTCACCACAATTAGAACATATCTTCAAAGCTATCAGCCCAAAGAAAAAAAAGCGCCACACCACCACCGGGTGGGCTCGAAACTCCAACCTTTCGATTAACAGCCGATCGCGCTAGCCAATTGCGCCACGGAGACAGTCGTGCTCCACTCTCACCACCATCAGAACATATCTTCAAAGCTATCAGCCCAAAGAAAAAAAGCGCAATACCACAACCGGGTTGGCTCGAACCTCCGACCTTTTGGTTAACAGCCGATCGCGCTAGCCAATATCGCCATGAAGACAGTCCTGCTCCACTCTCACCACCATCAGAACATATCTTCAAAGCTATCAGCGCAAAGAAAAAAAAGCGCCGCACCACCACCGGGAGGGCTCGAATCTCCAACCTTTCGGTTAACAGCCGATCGCGCTAGCATATTGCGCCACGGAGACAGTCCTGCTCTACTCTCACCACCATCAGAACATATCTTCAAAGCTATCAGCCCAAAGAAAAAAAAGCGCCACACCACCACCGGGTGGGCTCGAAACTCCAACCTTTCGATTAACAGCCGATCGCGCTAGCCAATTGCGCCACGGAGACAGTCCTGCTCCACTCTCACCACCATCAGAACATATCTTCAAAGCTATCAGCCCAAAGAAAAAAAGCGCAATACCACAACCGGGTTGGCTCGAACCTCCGACCTTTTGGTTAACAGCCGATCGCGCTAGCCAATATCGCCATGAAGACAGTCCTGCTCCACTCTCACCACCATCAGAACATATCTTCAAAGCTATCAGCCCAAAGAAAAAAAAGCGCCGCACCACCACCGGGTGGGCTCGAACCTCCAACTTTTCGGTTAACAGCCGATCACGCTAGCCAATTGCGCCACGGAGACAGTCCTGCTCCACTCTCACCACCATCAGAACATATCTTCAAAGCTATCAGCCCACAGAAAAAAAAGCGCCGCACAACCACCGGGTGGGCTCGAACCTCCAAATTTTCGGTTAACAGCCGATCGCGCTAGCCAATTGCGCCACGGAGACAGTCGTGCTCCACTCTCACCACCATCAGAACATAATTTCAAAGCTATTACCGCAAAGAAAAAAGCAAAACACCACTCCCGGGAGGGCTCGAAACTCCAACCTTTCGGTCAACAGCCGATCGCGCTAGCCAATTGCGCCACGGAGACAGTCGTGCTCCACTCTCACCACCATCAGAACATATCTTCAAAGCTATCAGCGCAAAGAAAAAAGCAAAACACCACTCCCGGGAGGGCTCGAACCTCCAACTTTTCGGTTAACAGCCGATCGCGCTGGCCAATTGCGCCACGCAGACAGTCCTGCTCCACTCTCGCCACAATTAGAACATATCTTCAGAGCTATCACCACAAAGAAAAAAAAAGCGCCACACCACCACCGGGTGGGCTCGAACCTCCAACCTTTCGGTTAACAGCCGATCGCGCTAGCCAATTGCCCCACGGAGACAGTCGTGCTCCACTCTCACCACCGTCAGAACATTTCTTCAGAGCTATCACCCCAAAGAAAAAAAAGTGCCGCACCACCACCGGTTGGGCTCGAACTTCCAACCTTTCGGTTAACAGCCGATCGCGCTAGCCAATTGCGCCACGAAGACAGTCCTGCTCCACGCTCACCACCATCAGAATATATCTTCAAAGCTATTACCGCAAAGAAAAAAGCTACACTTCACTCCCGGGAGGGCTCAAAACTCCCACCTTTCGGTTAACAGCCGATCGCGCTAGCCCATTGCGCCACGGAGGCAGTCTTGCTCCACTCTCACCATCATCAGAACATATCTTCAAAGCTATCAGCGCAAAGAAAAAAAACCGCTGCACCACCACTGGGTGGCCTCGAACCTCCAACTTTTCGGTTAACAGCCGATCACGCTAGCCAATTGCGCCACGGAGACAGTCCTGCTCCACTCTCACCACAATTAGAACATATCTTCAAAGCTATCAGCCCAAAGAAAAAAAAGCGCCGCACCACAACCGGGTGGGCTCGAACCTCCGACCTTTTGGTTAACAGCCGATCGCGCTAGCCAATTGCGCCATGGAGACAGTCCTGCTCCACTCTCACCACCGTCAGAACATTTCTTCAGAGCTATCACCCCAAAGAAAAAAAAGCGCCGCACCACCACCGGTTGGGCTCGAACCTCCAACCTTTCGGTTAACAGCTGATCGCGCTAGCCAATTGCGCCACGAAGACAGTCCTGCTCCACTCTCACCACCATCAGAACATAATTTCAAAGCTATTACCGCAAAGAAAAAAGCAACACACCACTCGCGGGAGGGCTCGAAACTCCAAAGTCCAGTTAACAGCTGTTGAATCTCGTCCAGGGACTGACAAGGCCAAGGGTCCAACGGGCAAACAACAGCGTTTATTGCCGAAGCGTACGACTGGGGTTACATCACGGGAATGGAGGACAGTGCTTTTAGCGTTACTATTTAAGCACTAGTGGGCGCATGCGCACTAACGACAGTTCGGTTATCAGGTGTGCTATCGCGAACACCACACTTCCTCTGCTTTTATTCGGAAGCTAATAGTTCACGTTCCCTCTCAGAACCAATCAGGCGGTCGGCGATTTCGTAGCGGGTAGCGCCGATCCAGGTCGCCTCGAGAAGTGTCTGTCAGCAACGTCGGTGGTGAAGGCGAAACCCTAGCTGCAGGCAATGAAGGTGCTGGCTCCGGTTCGGTGTCACTCTGTGGCCACACGGAGAAACCGTCGTCTTGCGCGACGTCTTCGGCAAGCCCTGCCGTGCCTTGAAGTAGCTGGTTCTTGTGGCGCCGCCACTCGAAGCATCCTGAAGATGTCGACGCTCGTACCCTGAAAGACACTGGTCCACTTTGAGCCATCACCACAGCTGGTACCCATTTGGGCTGTCCCCTGTAATTTCGTGCAAGTACATGATCACCAACACTCACGTCACGCACACGACACTGTCGGTTCACCGTCTGTCTGAACTGATTGTAAGCCACCCTTTCCCCCACGGCGGGTTTGAGTACATCGAGGCGGGTGCGCAAACGTCGCCCCAACAACAAGTTGGCTGGTGCCTCGTGTGTCGTAGCGTGGGGCGTGTTGCGATAAGCGAGCAGAAACTTGTTGAGCTTTACCTTCATAGGTTGATGCACGTCATCCTTTTTTAGCGCGTTCTTCAGGGTCTGTACGAAACGCTCCGCAAGTCCATTGGTGCTGGGATTGTAGGGGGCTGTTTGCACGTGTCGGCAACCCATCTCCCTTACAAACTGCTTGAACTCCTCTGACGTGAACTGTGGGCCGTTATCCGACACGATTGTCTCAGGGAACCCAAAACGAGCGAAAACATCTCGTAAGCACTCAATTGTTGCATCTGCAGTAGTTGAACGCATCATAAAAACTTCGGGCCACTTCGAGTGAGCATCGACCACTATAAGAAACATTGACTGTTGAAATGGTCCTGCAAAATCTATATGTATGCGCTGCCACGGCGCTGAGGGCCAGGCCCAAGGGTGCAACGGAGCTTTGCAAGGGGCACTGCGCTGTTCTTGGCAATCTGTACATGACTGTACCATACGCTCAAGGTCCCCCTCGATGGACGGCCACCAGACGTAACTACGCGCAAGCGCCTTGCTGCGAACTATACCTGGGTGACCCTCGTGTAATTCGGCCAGAACTGCTCTCTGCAGCTTTGCGGGAATGACTACCCGCGTTCCCAGCAAAATGCATCCTCCATGCAATGTCAGTTGATTGCGTCTGGCGAAGTATTGTTTCAGTCTATGGTCATTGACAAATATTGGCCAGCCTGTGCTTATGCACTCTTTTACTTTCGCCAGATCGTTATCCTGCTCTGTGGCATGGGCAATTCCATTGCTCGACACTGGTAGGGAGGCCAGCCGCAATGAATAGAAAGTCTCTTCCGACTCCTGCGTTTCGTCTTTCACACATGGTAGCGGCAAACGGGAGCAAAAATCGGCTTCTGCGTTATCGGCTGATTTTCTAAAAAGAAGGTCGTATCTGTATGCCGACAACGTCACAGCCCACCGCTGTAGGCGCGCAGCCGCGATAGGCGGAATACCTGTTGTTGGCCCCAAAATTTGCTGTAAGGGTTTATGATCAGTGATTAAAGTGAATGCGCGGCCATAAATATAGCAGTGAAACTTTTTTATGCCAAAGATTATGGCCAGCGCCTCTTTTTCAAGCTGGCTATATTTCTTCTCTGCCTCGGAAAGCGTGCGCGAAGCAAAAGCAACTGGCCTAGACTTCCCGTCCTCAAAAACATGGGAGAGCACTGCACCTACCCCATACTGCGATGCGTCACAGGCCAGCTTTAATGGCCTATCCGGGTCGTAGTGGGCCAGCACCTGCGGCGATGACAGCATTCTTTTAACTTCGTTGAACGCGTCTCGGCAGCAGTCGTCCCAACACCAAGGAGCGTCTTTCCGTAAAAGCTGGTAAAAAGGCACAGCCATTGTTGAAAGATTAGGCACAAACTTTCCATAATAATTAACGACACCCAGGAAGGACTGCAGTTGCTGCTTGTTTGTCGGTGCGGCAGCGTTTATGACTGCTTCAATTTTCTCTGGTGACGCAGATATTCCTGCTGCAGTAATTTTGTGCCCCAGGTAACAGAGCTCATTTTGAAAGAACGCGCATTTTTCTTTCTTTATTTTGACGCCTCGCTCCAGCAACCGTTTCAAGAGTGCGTCTAGGTTTACCAGGTGTTCTTCAGCGTTTCTTCCTGTGACTAAGATGTCATCGAGATAACAACAAACTCCGTTTAGGCCCTTCAGCATTGTGTCCATTATTTTCTGAAAAATACCTGGTGCTGACGCTATTCCGAAAGGTAGCCTGTTGACTGCAAACAGCCCTTTCCGCGTGTTCAAAGTCAAGTACTTCTTCGACTCTTCTGACATGAGTACTTGTTGGTATGCCCTGTTAAGGTCGATCTTACTAAAGTGCATTCCCCCGGCCAACGCAGCTAATAGGTCATCAATTTTAGGTAGCGGGTAGTGTGTGATGTCCAGAGAGGGGTTTATCGTTGTCTTATAATCCCCACAGAGACGTATGCTTCCATCTTTTTTTATCACTGGCACGGCGGGCGTGGCATATTCTGATGTATTCACGGGTGTGAGTATTCCCAGCTGCACCAATTTTTCTATCTCTGCTTCTACTGCTGACTGCAGTGCGAATGGCACATTGCGTGCCTTCAGGAACCTCGGCCGGTGATCGGCTTTGAAGAACAGCTCGGCCCTTTCGTCTGTGATAGCGCCTAGCTCATCCTTAAACAGCATTTTGTATTTTTCGAGCAACGATTCTAGCCTTTCCTTCGTTCGCGAGGACAAGTCGAACACTGACCTTGAGACGTGGTTGAGGCCCCAAATCTGGTTCCAGTTTAGCCGTACTGTGCGCAGCCATTCACGCCCTAGCAGTGGTGGTCCTGCTTGATCGACGAGGTAGAGTGGTAGTTTCGCCGTCTGTTCCCCGTGCTGCACCTTGACGACCGCCACGCCGCAAGGTTGGACGAGTGCTCCGGTATAGGTGCGCAGGACGATGTCTGTTGGTCCGCATCTGGCTGAAGGGAACTGCTGCTTGAACTGCTTGTAAGGCATGATAGACACCGCGGCTCCCGTGTCAAGTTCCATTTCCACCAGTGCTCCATCTATTTTCAGTCCAACAAAAATAGGCGTGCGGCCGGACGCCACTTGTTCCGAAACGCCTATGGGTGGCACCTGCGTGACCACTTTCAGCGTTTTCACTCTCCGTTTCTGCTGATACCCGCCACAATATTGCCCGTTGCTGCGACAGGCCCTTTGAATATGCCCTTTCTTTCCACACTTATAGCACGTATTATTAACGTGAGGGCATACTGAATGAGTGTGGCTCGGAGAACCGCAGCGATAACAAGCCAGTCGCTGCTTACCGGAAATCGCTTGCGCCTCGTACAAATCAGCAGGGTCATAATTGCATTCTCCCTCCATTTTGTGCAGCTGTGTGGCCACTGACTCTACGACTCTAGTCTCGGCAACATTCTTCCGGGCCGCTTCCATGGCCAGGGCGCGCTCGACTGCTCTCGGGAACGTCAGTTTGTCGTCCTCGGTAAAGAGTACTCGCTGCACGTCCTCTCGCAGTAGTCCACAGACAAAACGATCCCGCAGCGCTTCGTCCAAATTTGCTCCAAACTGACAACTCTGGGACAACTTCCGAAGTTCAGCAACATATTCGGGCAGAGACTCGCCTTCGTGCTGTGCTCTGCGGTAAAACTTTGCTCGTTCCCCGATTATGGACGGCTTTGGGGCAAGATGTGCATCCAAGAGGCTCTTCAGTTGCTCGAAACTTTTTCCCGATGGTAGGTCCGGTGCAGCCAACGACTTCAGCAACCCATACGTACGCGGTCCGATGATGCTGAGGAATGCGTGTACCTTGTCGCTGTCGGGAACCTTGTTGACAATCAGAAAAGAGGTCAACCTCTCCTTGTATGCCGTCCAGTCGCTTGCAGTAACGTCGAATGACTCCATCTGGCCCAGCTGCCCACCAGACCGCATTGTCGCTTCTTCACCACACTGCTCGCTACTCTTCCCTTGTCGCTGTCGGGAACCTTGTTGACAATCAGAAAAGAGGTCAACCTCTCCTTGTATGCCGTCCAGTCGCTTGCAGTAACGTCGAATGACTCCATCTGGCCCAGCTGCCCACCAGACCGCATTGTCGCTTCTTCACCACACTGCTCGCTACTCTTCATTTTTCATCCCATCCTCGTCGCCAGTGTTGAATCTCGTCCAGGGACTGACAAGGCCAAGGGTCCAACGGGCAAACAACAGCGTTTATTGCCGAAGCGTACGACTGGGGTTACATCACGGGAATGGAGGACAGTGCTTTTAGCGTTACTATTTAAGCACTAGTGGGCGCATGCGCACTAACGACAGTTCGGTTATCAGGTGTGCTATCGCGAACACCACACCTCCGACCTTTTGGTTAACAGCCGATCGCGCTAGCCAATTGCGCCATGGAGACAGTCCTGCTCCACTCTCACCACCGTCAGAACATTTCTTCAGAGCTATCACCCCAAAGAAAAAAAAGCGCCGCACCACCACCGGTTGGGCTCGAACCTCCAACCTTTCGGTTAACAGCTGATCGCGCTAGCCAATTGCGCCACGAAGACAGTCCTGCTCCACTCTCACCACCATCAGAACATAATTTCAAAGCTATTACCGCAAAGAAAAAAGCAACACACCACTCGCGGGAGGGCTCGAAACTCCAAAGTCCAGTTAACAGCCGATCGCGCTAGCCAATTGCGCCACGGAGACAGTCGTGGTCCACTCTCACCCCCATCAGAACATAGCTTCAAAGCTATCAGCGCAAAGAAAAAAGCAAAACACCACTCCCGGGAGGGCTCGAACCTCCAACTTTTCGGTTAACAGCCGATCGCGCTGGCCAATTGCCCCACGGAGACAGTCGTGCTCCACTCTCCCCACAATTAGAACATATCTTCAAAGCTATCAGCCCAAAGAAAAAAAAGCGCCACACCACCACCGGTTGGGCTCGAACCTCCAACTTTTCGGTTAACGGCCGATCGCGCTGGCCAATTGCGCCACAGAGACAGTCCTGCTTCACTCTCACCACAATTAGAACATATCTTCAAAGCTATCAGCCCAAAGAAAAAAAAGCGCCGCACCACCACCGCGTGGGCTCGAACCTCCAACATTTCGGTTAACAGCAGATCGCGCTAGCCAATTGTTCCATGGAGACAATCGTACTCCACTCTCACCACCATCAGAACATATCTTCAAAGCTATCAGTGCAAAGAAAAAAAAGCACCGCACCACCACCGGGTGGGCTCGAACCTCCAACTTTTCGGTTAATAGCCGATCGCGCTGGCCAATTGCGCCACAGAGACAGTCCTGCTCCACGCTCACCACAATTAGAACATATCTTCAAAGCTATCAGCCCAAAGAAAAAAAAGCGCCACACCACCACCGGTTGGGCTCGAACCTCCAACCTTTCGGTTAACAGCCGATCGCGCTAGCCAATTGCCCCACGAAGACAGTCCTGCTCCACGCTCACCACTATCAGAACATATCTTCAAAGCTATTACCGCAAAGAAAAAAGCAACACTTCACTCCCGGGAGGGCACAAAACTCCAACCTTTCGGTTAACAGCCGATCGTGCTAGCCCATTGCGCCATGGAGGCAGTCTTGCTCCACTCTCACCATCATCAGAACATATCTTCAAAGCTATCAGCGCAAAGAAAAAAAAGCGCTGCACCACCACTGGGTGGGCTCGAACTTCCAACCTTTCGGTTAACAGCCGATCGCGCTAGCCCATTGCGCCACGGAGACAGTCTTGCTCCACTCTCACCACCATCAGAACACATCTTCAACGCTATCAGCGCAAAGAAAAAAGCAACAAACCACTCCCGGGAGGGCTCGAAACTCTAACCTTTCGGTCAACAGCCAATCGCGCTAGCCCATTGCGCCACGGAGACAGTCTTGCTCCCCTCTCACCACCATCAGAACTAATCTTCAAAGCTATCAGCCCAAAGAAAAAAAAGCACCGCACCACCACCGGGTGGGCTCGAACCTCCAACTTTTCGGTTAACAGCCGATCGCGCTGGCCAATTGCGCCACAGAGACAGTCCTGCTCCACTCTCACCACAATTAGAACATATCTTCAAAGCTATCAGCCCAAAGAAAAAAAAGCGCCACACCACCGCCGGGTGGGCTCGAAACTCCAACCTTTCGATTAACAGCCGATCGCGCTAGCCAATTGCGCCACGGAGACAGTCCTGCTCCACTCTCACCACCATCAGAACATATCTTCAAAGCTATCAGCCCAAAGAAAAAAAGCGCAATACCACAACCGGGTTGGCTCGAACCTCCGACCTTTTGGTTAACAGCCGATCGCGCTAGCCAATATCGCCATGAAGACAGTCCTGCTCCACTCTCACCACCATCAGAACATATCTTCAAAGCTATCAGCGCAAAGAAAAAAAAGCGCCGCACCACCACCGGGAGGGCTCGAATCTCCAACCTTTCGGTTAACAGCCGATCGCGCTAGCATATTGCGCCACGGAGACAGTCCTGCTCTACTCTCACCACCATCAGAACATATCTTCAAAGCTATCAGCCCAAAGAAAAAAAAGCGCCACACCACCACCGGGTGGGCTCGAAACTCCAACCTTTCGATTAACAGCCGATCGCGCTAGCCAATTGCGCCACGGAGACAGTCCTGCTCCACTCTCACCACCATCAGAACATATCTTCAAAGCTATCAGCCCAAAGAAAAAAAGCGCAATACCACAACCGGGTTGGCTCGAACCTCCGACCTTTTGGTTAACAGCCGATCGCGCTAGCCAATATCGCCATGAAGACAGTCCTGCTCCACTCTCACCACCATCAGAACATATCTTCAAAGCTATCAGCCCAAAGAAAAAAAAGCGCCGCACCACCACCGGGTGGGCTCGAACCTCCAACTTTTCGGTTAACAGCCGATCACGCTAGCCAATTGCGCCACGGAGACAGTCCTGCTCCACTCTCACCACCATCAGAACATATCTTCAAAGCTATCAGCCCACAGAAAAAAAAGCGCCGCACAACCACCGGGTGGGCTCGAACCTCCAAATTTTCGGTTAACAGCCGATCGCGCTAGCCAATTGCGCCACGGAGACAGTCGTGCTCCACTCTCACCACCATCAGAACATAATTTCAAAGCTATTACCGCAAAGAAAAAAGCAAAACACCACTCCCGGGAGGGCTCGAAACTCCAACCTTTCGGTCAACAGCCGATCGCGCTAGCCAATTGCGCCACGGAGACAGTCGTGCTCCACTCTCACCACCATCAGAACATATCTTCAAAGCTATCAGCGCAAAGAAAAAAGCAAAACACCACTCCCGGGAGGGCTCGAACCTCCAACTTTTCGGTTAACAGCCGATCGCGCTGGCCAATTGCGCCACGCAGACAGTCCTGCTCCACTCTCGCCACAATTAGAACATATCTTCAGAGCTATCACCACAAAGAAAAAAAAAGCGCCACACCACCACCGGGTGGGCTCGAACCTCCAACCTTTCGGTTAACAGCCGATCGCGCTAGCCAATTCCCCCACGGAGACAGTCGTGCTCCACTCTCACCACCGTCAGAACATTTCTTCAGAGCTATCACCCCAAAGAAAAAAAAGTGCCGCACCACCACCGGTTGGGCTCGAACTTCCAACCTTTCGGTTAACAGCCGATCGCGCTAGCCAATTGCGCCACGAAGACAGTCCTGCTCCACGCTCACCACCATCAGAATATATCTTCAAAGCTATTACCGCAAAGAAAAAAGCAACACTTCACTCCCGGGAGGGCTCAAAACTCCCACCTTTCGGTTAACAGCCGATCGCGCTAGCCCATTGCGCCACGGAGGCAGTCTTGCTCCACTCTCACCATCATCAGAACATATCTTCAAAGCTATCAGCGCAAAGAAAAAAAACCGCTGCACCACCACTGGGTGGCCTCGAACCTCCAACTTTTCGGTTAACAGCCGATCACGCTAGCCAATTGCGCCACGGAGACAGTCCTGCTCCACTCTCACCACAATTAGAACATATCTTCAAAGCTATCAGCCCAAAGAAAAAAAAGCGCCGCACCACAACCGGGTGGGCTCGAACCTCCGACCTTTTGGTTAACAGCCGATCGCGCTAGCCAATTGCGCCATGGAGACAGTCCTGCTCCACTCTCACCACCATCAGAACATATCTTCAAAGCTATCAGCCCAAAGAAAAAAAAGCGCCGCACCACCACCGGGTGGACTCGAACCTCCAACCTTGCGGTTAACAGCCGATCGCGCTAGCCAACTGCGCCACGGAGACAGTCGTGCTCCACTCTCACCACCATCAGAACATATCTTCAAAGCTATCAGCGCAAAGAAAAAAGCAACACACCACTCCCGGGAGGGCTCGAATCTCCAACCTTTCGGTTAACAGCCGATCGCGCTAGCATATTGCGCCACGGAGACAGTCCTGCTCTACTCTCACCACCATCAGAACATATCTTCAAAGCTATCAGCCCAAAGAAAAAAAGCGCCGCACCACCGCCGGGTGGGCTCGAAACTCCAACCTTTCGATTAACAGCCGATCGCGCTAGCCAATTGCACCACGGAGACAGTCCTGCTCCACTCTCACCACCATCAGAACATATCTTCAAAGCTATCAGCCCAAAGAAAAAAAAGCGCCGCACCACCACCGGGTGGGCTCGAACCTCCAACTTTTCGGTTAACAGCCGATCACGCTAGCCAATATCGCCAGGAAGACAGTCCTGCTCCACTCTCACCACCATCAGAACATATCTTCAAAGCTATCAGCCCAAAGAAAAAAAAGCGCCGCACCACCACCGGGTGGGCTCGAACCTCCAACTTTTCGGTTAACAGCCGATCACGCTAGCCAATATCGCCAGGAAGACAGTCCTGCTCCACTCTCACCACCATCAGAACATATCTTCAAAGCTATCAGCCCACAGAAAAAAAGCGCCGCACAACCACCGGGTAGGCTCGAACCTCCAACTTTTCGGTTAACAGCCGATCACGCTAGCCAATTGCGCCACGGAGACAGTCCTGCTCCACTGTCACCATCATCAGAACATATCTTCAAAGCTATCAGCCCACAGAAAAAAAGCGCTGCACAACCACCGGGTGGGCTCGAACCTCCAAATTTTCGGTTAACAGCCGATCGCGCTAGCCAATTGCGCCACGGAGACAGTCGTGCTCCACTCTCACCACCATCAGAACATTTCTTCAGAGCTATCACCCCAAAGAAAAAAAAAGCGCTGCACCACCACTGGGTGGGCTCGAACCTCCAACCTTTCGGTTAACAGCCGATTGAGCTAGCCAATTGCGCCACGGAGACAGTCTTGCTCCACTCTCACCACCATAAGAACATATCTTCAAAGCTATCAGCGCAAAGAAAACCGCAACACACCACTCCCGGGAGGGCTCGAAACTTTAACCTTTCGGTCAACAGCCGATCGCGCTAGCCCATTGCGCCACGGAGACAGTATTGCTCCCCTCTCACCACCATCAGAACATATCTTCAAAGCTATCAGCCCAAAGAAATAAAAGCACCGCACCACCACCGGGTAGGCTCGAACCTCCAACTTTTCGGTTAACAGCCGATCGCGCTGGCCAATTGCGCCATAGAGACAGTCCTGCTCCACTGTCACCACAATTAGAACATATCTTCAAAGCTATCAGCCCAAAGAAAAAAAAAGCGCCGCACCAACACCGGGTGGGCTCGAACCTCCAACCTTTCGGTTAACAGCAGATCGCGCTAGCCAATTGCTCCATGGAGACAATCGTGCTCCACTCTCACCACCATCAGAACATATTTTCAAAGCTATCAGCGCAAAGAGAAAAAAGCGCCGCACCACCACCGGGTGGGCTCGAACCTCCAACCTTTCGGTTAACAGCCGATCGCGCAAGCCAATTGCGCCATGGAGACAGTCCTGCTCCACTCTCACCACCATCAGAAGATATCTTCAAAGGTATCAGCCCAAAGAAAAAAAAGCGCCGCACCACCACTGGGTGGGCTCGAACCTCTGACTTTTCGGTTAACAGCCGATCGCGCTAGCCAATTGCGCCACGGAGACAGTCCTGCTCCCTCTCACCACCATCAGAACATATCTTCAAAGCTATCAGCCCAAAGAAAAAAAAGCACCGCACCACAACCGGGTGGGCTCGAACCTCCAACCTTTCGGTTAACAGCCAATCGCGCCAGCCAATTGCGCCACGGAGACAGTCCTGCTCCACTCTCACCACCATCAGAACATATCTTCAAAGCTATCAGCACAAACAAAAAAAGCGCCCCACCATCACCGGGTGGGCTAGAACTTCCAACCTTTCGGTTAACAGCCGATCGCGCTAGCCAACTGCGCCACGGAGACAGTCGTGCTCCACTCTCACCACCGTCAGAACATTTTTTCAGAGCTATTAGCCCAAAGAAAAAAAAGCGCCGCACCACCACCGGGTGGGCTCGAACCTCCAACCTTTCGGTTAACAGCCGATCGCGCTAGCCAATTGCCCCACGCAGACAGTCGTGCTCCACTCTCACCACCGTCAGAACATTTCTTCAGAGCTATCACCCAAAAGAAAAAAAAAGCGCCGCACCACCGCCGGTTGGGCTCGAACCTCCAACCTTTCGGTTAACAGCCGATTGGGCTAGCCAATTGCGCCACGGAGACAGTCTTGCTCCACTCTCACCACCATCAGAACATATCTTCAAAGCTATCAGCGCAAAGAAAACAGCAACACACCACTCCCGGGAGGGCTCGAAACTCCAACCTTTCGGTCAACAGCCGATCGCGCTAGCCCATACGCCACGGAGACAGTCTTGCTCCCCTCTCACCACCATCAGAACATATCTTCAAAGCTATCAGCCCAAAGAAAAAAAAGCACCGCACCACCACCGGGTGGGCCCGAACCTCCAACTTCTTGGTTAACAGCCGATCGCGCTGGCCAATTGCGCCACAGAGACAGTCCTGCTCCACTGTCACCACAATTAGAACATATCTTCAAAGCTATCAGCCCAAAGAAAAAAAAAAGCGCCGCACCACCACCGGGTGGGCTCGAACCTCCAACCTTTCGGTTAACAGCCGATCGCGCTAGCCAATTGCGCCACGGAGACAGTCCTGCTCTACTCTCACCACCATCAGAACATATCTTCAAAGCTATCAGCCCAAAGAAAAAAAAGCGCCGCACCACTGCCGGGTGGGCTCGAAACTCCAACCTTTCGGTTAACAGCCGATCGCGCTAGCCAATTGCGCCACGGAGACAGTCCTGCTCCACTCTCACCACCATGAGAACATATCTTCAAAGCTATCAGCCCAAAAAAAGCGCCGCACCACCACCGGGTGGGCTCGAACCTCCAACCTTTCGGTTAACAGCCGATCACGCTAGCCAATTGCCCCACGAAGACAGTCGTGCTCCACTCTCACCACCGTCAGAACATTTCTTCAGAGCTATCACCCCAAAGAAAAAAAAAGCGCCGCACTACCACCGGTTGGGCTCGAACCTCCAACCTTTCGGTTAACAGCCGATCGCGCTAGCCAATTGCGCCACGAAGACAGTCCTGCTCCACTCTCACCATCATCAGAACATATCTTCAAAGCTATTACCGCAGAGAAAAAAGCAACACACCACTCCCGGGAGGGCTCGAAACTCCAACCTTTCGGTTAACAGCCGATCGCGCTAGCCCATTGCGCCACTGAGGCAGTCATGCTCCACTCTCACCATCATCAGAACATATCTTCAAAGCTATCAGCGCAAAAGAAAAAAGCGCTGCACCACCACCACGTGGGCTCGAACTTCCAACCTTTCGGTTAACAGCCGGTCGCGCTAGTCCAGTGCGCCACGGAGACAGTCTTGCTCCACTCTCACCACCATCAGAACATATCTTCAAAGCTATCAGCGCAAAGAAAAAAGCAACACACCACTCCCGGGAGGGCTCGAAACTCCAACCTTTCGGTCAACAGCTGATCGCGCTAGCCCATTGCGCCACAGAGACAGTCTTGCTCCCCTCTCACCACCATCAGAACATATCTTCAAAGCTATCAGCCCAAAGAAAAAAAAGCACCGCACCAGCACCGGGTGGGCTCGAACCTCCAACCTTTCGGTTAACAGCCGATCGCGCTAGCCAATTGCGCCACGGAGACAGTCGTGCTCCACTCTCACCACCATCAGAACATATCTTCAAAGCTATCAGCGCAAAGAAAAAAGCAAAACACCCCTCCCGGGAGAGCTCGAACCTCCAACTTTTCGGTTAACAGCCGATCGCGCTGGCCAATTGCGCCACGGAGACATTCCTGCTCCACTCTCACCACAGTTAGAACATATCTTCAAAGCTATCAGCCCAAAGAAAAAAAAGCGCCGCACCACCACCGGGTGGGCTCGAACTTCCAACCTTTCGCTTAACAGCAGATCGCGCTAGACAACTGCGCCACGGAGACAATCGTGCTGCACTCTCACCACCATCAGAACATATCTTCAAAGCTATCAGCGCAAAGAAAAAAGCAACACACCCCACCCGGGAGGGCTCGAACCTCCAACTTTTCGGTTAACAGCCGATCGCGCTAGCCAATTGCGCCACGGGGACCGTCCTGCTCCACTCTCACCACCGTCAGACCATTTCTTCAGAGCTATCACCCCAAAGAAAAAAAAAGCGCCGCACCACCACCGGGTGGGCTCGAACCTCCAACCTTTCGGTTAACAGCCGATCGCGCTAGCCAATTGCGCCACAGAGACAGTCCTGCTCTACTCTCACCACCATCAGAACATACCTTCAAAGCTATCAGTCCAAAGAAAAAAGCAAAACACCCCTCCCGGGAGAGCTCGAACCTCCAACTTTTCGGTTAACAGCCGATCGCGCTGGCCAATTGCGCCACGGAGACAGTCCTGCTCCACTCTCACCACAGTTAGAACATATCTTCAAAGCTATCAGCCCAAAGAAAAAAAAGCGCCGCACCACCACCGGGTGGGCTCGAACTTCCAACCTTTCGCTTAACAGCAGATCGCGCTAGCCAATTGCGCCACGGAGACAGTCCTGCTCCACTCTCATCACCATCAGAACATATCTTCAAAGCTATTACCGCAAAGAAAAAAGCAACACACCACTCCCGGGAGGGCTCAAAACTTCAAACTTTCGGTTTACCGCCGATCGCGCTAGCCCATTGCGCCACGGAGACAGTCTTGCTCCACTCTCCCCACCATCAGAAGATATCTTCAAAGCTATCAGCGCAAAGAAAAAAAGCGCTGTACCACCACCAGGTGGGCTCTAACCTCCAACCTTTCGGTTAACAGCCGATCGCGCTAGCCCATTGCGCCACGGAGACAGTCTTTTGCCACTCTCACCACCATCAGAACATATCTTCAAAGCCATTACCGCAAAGAAAAAAGCAACACACCACTCCCGGGAGGCTCAAAACTCCAACCTTTCGGTTAACAGCTGATCGCGCTAGCCCAATGCGCCACGGAGACAGTCTTGCTCCACTCTCACCACCATCAGAACATATCTTCAAAGCTATCATCGCAAAGAAAAAAGCAACACACCACTCCCGGGAAGGCTCAAAACTTCAACCTTTCGGTCAACAGCCGATCGCGCTAGCCCATTGCGCCACGGAGACAGTCTTGCTCATCTCTCACCACCATAGAACATATCATCAAAGCTATCAGCCCAAAGAAATAAAAGCACCGCACCACCACCGGGTAGGCTCGAACCTCCAACTTTTCGGTTAACAGCCGATAACGCTGGCCAATTGCGCCACGGAGACAGGCCTGCTCCACTCTCACCACAATTAGAACATATCTTCAAAGCTATCAGCCCAAAGAAAAAAAAGCGCCGCACCACCACCAGGTGGGCTCGAACCTCCAACCTTTCTGTTAACAGCAGATCGCGCTAGCCAATTGCGCAACGGAGACAATCGTGTCACCACCATCAGAACATATCTTCAAAGCTATCAGCGCAAAGAAAAAAAAGCGCCGCAACACCACGGAGTGGGTTCGAACCTCCAACCTTTCGGTTAACAGCCGATCGCGCAAGCCAATTTCGCAACGGAGACGGTCCTGCTCCACTCTCACCACCATCAGAACATATCTTCAAAGGTATCAGCCCGAAGAAAAAAAAGCGCCGCACCACCACCGGGTGGGCTCGAACCTCCGACCTTTTGGTTAACAGCCGGTCGCTCTAGCAAATTGCACCACGGAGACAGTCCTGCTCCACTCTCACCACCATCAGAACATATCTTCAAAGCTATCAGCCCACAGAAAAAAAAGCGCCGCACAACCACCGGGTAGGCTCGAACCTCCAACTTTTCGGTTAACAGCCGATCGCGCTAGCCAATTGCGCCACGGAGACAGTCCTGCTCCACTCTCACCACCATAAGAACATATCTTCAAAGCTATCAGCCCAAAAAAAAGCGCCGCACCACCACCGGGTGGGCTCGAACCTCAAATGTTTCGGTTAACAGCCGATCACGCTAGCCAATTGCCCCACGAAGACAGTCGTGCTCCACTCTCACCACCGTCAGAACATTTCTTCAGAGCTATCACCCCAAAGAAAAAAAAAGCGCCGCACCACCATCGGTTGGGCTCGAACCTCCAACCTTTCGGTTAACAGCCGATCGCGCTAGCCAATTGTGCCACGAAGACAGTCCTGCTCCACTCTCACCACCATCAGAACATATCTTCAAAGCTATTACCGCAAAGAAAAAAGCAACACACCACTCCCGGGAGGGCTCGAAACTCCAACCTTTCGGTTAACAGCCGATCGCGCTAGCCCATTGCGCCACGGAGGCAGTCATGCTCCACTCTCACCTTCATCAGAACATATCTTCAAAGCTATCTGCGCAAAAAAAAGCGCTGCACCACCACCGCGTGGGCTCGAACCTCCAACCTTTCGGTTAACAGCCGATCGCGCTAGCCCAGTGCGCCACGGAGACAGTCTTGCTCCACTCTCACCACCATCAGAACATCTCTTCAAAGCTATCAGCGCAAAGAAAAAAGCAACACACCACTCCCGGGAGGGCTCGAAACTCCAACCTTTCGGTCAACAGCTGATCGCGCCAGCCCATTGCGCCACGAAGACAGTCTTGCTCTCCTCTCACCACCATCAGAACATATCTTCAAAGCTATCAGCCCAAAGAAATAAAAGCACCGCACCACCATCGGGTGGGCTTGAACCTCCAACCTTTCGGTTAACAGCCGATCGCGCTAGCAAATTGCGCCACGGAGACAGTCGTGCTCCACTCTCACCACCATCAGAACATATCTTCAAAGCTATATGCGCAAAGAAAAAAGCAAAACACCACTCCCGGGAGGGCTCGAACCTCCAACTTTTCGGTTAACAGCCGATCGCACTAGGCAATTGCGCTACGGGGACCGTCCTGCTCCACTCTCACCACCGTCAAACCATTTCTTCAGAGCTATCACCCCAAAGAAAAAAAAGCGCCGCACCACCACCGGGTGGGCTCGAACCTCCAACCTTTCGGTTAACAGCCGATCGCGCTAGCCAATTGCGCCACGGAGACAGTCCTGCTCTACTCTCACCACCATCAGAACATATCTTCAAAGCTATCAGCCCAAAGAAAAAAAAGCGCCGCACCACTGCCGGGTGGGCTCGAAACTCCAACCTTTCGGTTAACAGCCGATCGCGCTAGCCAATTGCGCCACGGAGACAGTCCTGCTCCACTCTCACCACCATGAGAACATATCTTCAAAGCTATCAGCCCAAAAAAAGCGCCGCACCACCACCGGGTGGGCTCGAACCTCCAACCTTTCGGTTAACAGCCGATCACGCTAGCCAATTGCCCCACGAAGACAGTCGTGCTCCACTCTCACCACCGTCAGAACATTTCTTCAGAGCTATCACCCCAAAGAAAAAAAAAGCGCCGCACTACCACCGGTTGGGCTCGAACCTCCAACCTTTCGGTTAACAGCCGATCGCGCTAGCCAATTGCGCCACGAAGACAGTCCTGCTCCACTCTCACCATCATCAGAACATATCTTCAAAGCTATTACCGCAGAGAAAAAAGCAACACACCACTCCCGGGAGGGCTCGAAACTCCAACCTTTCGGTTAACAGCCGATCGCGCTAGCCCATTGCGCCACTGAGGCAGTCATGCTCCACTCTCACCATCATCAGAACATATCTTCAAAGCTATCAGCGCAAAAGAAAAAAGCGCTGCACCACCACCACGTGGGCTCGAACTTCCAACCTTTCGGTTAACAGCCGGTCGCGCTAGTCCAGTGCGCCACGGAGACAGTCTTGCTCCACTCTCACCACCATCAGAACATATCTTCAAAGCTATCAGCGCAAAGAAAAAAGCAACACACCACTCCCGGGAGGGCTCGAAACTCCAACCTTTCGGTCAACAGCTGATCGCGCTAGCCCATTGCGCCACAGAGACAGTCTTGCTCCCCTCTCACCACCATCAGAACATATCTTCAAAGCTATCAGCCCAAAGAAAAAAAAGCACCGCACCAGCACCGGGTGGGCTCGAACCTCCAACCTTTCGGTTAACAGCCGATCGCGCTAGCCAATTGCGCCACGGAGACAGTCGTGCTCCACTCTCACCACCATCAGAACATATCTTCAAAGCTATCAGCGCAAAGAAAAAAGCAAAACACCCCTCCCGGGAGAGCTCGAACCTCCAACTTTTCGGTTAACAGCCGATCGCGCTGGCCAATTGCGCCACGGAGACAGTCCTGCTCCACTCTCACCACAGTTAGAACATATCTTCAAAGCTATCAGCCCAAAGAAAAAAAAGCGCCGCACCACCACCGGGTGGGCTCGAACTTCCAACCTTTCGCTTAACAGCAGATCGCGCTAGACAACTGCGCCACGGAGACAATCGTGCTGCACTCTCACCACCATCAGAACATATCTTCAAAGCTATCAGCGCAAAGAAAAAAGCAACACACCCCACCCGGGAGGGCTCGAACCTCCAACTTTTCGGTTAACAGCCGATCGCGCTAGCCAATTGCGCCACGGGGACCGTCCTGCTCCACTCTCACCACCGTCAGACCATTTCTTCAGAGCTATCACCCCAAAGAAAAAAAAAGCGCCGCACCACCACCGGGTGGGCTCGAACCTCCAACCTTTCGGTTAACAGCCGATCGCGCTAGCCAATTGCGCCACAGAGACAGTCCTGCTCTACTCTCACCACCATCAGAACATATCTTCAAAGCTATCAGTCCAAAGAAAAAAAAGCGCCGAACCACCGCCGGGTGGGCTCGAAACTCCAACCTTTCGGTTAACAGCCGATCGCGCTAGCCAATTGCGCCACGGAGACAGTCCTGCTCCACTCTCACCACCATGAGAACATATCTTCAAAGCTATCAGCCCAAAGAAAAAAAAGCGCCATACCACCACCGGGTAGGCTCGAACCTCCGACCTTTTGGTTAACAGCCGATCGCGCTAGCCAATTGCGCCACGGAGACAGTCCTGCTCCACTCTCACCACCATCAGAACATATCTTCAAAGCTATCAGCCCACAGAAAAAAAGCGCCGCACCACCACTGGGTGGGCTCGAATCTCCGACCTTTTGGTTAACAGCCGATCGCGCTAGCCAATTGCGCCACGGAGACAGTCCTGCTCCACTCTCACCACCATCAGAACATATCTTCAAAGCTATTACCGCAAAGAAAAAAGCAAAACACCACTCCCGGGAGGGCTCGAACCTCCAACTTTCCGGTTAACAGCCGATCACGCTAGCCAATTGGGCCACGGAGACAGTCTTGCTCTACTCTCACAACCATCAGAACATAACTTCAAAGCTATCAGCCCACAGAAAAAAAAAAGCGCTGCACCAACACCGGGTGGGCTCGAACCTCCAATCTTACGGTTAACAACCGATCGCGCTAGCCAATATCCCCACGGAGACAGTCGTGCTCCACTCTCACAATCTTCAGAACATTTCTTCAGAGCTATCACCCCAAAGAAAAAAAAAGTGCCGCACCACCACCGGTTGGGCTCGAACCTCCAACCTTTCGGTTAACAGCCGATCGCGCTAGCCAATTGCGCCACGAAGAATGTCCTGCTCCAATCTCACCACCATCAGAACATATCTTCAAAGCTATTACCGCAAAGAAAAAAGCAACACACACTCCTGGGAGGGCTCGAGACTCCAACCTTTCGGTTAACAGCCGATCGCGCTATCCCATTGCGCCAAGGAGACATTCTTGCTCCCTTCTCACCACCATCAGAACATAACTTCAAAGCTATCAGCCCAAAGAAAAAAAAAGCACCGCACCACCACCGGGTGGGCTCAAACCTCCAACCTTTCGGTTAACAGCCGATCGCGCTAGCCAATTGCGCCACGGAGACAGTCCTGCTCCACTCTCATCACCATCAGAACATATCTTCAAAGCTATTACCGCAAAGAAAAAAGCAACACACCACTCCCGGGAGGGCTCAAAACTTCAAACTTTCGGTTTACCGCCGATCGCGCTAGCCCATTGCGCCACGGAGACAGTCTTGCTCCACTCTCCCCACCATCAGAAGATATCTTCAAAGCTATCAGCGCAAAGAAAAAAAGCGCTGTACCACCACCAGGTGGGCTCTAACCTCCAACCTTTCGGTTAACAGCCGATCGCGCTAGCCCATTGCGCCACGGAGACAGTCTTTTGCCACTCTCACCACCATCAGAACATATCTTCAAAGCCATTACCGCAAAGAAAAAAGCAACACACCACTCCCGGGAGGCTCAAAACTCCAACCTTTCGGTTAACAGCTGATCGCGCTATCCCAATGCGCCACGGAGACAGTCTTGCTCCACTCTCACCACCATCAGAACATATCTTCAAAGCTATCATCGCAAAGAAAAAAGCAACACACCACTCCCGGGAAGGCTCAAAACTTCAACCTTTCGGTCAACAGCCGATCGCGCTAGCCCATTGCGCCACGGAGACAGTCTTGCTCATCTCTCACCACCATAGAACATATCATCAAAGCTATCAGCCCAAAGAAATAAAAGCACCGCACCACCACCGGGTAGGCTCGAACCTCCAACTTTTCGGTTAACAGCCGATAACGCTGGCCAATTGCGCCACGGAGACAGGCCTGCTCCACTCTCACCACAATTAGAACATATCTTCAAAGCTATCAGCCCAAAGAAAAAAAAGCGCCGCACCACCACCAGGTGGGCTCGAACCTCCAACCTTTCTGTTAACAGCAGATCGCGCTAGCCAATTGCGCAACGGAGACAATCGTGTCACCACCATCAGAACATATCTTCAAAGCTATCAGCGCAAAGAAAAAAAAGCGCCGCAACACCACGGAGTGGGTTCGAACCTGCAACCTTTCGGTTAACAGCCGATCGCGCAAGCCAATTTCGCCACGGAGACGGTCCTGCTCCACTCTCACCACCATCAGAACATATCTTCAAAGGTATCAGCCCGAAGAAAAAAAAGCGCCGCACCACCACCGGGTGGGCTCGAACCTCCGACCTTTTGGTTAACAGCCGGTCGCTCTAGCAAATTGCACCACGGAGACAGTCCTGCTCCACTCTCACCACCATCAGAACATATCTTCAAAGCTATCAGCCCACAGAAAAAAAAGCGCCGCACAACCACCGGGTAGGCTCGAACCTCCAACTTTTCGGTTAACAGCCGATCGCGCTAGCCAATTGCGCCACGGAGACAGTCCTTCTCCACTCTCACCACCATAAGAACATATCTTCAAAGCTATCAGCCCAAAAAAAAGCGCCGCACCACCACCGGGTGGGCTCGAACCTCAAATGTTTCGGTTAACAGCCGATCACGCTAGCCAATTGCCCCACGAAGACAGTCGTGCTCCACTCTCACCACCGTCAGAACATTTCTTCAGAGCTATCACCCCAAAGAAAAAAAAAGCGCCGCACCACCATCGGTTGGGCTCGAACCTCCAACCTTTCGGTTAACAGCCGATCGCGCTAGCCAATTGTGCCACGAAGACAGTCCTGCTCCACTCTCACCACCATCAGAACATATCTTCAAAGCTATTACCGCAAAGAAAAAAGCAACACACCACTCCCGGGAGGGCTCGAAACTCCAACCTTTCGGTTAACAGCCGATCGCGCTAGCCCATTGCGCCACGGAGGCAGTCATGCTCCACTCTCACCTTCATCAGAACATATCTTCAAAGCTATCTGCGCAAAAAAAAGCGCTGCACCACCACCGCGTGGGCTCGAACCTCCAACCTTTCGGTTAACAGCCGATCGCGCTAGCCCAGTGCGCCACGGAGACAGTCTTGCTCCACTCTCACCACCATCAGAACATCTCTTCAAAGCTATCAGCGCAAAGAAAAAAGCAACACACCACTCCCGGGAGGGCTCGAAACTCCAACCTTTCGGTCAACAGCTGATCGCGCCAGCCCATTGCGCCACGAAGACAGTCTTGCTCCCCTCTCACCACCATCAGAACATATCTTCAAAGCTATCAGCCCAAAGAAATAAAAGCACCGCACCACCACCGGGTGGGCTTGAACCTCCAACCTTTCGGTTAACAGCCGATCGCGCTAGCAAATTGCGCCACGGAGACAGTCGTGCTCCACTCTCACCACCATCAGAACATATCTTCAAAGCTATATGCGCAAAGAAAAAAGCAAAACACCACTCCCGGGAGGGCTCGAACCTCCAACTTTTCGGTTAACAGCCGATCGCGCTAGGCAATTGCGCTACGGGGACCGTCCTGCTCCACTCTCACCACCGTCAAACCATTTCTTCAGAGCTATCACCCCAAAGAAAAAAAAGCGCCGCACCACCACCGGGTGGGCTCGAACCTCCAACCTTTCGGTTAACAGCCGATCGCGCTAGCCAATTGCGCCACGGAGACAGTCCTGCTCTACTCTCACCACCATCAGAACATATCTTCAAAGCTATCAGCCCAAAGAAAAAAAAGCGCCGCACCACTGCCGGGTGGGCTCGAAACTCCAACCTTTCGGTTAACAGCCGATCGCGCTAGCCAATTGCGCCACGGAGACAGTCCTGCTCCACTCTCACCACCATGAGAACATATCTTCAAAGCTATCAGCCCAAAAAAAGCGCCGCACCACCACCGGGTGGGCTCGAACCTCCAACCTTTCGGTTAACAGCCGATCACGCTAGCCAATTGCCCCACGAAGACAGTCGTGCTCCACTCTCACCACCGTCAGAACATTTCTTCAGAGCTATCACCCCAAAGAAAAAAAAAGCGCCGCACTACCACCGGTTGGGCTCGAACCTCCAACCTTTCGGTTAACAGCCGATCGCGCTAGCCAATTGCGCCACGAAGACAGTCCTGCTCCACTCTCACCATCATCAGAACATATCTTCAAAGCTATTACCGCAGAGAAAAAAGCAACACACCACTCCCGGGAGGGCTCGAAACTCCAACCTTTCGGTTAACAGCCGATCGCGCTAGCCCATTGCGCCACTGAGGCAGTCATGCTCCACTCTCACCATCATCAGAACATATCTTCAAAGCTATCAGCGCAAAAGAAAAAAGCGCTGCACCACCACCACGTGGGCTCGAACTTCCAACCTTTCGGTTAACAGCCGGTCGCGCTAGTCCAGTGCGCCACGGAGACAGTCTTGCTCCACTCTCACCACCATCAGAACATATCTTCAAAGCTATCAGCGCAAAGAAAAAAGCAACACACCACTCCCGGGAGGGCTCGAAACTCCAACCTTTCGGTCAACAGCTGATCGCGCTAGCCCATTGCGCCACAGAGACAGTCTTGCTCCCCTCTCACCACCATCAGAACATATCTTCAAAGCTATCAGCCCAAAGAAAAAAAAGCACCGCACCAGCACCGGGTGGGCTCGAACCTCCAACCTTTCGGTTAACAGCCGATCGCGCTAGCCAATTGCGCCACGGAGACAGTCGTGCTCCACTCTCACCACCATCAGAACATATCTTCAAAGCTATCAGCGCAAAGAAAAAAGCAAAACACCCCTCCCGGGAGAGCTCGAACCTCCAACTTTTCGGTTAACAGCCGATCGCGCTGGCCAATTGCGCCACGGAGACAGTCCTGCTCCACTCTCACCACAGTTAGAACATATCTTCAAAGCTATCAGCCCAAAGAAAAAAAAGCGCCGCACCACCACCGGGTGGGCTCGAACTTCCAACCTTTCGCTTAACAGCAGATCGCGCTAGACAACTGCGCCACGGAGACAATCGTGCTGCACTCTCACCACCATCAGAACATATCTTCAAAGCTATCAGCGCAAAGAAAAAAGCAACACACCCCACCCGGGAGGGCTCGAACCTCCAACTTTTCGGTTAACAGCCGATCGCGCTAGCCAATTGCGCCACGGGGACCGTCCTGCTCCACTCTCACCACCGTCAGACCATTTCTTCAGAGCTATCACCCCAAAGAAAAAAAAAGCGCCGCACCACCACCGGGTGGGCTCGAACCTCCAACCTTTCGGTTAACAGCCGATCGCGCTAGCCAATTGCGCCACAGAGACAGTCCTGCTCTACTCTCACCACCATCAGAACATACCTTCAAAGCTATCAGTCCAAAGAAAAAAAAGCGCCGAACCACCGCCGGGTGGGCTCGAAACTCCAACCTTTCGGTTAACAGCCGATCGCGCTAGCCAATTGCGCCACGGAGACAGTCCTGCTCCACTCTCACCACCATGAGAACATATCTTCAAAGCTATCAGCCCAAAGAAAAAAAAGCGCCATACCACCACCGGGTAGGCTCGAACCTCCGACCTTTTGGTTAACAGCCGATCGCGCTAGCCAATTGCGCCACGGAGACAGTCCTGCTCCACTCTCACCACCATCAGAACATATCTTCAAAGCTATCAGCCCACAGAAAAAAAGCGCCGCACCACCACTGGGTGGGCTCGAATCTCCGACCTTTTGGTTAACAGCCGATCGCGCTAGCCAATTGCGCCACGGAGACAGTCCTGCTCCACTCTCACCACCATCAGAACATATCTTCAAAGCTATTACCGCAAAGAAAAAAGCAAAACACCACTCCCGGGAGGGCTCGAACCTCCAACTTTCCGGTTAACAGCCGATCACGCTAGCCAATTGGGCCACGGAGACAGTCTTGCTCTACTCTCACAACCATCAGAACATAACTTCAAAGCTATCAGCCCACAGAAAAAAAAAGCGCTGCACCAACACCGGGTGGGCTCGAACCTCCAATCTTACGGTTAACAACCGATCGCGCTAGCCAATATCCCCACGGAGACAGTCGTGCTCCACTCTCACAATCTTCAGAACATTTCTTCAGAGCTATCACCCCAAAGAAAAAAAAAGTGCCGCACCACCACCGGTTGGGCTCGAACCTCCAACCTTTCGGTTAACAGCCGATCGCGCTAGCCAATTGCGCCACGAAGAATGTCCTGCTCCAATCTCACCACCATCAGAACATATCTTCAAAGCTATTACCGCAAAGAAAAAAGCAACACACACTCCTGGGAGGGCTCGAGACTCCAACCTTTCGGTTAACAGCCGATCGCGCTATCCCATTGCGCCAAGGAGACATTCTTGCTCCCTTCTCACCACCATCAGAACATAACTTCAAAGCTATCAGCCCAAAGAAAAAAAAGCACCGCACCACCACAGGTGGGCTCGAACCTCCAACCTTTCGGTTAACAGCCGATCGCGCTAGCCAATTGCGCCACGGAGACAGTCCTGCTCCACTCTCACCACCATCAGAACATATCTTCAAAGCTATTACCGCAAAGAAAAGAGCAACACACCACTCCCGGGAGGGCTCAAAACTTCAAACTTTCGGTTTACCGCCGATCGCGCTAGCCCATTGCGCCACGGAGACAGTCTTGCTCCACTCTCCCCACCATCAGAAGATATCTTCAAAGCTATCAGCGCAAAGAAAAAAAGCGCTGTACCACCACCGGGTGGGCTCTAACCTCCAGCCTTTCGGTTAACAGCCGATCGCGCTAGCCCATTGCGCCACGGAGACAGTCTTTTGCCACTCTCACCACCATCAGAACATATCTTCAAAGCTATCAGCGCAAAGAAAAAAGCAACACACCACTCCCGGGAGGGCTCGAAACTCCAACTTTTCGGTTAACAGCCGATCGCGCTAGCCAATTGCGCCAAGGAGACAGTCGTGCTCCACTCTCACCACCATCAGAACATATCTTCAAAGCTATCCGCGCAAAGAAAAAAGCAAAACACCACTCCCGGGAGGGCTCGAACCTCCAACTTTTCGGTTAACAGCCGATCGCGCTGGCCAATTGCGCCACGGAAAAAGTCCTGCTCAACTCTCACCACAATAAGAACATATCTTCAAAGCTATCAGCCCAAAGAAAAA